>NW_028181444.1:397500-789986 GCF_964211825.1 Aythya ferina
TGGAAAAGGCTATAATCCCTCTCCACCAGAGATATTGGCAGGGTTGGAAAAGCCAACCCCCCCGTATAGTGACCACAGGCAGCAGGAAGAAAAGGTGAGTTTTAGTTGTGGGTGATTTATCAATCAGCGGAACAGAGGGTCCAATATGTAGAAGGGACCCTCCTCTAAGGGACATCTGCTGCCTTCCTAGGGCCTGGGTTAGGACATCACAAGGAGGCTTCCCAGCTTGGTTCAACCGTCAGACTATTACCGATTGCTCGTCCTATATCTGGGAGGAGAAGGAGTGGCAACGCATAGCCTGTGAGCAATCAAAAGGGACTTCAAGGATTTGTCAATTTGTCAAAACTCAACGAAACGCAACGGAAACCACAAAACACGTCAAAAACACGCCAAAAGCGAACCGAATCAGAAGAAAAAATGTGATTTAACAACACAAAAAACCCTTAAACCTACCTGATGTTCTCCTAAATGTACAATCCACTCCCAACCACCAGAAAACCCAATGGAAACCCAAAAAAAAACAAACGGAGACCTCAAGACACGTCAAAAACACCCCAAAAAAGAATGGGATAACCCCCCAAAATGAAAGAAAACCCCAAAAAAATAGATCCACCCCAAAACGACACTAAACCTACCTGATGTTCTCCAAAACACGCAAGTTAAACTTTTCCAACATGATGAAAAACAAGAAACCAACAAAACCCAACAGAGACCCCAAAACATGTCAAAAACACCCCAAAAAAGAACGGGATCACCCCCAAAACTGGAAGAAAATTCCCCCCCCCAAAATTTACAATTTTCACCATGATGACCAACATGAACCAAACGAAAACCCAAAAGGAGACACCAAAACACGTCAAAAACACCCCAAAAAAGAAAGGGATCACCCATAAACTGGAAGAAAATCCCCAAAAAGCACAGATCCAATCCCAAAACCAGCCTAAACCTACCTGATGTTCTCCAAAACCCACAAATTTACCCTTTTCCACCATGATGACCATGGAAAACCCAACGAAACCCAATGGAGACAAAAAACATGTCAAAAAAAAAAAAAAAAAACAAACAAACAAACAAAAAAAAAGAACAGGATCTCCCCCAAAAACAGAAGAAAAACCCAAATGCCATAGATCCACCCCAAAAGTCCCCCTAAGCCTACCTGATGTTCTCCAAAACCCACAATTTACCCTTTTTCACAATGATGACCAACGAGAACCCAACAAAACCCAACGGACAACCCCAAAACACGTCAAAAACAGCCCAAAAAAGAACAGGATCACCCCAAAAAACAGAAGAAAACCCCAAATACCATGAATCCACCCCAAAAGTCCCCCTAAACCTACCTGAAGTTCTCCAAAACCCACAATTTACCCTTTTCCACCAAGATGCCAACAGAAAACCCAACGAAACCCAACGAAGAACCCAAAACACGTCAGAAACACCCCAAAAATGAATTCGATCACCCCAAAACTGGAACAAAATCCCCCAAAACCATAGATCCACCCCCAAAACACCCTAAATCTACCTGATGTTCTCCAAAACCCACAATTTACACTTTTCCACCATGATGACCACGGAAAACCCAACGAAACCCAACGGAGACCACAAAACACGTCAAAAACACGCCGAAAACCAACTGGATCACTAGAAAAAACAGAAGAAAACCCTAAAAACCATGAATCTGCCCCAAAAGTCCTCATAAACCTACCTGATGTTCTCCAAAACCCACAATTTACACTTTTCCACCATGATGACCACGGAAAACACAACGAAACCCAACGGAGAACCCAAAACACGTCAAAAACACCCCAAACAAGAACAGGATCACCCCCAAAACCAAAGAAAACCCCAAAAAGCACGGATCCAATCCCAAAACCACTCTAAACGTACCTGATGTTCTCCAAATCCAAATGTCCACTCCCAACCACCATAAAACCCATTAGGAACTCAACGAAACCCAACGGAAACCCCAAAACACGTCAAAAACACCCCAAAAAAGAACTGAATCAGAAGAAAAAACACCAAAAACTATGAATTTCCCCGCAAAACCACCCTAAACTCACCTGATCTTCTTCAAAACCCACAATCCACTCCCATTTCCCTTAAGGACCAACGAGAATCCAACTAAAACCCAACGGAGACCCCAAAACAAGTCAAAAACACCCCAAACAAGAACAGGATAACCCCTAAAAAAGAAAGAAAACCCCAAAAAAACATAGATCCACCCCAAAACCACACTAAACCTACCTGATGTTCTCCAAATCCCAAAGTCCACTCCCAACAAACTTAAAACACATTAGGAAATCAACAAAACACAACGGAAACCCCAAAACACGTCAAAAACACCACAAAAAAAAGCGGGATCACCCCCAAAACTGGAAGAAAACCCTAAAAGCCGTTGATCCACCCCAAAAGTCCCCCTAAACCTACCTGATGTTCTCCAATACCCACAATTTACCCGTTTTCACCATGATGAACAACAAGAACACAACAAAAACCAACGGAGACCCCAAAACACATCAAAAACACCCCAAAAAAGAACTGAATCAGAAGAAAAAACACCAAAAACTATGAATTTCCCCGCAAAACCACCCTAAACTCACCTGATCTTCTTCAAAACCCACAATCCACTCCCATTTCCCTTAAGGACCAACGAGAATCCAACTAAAACCCAACGGAGACCCCAAAACAAGTCAAAAACACCCCAAAAAAGAATGGGATAACCCCCCAAAACGAAAGAAAACCCCAAAAAAATAGATCCACCCCAAAACGACACTAAACCTACCTGATGTTCTCCAAAACACGCAAGTTAAACTTTTCCAACATGATGAAAAACAAGAAACCAACAAAACCCAACAGAGACCCCAAAACATGTCAAAAACACCCCAAAAAAGAACGGGATCACCCCCAAAACTGGAAGAAAATTCCCCCCCCAAAAATTTACAATTTTCACCATGATGACCAACATGAACCAAACGAAAACCCAAAAGGAGACACCAAAACACGTCAAAAACACCCCAAAAAAGAAAGGGATCACCCATAAACAGGAAGAAAATCCCCAAAAAGCACAGATCCAATCCCCAAACCAGCCTAAACCTACCTGATGTTCTCCAAAACCCACAAATTTACCCTTTTCCACCATGATGACCATGGAAAACCCAACGAAACCCAATGGAGACAAAAAACATGTCAAAAAAAAAAAAAAAAAAAAAAAAAAACAAAAAAGAACAGGATCTCCCCCAAAAACAGAAGAAAAACCCAAATGCCATAGATCCACCCCAAAAGTCCCCCTAAGCCTACCTGATGTTCTCCAAAACCCACAATTTACCCTTTTTCACAACGATGACCAACGAGAACCCAACAAAACCCAACGGACAACCCCAAAACACGTCAAAAACAGCCCAAAAAAGAACAGGATCACCCCAAAAAACAGAAGAAAACCCCAAATACCATGAATCCACCCCAAAAGTCCCCCTAAACCTACCTGAAGTTCTCCAAAACCCACAATTTACCCTTTTCCACCAAGATGCCAACAGAAAACCCAACGAAACCCAACGAAGAACCCAAAACACGTCAGAAACACCCCAAAAATGAATTCGATCACCCCAAAACTGGAACAAAATCCCCCAAAACCATAGATCCACCCCCAAAACACCCTAAATCTACCTGATGTTCTCCAAAACCCACAATTTACACTTTTCCACCATGATGACCACGGAAAACCCAACGAAACCCAACGGAGACCACAAAACACGTCAAAAACACGCCGAAAACCAACTGGATCACTAGAAAAAACAGAAGAAAACCCTAAAAACCATGAATCTGCCCCAAAAGTCCTCATAAACCTACCTGATGTTCTCCAAAACCCACAATTTACACTTTTCCACCATGATGACCACGGAAAACACAACGAAACCCAACGGAGAACCCAAAACACGTCAAAAACACCCCAAACAAGAACAGGATCACCCCCAAAACCAAAGAAAACCCCAAAAAGCACGGATCCAATCCCAAAACCACTCTAAACGTACCTGATGTTCTCCAAATCCAAATGTCCACTCCCAACCACCATAAAACCCATTAGGAACTCAACGAAACCCAACGGAAACCCCAAAACACGTCAAAAACACCCCAAAAAAGAACTGAATCAGAAGAAAAAACACCAAAAACTATGAATTTCCCCGCAAAACCACCCTAAACTCACCTGATCTTCTTCAAAACCCACAATCCACTCCCATTTCCCTTAAGGACCAACGAGAATCCAACTAAAACCCAACGGAGACCCCAAAACAAGTCAAAAACACCCCAAACAAGAACAGGATAACCCCTAAAAAAGAAAGAAAACCCCAAAAAAACATAGATCCACCCCAAAACCACACTAAACCTACCTGATGTTCTCCAAATCCCAAAGTCCACTCCCAACAAACTTAAAACACATTAGGAAATCAACAAAACACAACGGAAACCCCAAAACACGTCAAAAACACCACAAAAAAAAGCGGGATCACCCCCAAAACTGGAAGAAAACCCTAAAAGCCGTTGATCCACCCCAAAAGTCCCCCTAAACCTACCTGATGTTCTCCAATACCCACAATTTACCCGTTTTCACCATGATGAACAACAAGAACACAACAAAAACCAACGGAGACCCCAAAACACATCAAAAACACCCCAAAAAAGAACTGAATCAGAAGAAAAAACACCAAAAACTATGAATTTCCCCGCAAAACCACCCTAAACTCACCTGATCTTCTTCAAAACCCACAATCCACTCCCATTTCCCTTAAGGACCAACGAGAATCCAACTAAAACCCAACGGAGACCCCAAAACAAGTCAAAAACACCCCAAAAAAGAATGGGATAACCCCCCAAAACGAAAGAAAACCCCAAAAAAATAGATCCACCCCAAAACGACACTAAACCTACCTGATGTTCTCCAAAACACGCAAGTTAAACTTTTCCAACATGATGAAAAACAAGAAACCAACAAAACCCAACAGAGACCCCAAAACATGTCAAAAACACCCCAAAAAAGAACGGGATCACCCCCAAAACTGGAAGAAAATTCCCCCCCCAAAAATTTACAATTTTCACCATGATGACCAACATGAACCAAACGAAAACCCAAAAGGAGACACCAAAACACGTCAAAAACACCCCAAAAAAGAAAGGGATCACCCATAAACAGGAAGAAAATCCCCAAAAAGCACAGATCCAATCCCCAAACCAGCCTAAACCTACCTGATGTTCTCCAAAACCCACAAATTTACCCTTTTCCACCATGATGACCATGGAAAACCCAACGAAACCCAATGGAGACAAAAAACATGTCAAAAAAAAAAAAAAAAAAAAAAAAAAAAAAACAAAAAAGAACAGGATCTCCCCCAAAAACAGAAGAAAAACCCAAATGCCATAGATCCACCCCAAAAGTCCCCCTAAGCCTACCTGATGTTCTCCAAAACCCACAATTTACCCTTTTTCACAATGATGACCAACGAGAACCCAACAAAACCCAACGGACAACCCCAAAACACGTCAAAAACAGCCCAAAAAAGAACAGGATCACCCCAAAAAACAGAAGAAAACCCCAAATACCATGAATCCACCCCAAAAGTCCCCCTAAACCTACCTGAAGTTCTCCAAAACCCACAATTTACCCTTTTCCACCAAGATGCCAACAGAAAACCCAACGAAACCCAACGAAGAACCCAAAACACGTCAGAAACACCCCAAAAATGAATTCGATCACCCCAAAACTGGAACAAAATCCCCCAAAACCATAGATCCACCCCCAAAACACCCTAAATCTACCTGATGTTCTCCAAAACCCACAATTTACACTTTTCCACCATGATGACCACGGAAAACCCAACGAAACCCAACGGAGACCACAAAACACGTCAAAAACACGCCGAAAACCAACTGGATCACTAGAAAAAACAGAAGAAAACCCTAAAAACCATGAATCTGCCCCAAAAGTCCTCATAAACCTACCTGATGTTCTCCAAAACCCACAATTTACACTTTTCCACCATGATGACCACGGAAAACACAACGAAACCCAACGGAGAACCCAAAACACGTCAAAAACACCCCAAACAAGAACAGGATCACCCCCAAAACCAAAGAAAACCCCAAAAAGCACGGATCCAATCCCAAAACCACTCTAAACGTACCTGATGTTCTCCAAATCCAAATGTCCACTCCCAACCACCATAAAACCCATTAGGAACTCAACGAAACCCAACGGAAACCCCAAAACACGTCAAAAACACCCCAAAAAAGAACTGAATCAGAAGAAAAAACACCAAAAACTATGAATTTCCCCGCAAAACCACCCTAAACTCACCTGATCTTCTTCAAAACCCACAATCCACTCCCATTTCCCTTAAGGACCAACGAGAATCCAACTAAAACCCAACGGAGACCCCAAAACAAGTCAAAAACACCCCAAACAAGAACAGGATAACCCCTAAAAAAGAAAGAAAACCCCAAAAAAACATAGATCCACCCCAAAACCACACTAAACCTACCTGATGTTCTCCAAATCCCAAAGTCCACTCCCAACAAACTTAAAACACATTAGGAAATCAACAAAACACAACGGAAACCCCAAAACACGTCAAAAACACCACAAAAAAAAGCGGGATCACCCCCAAAACTGGAAGAAAACCCTAAAAGCCGTTGATCCACCCCAAAAGTCCCCCTAAACCTACCTGATGTTCTCCAATACCCACAATTTACCCGTTTTCACCATGATGAACAACAAGAACACAACAAAAACCAACGGAGACCCCAAAACACATCAAAAACACCCCAAAAAAGAACTGAATCAGAAGAAAAAACACCAAAAACTATGAATTTCCCCGCAAAACCACCCTAAACTCACCTGATCTTCTTCAAAACCCACAATCCACTCCCATTTCCCTTAAGGACCAACGAGAATCCAACTAAAACCCAACGGAGACCCCAAAACAAGTCAAAAACACCCCAAAAAAGAATGGGATAACCCCCCAAAACGAAAGAAAACCCCAAAAAAATAGATCCACCCCAAAACGACACTAAACCTACCTGATGTTCTCCAAAACACGCAAGTTAAACTTTTCCAACATGATGAAAAACAAGAAACCAACAAAACCCAACAGAGACCCCAAAACATGTCAAAAACACCCCAAAAAAGAACGGGATCACCCCCAAAACTGGAAGAAAATTCCCCCCCCAAAAATTTACAATTTTCACCATGATGACCAACATGAACCAAACGAAAACCCAAAAGGAGACACCAAAACACGTCAAAAACACCCCAAAAAAGAAAGGGATCACCCATAAACAGGAAGAAAATCCCCAAAAAGCACAGATCCAATCCCCAAACCAGCCTAAACCTACCTGATGTTCTCCAAAACCCACAAATTTACCCTTTTCCACCATGATGACCATGGAAAACCCAACGAAACCCAATGGAGACAAAAAACATGTCAAAAAAAAAAAAAAAAAAAAAAAAAAAAAACAAAAAAGAACAGGATCTCCCCCAAAAACAGAAGAAAAACCCAAATGCCATAGATCCACCCCAAAAGTCCCCCTAAGCCTACCTGATGTTCTCCAAAACCCACAATTTACCCTTTTTCACAATGATGACCAACGAGAACCCAACAAAACCCAACGGACAACCCCAAAACACGTCAAAAACAGCCCAAAAAAGAACAGGATCACCCCAAAAAACAGAAGAAAACCCCAAATACCATGAATCCACCCCAAAAGTCCCCCTAAACCTACCTGAAGTTCTCCAAAACCCACAATTTACCCTTTTCCACCAAGATGCCAACAGAAAACCCAACGAAACCCAACGAAGAACCCAAAACACGTCAGAAACACCCCAAAAATGAATTCGATCACCCCAAAACTGGAACAAAATCCCCCAAAACCATAGATCCACCCCCAAAACACCCTAAATCTACCTGATGTTCTCCAAAACCCACAATTTACACTTTTCCACCATGATGACCACGGAAAACCCAACGAAACCCAACGGAGACCACAAAACACGTCAAAAACACGCCGAAAACCAACTGGATCACTAGAAAAAACAGAAGAAAACCCTAAAAACCATGAATCTGCCCCAAAAGTCCTCATAAACCTACCTGATGTTCTCCAAAACCCACAATTTACACTTTTCCACCATGATGACCACGGAAAACACAACGAAACCCAACGGAGAACCCAAAACACGTCAAAAACACCCCAAACAAGAACAGGATCACCCCCAAAACCAAAGAAAACCCCAAAAAGCACGGATCCAATCCCAAAACCACTCTAAACGTACCTGATGTTCTCCAAATCCAAATGTCCACTCCCAACCACCATAAAACCCATTAGGAACTCAACGAAACCCAACGGAAACCCCAAAACACGTCAAAAACACCCCAAAAAAGAACTGAATCAGAAGAAAAAACACCAAAAACTATGAATTTCCCCGCAAAACCACCCTAAACTCACCTGATCTTCTTCAAAACCCACAATCCACTCCCATTTCCCTTAAGGACCAACGAGAATCCAACTAAAACCCAACGGAGACCCCAAAACAAGTCAAAAACACCCCAAACAAGAACAGGATAACCCCTAAAAAAGAAAGAAAACCCCAAAAAAACATAGATCCACCCCAAAACCACACTAAACCTACCTGATGTTCTCCAAATCCCAAAGTCCACTCCCAACAAACTTAAAACACATTAGGAAATCAACAAAACACAACGGAAACCCCAAAACACGTCAAAAACACCACAAAAAAAAGCGGGATCACCCCCAAAACTGGAAGAAAACCCTAAAAGCCGTTGATCCACCCCAAAAGTCCCCCTAAACCTACCTGATGTTCTCCAATACCCACAATTTACCCGTTTTCACCATGATGAACAACAAGAACACAACAAAAACCAACGGAGACCCCAAAACACATCAAAAACACCCCAAAAAAGAACTGAATCAGAAGAAAAAACACCAAAAACTATGAATTTCCCCGCAAAACCACCCTAAACTCACCTGATCTTCTTCAAAACCCACAATCCACTCCCATTTCCCTTAAGGACCAACGAGAATCCAACTAAAACCCAACGGAGACCCCAAAACAAGTCAAAAACACCCCAAAAAAGAATGGGATAACCCCCCAAAACGAAAGAAAACCCCAAAAAAATAGATCCACCCCAAAACGACACTAAACCTACCTGATGTTCTCCAAAACACGCAAGTTAAACTTTTCCAACATGATGAAAAACAAGAAACCAACAAAACCCAACAGAGACCCCAAAACATGTCAAAAACACCCCAAAAAAGAACGGGATCACCCCCAAAACTGGAAGAAAATTCCCCCCCCAAAAATTTACAATTTTCACCATGATGACCAACATGAACCAAACGAAAACCCAAAAGGAGACACCAAAACACGTCAAAAACACCCCAAAAAAGAAAGGGATCACCCATAAACAGGAAGAAAATCCCCAAAAAGCACAGATCCAATCCCCAAACCAGCCTAAACCTACCTGATGTTCTCCAAAACCCACAAATTTACCCTTTTCCACCATGATGACCATGGAAAACCCAACGAAACCCAATGGAGACAAAAAACATGTCAAAAAAAAAAAAAAAAAAAAAAAAAAAAAACAAAAAAGAACAGGATCTCCCCCAAAAACAGAAGAAAAACCCAAATGCCATAGATCCACCCCAAAAGTCCCCCTAAGCCTACCTGATGTTCTCCAAAACCCACAATTTACCCTTTTTCACAATGATGACCAACGAGAACCCAACAAAACCCAACGGACAACCCCAAAACACGTCAAAAACAGCCCAAAAAAGAACAGGATCACCCCAAAAAACAGAAGAAAACCCCAAATACCATGAATCCACCCCAAAAGTCCCCCTAAACCTACCTGAAGTTCTCCAAAACCCACAATTTACCCTTTTCCACCAAGATGCCAACAGAAAACCCAACGAAACCCAACGAAGAACCCAAAACACGTCAGAAACACCCCAAAAATGAATTCGATCACCCCAAAACTGGAACAAAATCCCCCAAAACCATAGATCCACCCCCAAAACACCCTAAATCTACCTGATGTTCTCCAAAACCCACAATTTACACTTTTCCACCATGATGACCACGGAAAACCCAACGAAACCCAACGGAGACCACAAAACACGTCAAAAACACGCCGAAAACCAACTGGATCACTAGAAAAAACAGAAGAAAACCCTAAAAACCATGAATCTGCCCCAAAAGTCCTCATAAACCTACCTGATGTTCTCCAAAACCCACAATTTACACTTTTCCACCATGATGACCACGGAAAACACAACGAAACCCAACGGAGAACCCAAAACACGTCAAAAACACCCCAAACAAGAACAGGATCACCCCCAAAACCAAAGAAAACCCCAAAAAGCACGGATCCAATCCCAAAACCACTCTAAACGTACCTGATGTTCTCCAAATCCAAATGTCCACTCCCAACCACCATAAAACCCATTAGGAACTCAACGAAACCCAACGGAAACCCCAAAACACGTCAAAAACACCCCAAAAAAGAACTGAATCAGAAGAAAAAACACCAAAAACTATGAATTTCCCCGCAAAACCACCCTAAACTCACCTGATCTTCTTCAAAACCCACAATCCACTCCCATTTCCCTTAAGGACCAACGAGAATCCAACTAAAACCCAACGGAGACCCCAAAACAAGTCAAAAACACCCCAAACAAGAACAGGATAACCCCTAAAAAAGAAAGAAAACCCCAAAAAAACATAGATCCACCCCAAAACCACACTAAACCTACCTGATGTTCTCCAAATCCCAAAGTCCACTCCCAACAAACTTAAAACACATTAGGAAATCAACAAAACACAACGGAAACCCCAAAACACGTCAAAAACACCACAAAAAAAAGCGGGATCACCCCCAAAACTGGAAGAAAACCCTAAAAGCCGTTGATCCACCCCAAAAGTCCCCCTAAACCTACCTGATGTTCTCCAATACCCACAATTTACCCGTTTTCACCATGATGAACAACAAGAACACAACAAAAACCAACGGAGACCCCAAAACACATCAAAAACACCCCAAAAAAGAACTGAATCAGAAGAAAAAACACCAAAAACTATGAATTTCCCCGCAAAACCACCCTAAACTCACCTGATCTTCTTCAAAACCCACAATCCACTCCCATTTCCCTTAAGGACCAACGAGAATCCAACTAAAACCCAACGGAGACCCCAAAACAAGTCAAAAACACCCCAAAAAAGAATGGGATAACCCCCCAAAACGAAAGAAAACCCCAAAAAAATAGATCCACCCCAAAACGACACTAAACCTACCTGATGTTCTCCAAAACACGCAAGTTAAACTTTTCCAACATGATGAAAAACAAGAAACCAACAAAACCCAACAGAGACCCCAAAACATGTCAAAAACACCCCAAAAAAGAACGGGATCACCCCCAAAACTGGAAGAAAATTCCCCCCCCAAAAATTTACAATTTTCACCATGATGACCAACATGAACCAAACGAAAACCCAAAAGGAGACACCAAAACACGTCAAAAACACCCCAAAAAAGAAAGGGATCACCCATAAACAGGAAGAAAATCCCCAAAAAGCACAGATCCAATCCCCAAACCAGCCTAAACCTACCTGATGTTCTCCAAAACCCACAAATTTACCCTTTTCCACCATGATGACCATGGAAAACCCAACGAAACCCAATGGAGACAAAAAACATGTCAAAAAAAAAAAAAAAAAAAAAAACAAAAACAAAAAAGAACAGGATCTCCCCCAAAAACAGAAGAAAAACCCAAATGCCATAGATCCACCCCAAAAGTCCCCCTAAGCCTACCTGATGTTCTCCAAAACCCACAATTTACCCTTTTTCACAATGATGACCAACGAGAACCCAACAAAACCCAACGGACAACCCCAAAACACGTCAAAAACAGCCCAAAAAAGAACAGGATCACCCCAAAAAACAGAAGAAAACCCCAAATACCATGAATCCACCCCAAAAGTCCCCCTAAACCTACCTGAAGTTCTCCAAAACCCACAATTTACCCTTTTCCACCAAGATGCCAACAGAAAACCCAACGAAACCCAACGAAGAACCCAAAACACGTCAGAAACACCCCAAAAATGAATTCGATCACCCCAAAACTGGAACAAAATCCCCCAAAACCATAGATCCACCCCCAAAACACCCTAAATCTACCTGATGTTCTCCAAAACCCACAATTTACACTTTTCCACCATGATGACCACGGAAAACCCAACGAAACCCAACGGAGACCACAAAACACGTCAAAAACACGCCGAAAACCAACTGGATCACTAGAAAAAACAGAAGAAAACCCTAAAAACCATGAATCTGCCCCAAAAGTCCTCATAAACCTACCTGATGTTCTCCAAAACCCACAATTTACACTTTTCCACCATGATGACCACGGAAAACACAACGAAACCCAACGGAGAACCCAAAACACGTCAAAAACACCCCAAACAAGAACAGGATCACCCCCAAAACCAAAGAAAACCCCAAAAAGCACGGATCCAATCCCAAAACCACTCTAAACGTACCTGATGTTCTCCAAATCCAAATGTCCACTCCCAACCACCATAAAACCCATTAGGAACTCAACGAAACCCAACGGAAACCCCAAAACACGTCAAAAACACCCCAAAAAAGAACTGAATCAGAAGAAAAAACACCAAAAACTATGAATTTCCCCGCAAAACCACCCTAAACTCACCTGATCTTCTTCAAAACCCACAATCCACTCCCATTTCCCTTAAGGACCAACGAGAATCCAACTAAAACCCAACGGAGACCCCAAAACAAGTCAAAAACACCCCAAACAAGAACAGGATAACCCCTAAAAAAGAAAGAAAACCCCAAAAAAACATAGATCCACCCCAAAACCACACTAAACCTACCTGATGTTCTCCAAATCCCAAAGTCCACTCCCAACAAACTTAAAACACATTAGGAAATCAACAAAACACAACGGAAACCCCAAAACACGTCAAAAACACCACAAAAAAAAGCGGGATCACCCCCAAAACTGGAAGAAAACCCTAAAAGCCGTTGATCCACCCCAAAAGTCCCCCTAAACCTACCTGATGTTCTCCAATACCCACAATTTACCCGTTTTCACCATGATGAACAACAAGAACACAACAAAAACCAACGGAGACCCCAAAACACATCAAAAACACCCCAAAAAAGAACTGAATCAGAAGAAAAAACACCAAAAACTATGAATTTCCCCGCAAAACCACCCTAAACTCACCTGATCTTCTTCAAAACCCACAATCCACTCCCATTTCCCTTAAGGACCAACGAGAATCCAACTAAAACCCAACGGAGACCCCAAAACAAGTCAAAAACACCCCAAAAAAGAATGGGATAACCCCCCAAAACGAAAGAAAACCCCAAAAAAATAGATCCACCCCAAAACGACACTAAACCTACCTGATGTTCTCCAAAACACGCAAGTTAAACTTTTCCAACATGATGAAAAACAAGAAACCAACAAAACCCAACAGAGACCCCAAAACATGTCAAAAACACCCCAAAAAAGAACGGGATCATCCCCAAAACTGGAAGAAAATTCCCCCCCCAAAAATTTACAATTTTCACCATGATGACCAACATGAACCAAACGAAAACCCAAAAGGAGACACCAAAACACGTCAAAAACACCCCAAAAAAGAAAGGGATCACCCATAAACAGGAAGAAAATCCCCAAAAAGCACAGATCCAATCCCCAAACCAGCCTAAACCTACCTGATGTTCTCCAAAACCCACAAATTTACCCTTTTCCACCATGATGACCATGGAAAACCCAACGAAACCCAATGGAGACAAAAAACATGTCAAAAAAAAAAAAAAAAAAAAAAAAAAAACAAAAAAGAACAGGATCTCCCCCAAAAACAGAAGAAAAACCCAAATGCCATAGATCCACCCCAAAAGTCCCCCTAAGCCTACCTGATGTTCTCCAAAACCCACAATTTACCCTTTTTCACAATGATGACCAACGAGAACCCAACAAAACCCAACGGACAACCCCAAAACACGTCAAAAACAGCCCAAAAAAGAACAGGATCACCCCAAAAAACAGAAGAAAACCCCAAATACCATGAATCCACCCCAAAAGTCCCCCTAAACCTACCTGAAGTTCTCCAAAACCCACAATTTACCCTTTTCCACCAAGATGCCAACAGAAAACCCAACGAAACCCAACGAAGAACCCAAAACACGTCAGAAACACCCCAAAAATGAATTCGATCACCCCAAAACTGGAACAAAATCCCCCAAAACCATAGATCCACCCCCAAAACACCCTAAATCTACCTGATGTTCTCCAAAACCCACAATTTACACTTTTCCACCATGATGACCACGGAAAACCCAACGAAACCCAACGGAGACCACAAAACACGTCAAAAACACGCCGAAAACCAACTGGATCACTAGAAAAAACAGAAGAAAACCCTAAAAACCATGAATCTGCCCCAAAAGTCCTCATAAACCTACCTGATGTTCTCCAAAACCCACAATTTACACTTTTCCACCATGATGACCACGGAAAACACAACGAAACCCAACGGAGAACCCAAAACACGTCAAAAACACCCCAAACAAGAACAGGATCACCCCCAAAACCAAAGAAAACCCCAAAAAGCACGGATCCAATCCCAAAACCACTCTAAACGTACCTGATGTTCTCCAAATCCAAATGTCCACTCCCAACCACCATAAAACCCATTAGGAACTCAACGAAACCCAACGGAAACCCCAAAACACGTCAAAAACACCCCAAAAAAGAACTGAATCAGAAGAAAAAACACCAAAAACTATGAATTTCCCCGCAAAACCACCCTAAACTCACCTGATCTTCTTCAAAACCCACAATCCACTCCCATTTCCCTTAAGGACCAACGAGAATCCAACTAAAACCCAACGGAGACCCCAAAACAAGTCAAAAACACCCCAAACAAGAACAGGATAACCCCTAAAAAAGAAAGAAAACCCCAAAAAAACATAGATCCACCCCAAAACCACACTAAACCTACCTGATGTTCTCCAAATCCCAAAGTCCACTCCCAACAAACTTAAAACACATTAGGAAATCAACAAAACACAACGGAAACCCCAAAACACGTCAAAAACACCACAAAAAAAAGCGGGATCACCCCCAAAACTGGAAGAAAACCCTAAAAGCCGTTGATCCACCCCAAAAGTCCCCCTAAACCTACCTGATGTTCTCCAATACCCACAATTTACCCGTTTTCACCATGATGAACAACAAGAACACAACAAAAACCAACGGAGACCCCAAAACACATCAAAAACACCCCAAAAAAGAACTGAATCAGAAGAAAAAACACCAAAAACTATGAATTTCCCCGCAAAACCACCCTAAACTCACCTGATCTTCTTCAAAACCCACAATCCACTCCCATTTACCTTAACGACCAACAAGAATCCAACTAAAACCCAACGGAGACCCCAAAACAAGTCAAAAACACCCCAAAAAAGAATGGGATAACCCCCCAAAACGAAAGAAAACCCCAAAAAAATAGATCCACCCCAAAACGACACTAAACCTACCTGATGTTCTCCAAAACACGCAAGTTAAACTTTTCCAACATGATGAAAAACAAGAACCCAACAAAACCCAACAGAGACCCCAAAACATGTCAAAAACACCCCAAAAAAGAACGGGATCACCCCCAAAACTGGAAGAAAATTCCCCCCCCCAAAAATTTACAATTTTCACCATGATGACCAACATGAACCAAACGAAAACCCAAAAGGAGACACCAAAACACGTCAAAAACACCCCAAAAAAGAAAGGGATCACCCATAAACTGGAAGAAAATCCCCAAAAAGCATGGATCCAATCCCAAAACCACCCTAAACCTACCTGATGTTCTCCAAAACCCACAATTTACCATTTTCCACCACGATGACCAACGAGTACACAACAAAACCCAACGGAGACCCCCAAACACCTCAAAAACTTTCCAAAAAAGAACGGGACCACCCCAAGAAACAGAAGAAAACACCAAAAAACATGACTCTGCCCCAAAAGTCCCCCTAAACCTACCTGATGTTCTCCAAAAGCCACAATTTACACTTTTCCAACATGATGACCAACAAGAACCCAACTAAAACCCAACGGAGACCCCAAAACACATCATAAACACCCCAAAAAAGAACAGGATCACCCAAAAAAAAACAGAAGAAAAGACCAAATACCATGAATCCACCCCAAAATTCCCCTAAACCTACCTGAAGTTCTCCAAAACCCACAATTTACCCTTTTTCACAATGATGACCAACGAGAACCCAACAAAACCCAACGGACAACCCCAAAACACGTCAAAAACAGCCCAAAAAAGAACAGGATCACCCCAAAAAACAGAAGAAAAACCCAAATGCCATAGATCCACCCCAAAAGTCCCCCTAAGCCTACCTGATGTTCTCCAAAACCCACAATTTACCCTTTTTCACAATGATGACCAACGAGAACCCAACAAAACCCAACGGACAACCCCAAAACACGTCAAAAACAGCCCAAAAAAGAACAGGATCACCCCAAAAAACAGAAGAAAACCCCAAATACCATGAATCCACCCCAAAAGTCCCCCTAAACCTACCTGAAGTTCTCCAAAACCCACAATTTACCCTTTTCCACCAAGATGCCAACAGAAAACCCAACGAAACCCAACGAAGAACCCAAAACACGTCAGAAACACCCCAAAAATGAATTCGATCACCCCAAAACTGGAACAAAATCCCCCAAAACCATAGATCCACCCCCAAAACACCCTAAATCTACCTGATGTTCTCCAAAACCCACAATTTACACTTTTCCACCATGATGACCACGGAAAACCCAACGAAACCCAACGGAGACCACAAAACACGTCAAAAACACGCTGAAAACCAACTGGATCACTAGAAAAAACAGAAGAAAACCCTAAAAACCATGAATCTGCCCCAAAAGTCCTCATAAACCTACCTGATGTTCTCCAAAACCCACAATTTACACTTTTCCACCATGATGACCACGGAAAACACAACGAAACCCAACGGAGAACCCAAAACACGTCAAAAACACCCCAAACAAGAACAGGATCACCCCCAAAACCAAAGAAAACCCCAAAAAGCACGGATCCAATCCCAAAACCACTCTAAACGTACCTGATGTTCTCCAAATCCAAATGTCCACTCCCAACCACCATAAAACCCATTAGGAACTCAACGAAACCCAACGGAAACCCCAAAACACGTCAAAAACACCCCAAAAAAGAACTGAATCAGAAGAAAAAACACCAAACACTATGAATTTCCCCGCAAAACCACCCTAAACTCACCTGATCTTCTTCAAAACCCACAATCCACTCCCATTTCCCTTAAGGACCAACGAGAATCCAACTAAAACCCAACGGAGACCCCAAAACAAGTCAAAAACACCCCAAACAAGAACAGGATAACCCCTAAAAAAGAAAGAAAACCCCAAAAAAACATAGATCCACCCCAAAACCACACTAAACCTACCTGATGTTCTCCAAATCCCAAAGTCCACTCCCAACAAACTTAAAACACATTAGGAAATCAACAAAACACAACGGAAACCCCAAAACACGTCAAAAACACCACAAAAAAAAGCGGGATCACCCCCAAAACTGGAAGAAAACCCTAAAAGCCGTTGATCCACCCCAAAAGTCCCCCTAAACCTACCTGATGTTCTCCAATACCCACAATTTACCCGTTTTCACCATGATGAACAACAAGAACACAACAAAAACCAACGGAGACCCCAAAACACATCAAAAACACCCCAAAAAAGAACTGAATCAGAAGAAAAAACACCAAAAACTATGAATTTCCCCGCAAAACCACCCTAAACTCACCTGATCTTCTTCAAAACCCACAATCCACTCCCATTTACCTTAACGACCAACAAGAATCCAACTAAAACCCAACGGAGACCCCAAAACAAGTCAAAAACACCCCAAAAAAGAATGGGATAACCCCCCAAAACGAAAGAAAACCCCAAAAAAATAGATCCACCCCAAAACGACACTAAACCTACCTGATGTTCTCCAAAACACGCAAGTTAAACTTTTCCAACATGATGAAAAACAAGAACCCAACAAAACCCAACAGAGACCCCAAAACATGTCAAAAACACCCCAAAAAAGAACGGGATCACCCCCAAAACTGGAAGAAAATTCCCCCCCCAAAAATTTACAATTTTCACCATGATGACCAACATGAACCAAACGAAAACCCAAAAGGAGACACCAAAACACGTCAAAAAAACCCCAAAAAAGAAAGGGATCACCCATAAACTGGAAGAAAATCCCCAAAAAGCATGGATCCAATCCCAAAACCACCCTAAACCTACCTGATGTTCTCCAAAACCCACAATTTACCATTTTCCACCACGATGACCAACGAGTACCCAACAAAACCCAACGGAGACCCCCAAACACCTCAAAAACTTCCCAAAAAAGAACGGGACCACCCCAAGAAACAGAAGAAAACACCAAAAAACATGACTCTGCCCCAAAAGTCCCCCTAAACCTACCTGATGTTCTCCAAAAGCCACAATTTACACTTTTCCAACATGATGACCAACAAGAACCCAACTAAAACCCAACGGAGACCCCAAAACACATCATAAACACCCCAAAAAAGAACAGGATCACCCAAAAAAAAACAGAAGAAAAGACCAAATACCATGAATCCACCCCAAAATTCCCCTAAACCTACCTGAAGTTCTCCAAAACCCACAATTTACCCTTTTTCACAATGATGACCAACGAGAACCCAACAAAACCCAACGGACAACCCCAAAACACGTCAAAAACAGCCCAAAAAAGAACAGGATCACCCCAAAAAACAGAAGAAAAACCCAAATGCCATAGATCCACCCCAAAAGTCCCCCTAAGCCTACCTGATGTTCTCCAAAACCCACAATTTACCCTTTTTCACAATGATGACCAACAAGAACCCAACAAAACCCAACGGACAACCCCAAAACACGTCAAAAACAGCCCAAAAAAGAACAGGATCACCCCAAAAAACAGAAGAAAACCCCAAATACCATGAATCCACCCCAAAAGTCCCCCTAAACCTACCTGAAGTTCTCCAAAACCCACAATTTACCCTTTTCCACCAAGATGCCAACAGAAAACCCAACGAAACCCAACGAAGAACCCAAAACACGTCAGAAACACCCCAAAAATGAATTTGATCACCCCAAAACTGGAACAAAATCCCCCAAAACCATAGATCCACCCCCAAAACACCCTAAATCTACCTGATGTTCTCCAAAACCCACAATTTACACTTTTCCACCATGATGACCACGGAAAACCCAACGAAACCCAACGGAGACCACAAAACACGTAAAAAACACGCCGAAAACCAACTGGATCACTAGAAAAAACAGAAGAAAACCCTAAAAACCATGAATCTGCCCCAAAAGTCCTCATAAACCTACCTGATGTTCTCCAAAACCCACAATTTACACTTTTCCACCATGATGACCACGGAAAACACAACGAAACCCAACGGAGAACCCAAAACACGTCAAAAACACCCCAAACAAGAACAGGATCACCCCCAAAACCAAAGAAAACCCCAAAAAGCACGGATCCAATCCCAAAACCACTCTAAACGTACCTGATGTTCTCCAAATCCAAATGTCCACTCCCAACCACCATAAAACCCATTAGGAACTCAACGAAACCCAACGGAAACCCCAAAACACGTCAAAAACACCCCAAAAAAGAACTGAATCAGAAGAAAAAACACCAAAAACTATGAATTTCCCCGCAAAACCACCCTAAACTCACCTGATCTTCTTCAAAACCCACAATCCACTCCCATTTCCCTTAAGGACCAACGAGAATCCAACTAAAACCCAACGGAGACCCCAAAACAAGTCAAAAACACCCCAAACAAGAACAGGATAACCCCTAAAAAAGAAAGAAAACCCCAAAAAAACATAGATCCACCCCAAAACCACACTAAACCTACCTGATGTTCTCCAAATCCCAAAGTCCACTCCCAACAAACTTAAAACACATTAGGAAATCAACAAAACACAACGGAAACCCCAAAACACGTCAAAAACACCACAAAAAAAAGCGGGATCACCCCCAAAACTGGAAGAAAACCCTAAAAGCCGTTGATCCACCCCAAAAGTCCCCCTAAACCTACCTGATGTTCTCCAATACCCACAATTTACCCGTTTTCACCATGATGAACAACAAGAACACAACAAAAACCAACGGAGACCCCAAAACACATCAAAAACACCCCAAAAAAGAACTGAATCAGAAGAAAAAACACCAAAAACTATGAATTTCCCCGCAAAACCACCCTAAACTCACCTGATCTTCTTCAAAACCCACAATCCACTCCCATTTACCTTAACGACCAACAAGAATCCAACTAAAACCCAACGGAGACCCCAAAACAAGTCAAAAACACCCCAAAAAAGAATGGGATAACCCCCCAAAACGAAAGAAAACCCCAAAAAAATAGATCCACCCCAAAACGACACTAAACCTACCTGATGTTCTCCAAAACACGCAAGTTAAACTTTTCCAACATGATGAAAAACAAGAACCCAACAAAACCCAACAGAGACCCCAAAACATGTCAAAAACACCCCAAAAAAGAACGGGATCACCCCCAAAACTGGAAGAAAATTCCCCCCCCAAAAATTTACAATTTTCACCATGATGACCAACATGAACCAAACGAAAACCCAAAAGGAGACACCAAAACACGTCAAAAAAACCCCAAAAAAGAAAGGGATCACCCATAAACTGGAAGAAAATCCCCAAAAAGCATGGATCCAATCCCAAAACCACCCTAAACCTACCTGATGTTCTCCAAAACCCACAATTTACCATTTTCCACCACGATGACCAACGAGTACCCAACAAAACCCAACGGAGACCCCCAAACACCTCAAAAACTTCCCAAAAAAGAACGGGACCACCCCAAGAAACAGAAGAAAACACCAAAAAACATGACTCTGCCCCAAAAGTCCCCCTAAACCTACCTGATGTTCTCCAAAAGCCACAATTTACACTTTTCCAACATGATGACCAACAAGAACCCAACTAAAACCCAACGGAGACCCCAAAACACATCATAAACACCCCAAAAAAGAACAGGATCACCCAAAAAAAAACAGAAGAAAAGACCAAATACCATGAATCCACCCCAAAATTCCCCTAAACCTACCTGAAGTTCTCCAAAACCCACAATTTACCCTTTTTCACAATGATGACCAACGAGAACCCAACAAAACCCAACGGACAACCCCAAAACACGTCAAAAACAGCCCAAAAAAGAACAGGATCACCCCAAAAAACAGAAGAAAAACCCAAATGCCATAGATCCACCCCAAAAGTCCCCCTAAGCCTACCTGATGTTCTCCAAAACCCACAATTTACCCTTTTTCACAATGATGACCAACGAGAACCCAACAAAACCCAACGGACAACCCCAAAACACGTCAAAAACAGCCCAAAAAAGAACAGGATCACCCCAAAAAACAGAAGAAAACCCCAAATACCATGAATCCACCCCAAAAGTCCCCCTAAACCTACCTGAAGTTCTCCAAAACCCACAATTTACCCTTTTCCACCAAGATGCCAACAGAAAACCCAACGAAACCCAACGAAGAACCCAAAACACGTCAGAAACACCCCAAAAATGAATTTGATCACCCCAAAACTGGAACAAAATCCCCCAAAACCATAGATCCACCCCCAAAACACCCTAAATCTACCTGATGTTCTCCAAAACCCACAATTTACACTTTTCCACCATGATGACCACGGAAAACCCAACGAAACCCAACGGAGACCACAAAACACGTAAAAAACACGCCGAAAACCAACTGGATCACTAGAAAAAACAGAAGAAAACCCTAAAAACCATGAATCTGCCCCAAAAGTCCTCATAAACCTACCTGATGTTCTCCAAAACCCACAATTTACACTTTTCCACCATGATGACCACGGAAAACACAACGAAACCCAACGGAGAACCCAAAACACGTCAAAAACACCCCAAACAAGAACAGGATCACCCCCAAAACCAAAGAAAACCCCAAAAAGCACGGATCCAATCCCAAAACCACTCTAAACGTACCTGATGTTCTCCAAATCCAAATGTCCACTCCCAACCACCATAAAACCCATTAGGAACTCAACGAAACCCAACGGAAACCCCAAAACACGTCAAAAACACCCCAAAAAAGAACTGAATCAGAAGAAAAAACACCAAAAACTATGAATTTCCCCGCAAAACCACCCTAAACTCACCTGATCTTCTTCAAAACCCACAATCCACTCCCATTTCCCTTAAGGACCAACGAGAATCCAACTAAAACCCAACGGAGACCCCAAAACAAGTCAAAAACACCCCAAACAAGAACAGGATAACCCCTAAAAAAGAAAGAAAACCCCAAAAAAACATAGATCCACCCCAAAACCACACTAAACCTACCTGATGTTCTCCAAATCCCAAAGTCCACTCCCAACAAACTTAAAACACATTAGGAAATCAACAAAACACAACGGAAACCCCAAAACACGTCAAAAACACCACAAAAAAAAAGCGGGATCACCCCCAAAACTGGAAGAAAACCCTAAAAGCCGTTGATCCACCCCAAAAGTCCCCCTAAACCTACCTGATGTTCTCCAATACCCACAATTTACCCGTTTTCACCATGATGAACAACAAGAACACAACAAAAACCAACGGAGACCCCAAAACACATCAAAAACACCCCAAAAAAGAACTGAATCAGAAGAAAAAACACCAAAAACTATGAATTTCCCCGCAAAACCACCCTAAACTCACCTGATCTTCTTCAAAACCCACAATCCACTCCCATTTACCTTAACGACCAACAAGAATCCAACTAAAACCCAACGGAGACCCCAAAACAAGTCAAAAACACCCCAAAAAAGAATGGGATAACCCCCCAAAACGAAAGAAAACCCCAAAAAAATAGATCCACCCCAAAACGACACTAAACCTACCTGATGTTCTCCAAAACACGCAAGTTAAACTTTTCCAACATGATGAAAAACAAGAACCCAACAAAACCCAACAGAGACCCCAAAACATGTCAAAAACACCCCAAAAAAGAACGGGATCACCCCCAAAACTGGAAGAAAATTCCCCCCCCCAAAAATTTACAATTTTCACCATGATGACCAACATGAACCAAACGAAAACCCAAAAGGAGACACCAAAACACGTCAAAAACACCCCAAAAAAGAAAGGGATCACCCATAAACTGGAAGAAAATCCCCAAAAAGCATGGATCCAATCCCAAAACCACCCTAAACCTACCTGATGTTCTCCAAAACCCACAATTTACCATTTTCCACCACGATGACCAACGAGTACACAACAAAACCCAACGGAGACCCCCAAACACCTCAAAAACTTCCCAAAAAAGAACGGGACCACCCCAAGAAACAGAAGAAAACACCAAAAAACATGACTCTGCCCCAAAAGTCCCCCTAAACCTACCTGATGTTCTCCA
Source organism: Aythya ferina (assembly GCF_964211825.1). NCBI lineage: Eukaryota > Metazoa > Chordata > Aves > Anseriformes > Anatidae > Aythya > Aythya ferina. Next base: position 421,135 of record NW_028181444.1, read on the forward strand.
AAAGCCACAATTTACACTTTTCCAACATGATGACCAACAAGAACCCAACTAAAACCCAACGGAGACCCCAAAACACATCATAAACACCCCAAAAAAGAACAGGATCACCCAAAAAAAAACAGAAGAAAAGACCAAATACCATGAATCCACCCCAAAATTCCCCTAAACCTACCTGAAGTTCTCCAAAACCCACAATTTACCCTTTTTCACAATGATGACCAACGAGAACCCAACAAAACCCAACGGACAACCCCAAAACACGTCAAAAACAGCCCAAAAAAGAACAGGATCACCCCAAAAAACAGAAGAAAAACCCAAATGCCATAGATCCACCCCAAAAGTCCCCCTAAGCCTACCTGATGTTCTCCAAAACCCACAATTTACCCTTTTTCACAATGATGACCAACGAGAACCCAACAAAACCCAACGGACAACCCCAAAACACGTCAAAAACAGCCCAAAAAAGAACAGGATCACCCCAAAAAACAGAAGAAAACCCCAAATACCATGAATCCACCCCAAAAGTCCCCCTAAACCTACCTGAAGTTCTCCAAAACCCACAATTTACCCTTTTCCACCAAGATGCCAACAGAAAACCCAACGAAACCCAACGAAGAACCCAAAACACGTCAGAAACACCCCAAAAATGAATTCGATCACCCCAAAACTGGAACAAAATCCCCCAAAACCATAGATCCACCCCCAAAACACCCTAAATCTACCTGATGTTCTCCAAAACCCACAATTTACACTTTTCCACCATGATGACCACGGAAAACCCAACGAAACCCAACGGAGACCACAAAACACGTCAAAAACACGCCGAAAACCAACTGGATCACTAGAAAAAACAGAAGAAAACCCTAAAAACCATGAATCTGCCCCAAAAGTCCTCATAAACCTACCTGATGTTCTCCAAAACCCACAATTTACACTTTTCCACCATGATGACCACGGAAAACACAACGAAACCCAACGGAGAACCCAAAACACGTCAAAAACACCCCAAACAAGAACAGGATCACCCCCAAAACCAAAGAAAACCCCAAAAAGCACGGATCCAATCCCAAAACCACTCTAAACGTACCTGATGTTCTCCAAATCCAAATGTCCACTCCCAACCACCATAAAACCCATTAGGAACTCAACGAAACCCAACGGAAACCCCAAAACACGTCAAAAACACCCCAAAAAAGAACTGAATCAGAAGAAAAAACACCAAAAACTATGAATTTCCCCGCAAAACCACCCTAAACTCACCTGATCTTCTTCAAAACCCACAATCCACTCCCATTTCCCTTAAGGACCAACGAGAATCCAACTAAAACCCAACGGAGACCCCAAAACAAGTCAAAAACACCCCAAACAAGAACAGGATAACCCCTAAAAAAGAAAGAAAACCCCAAAAAAACATAGATCCACCCCAAAACCACACTAAACCTACCTGATGTTCTCCAATACCCACAATTTACCCGTTTTCACCATGATGAACAACAAGAACACAACAAAAACCAACGGAGACCCCAAAACACATCAAAAACACCCCAAAAAAGAACTGAATCAGAAGAAAAAACACCAAAAACTATGAATTTCCCCGCAAAACCAACCTAAACTCACCTGATCTTCTTCAAAACCCACAATCCACTCCCATTTCCCTTAAGGACCAACGAGAATCCAACTAAAACCCAACGGAGACCCCAAAACAAGTCAAAAACACCCCAAAAAAGAATGGGATAACCCCCCAAAACGAAAGAAAACCCCAAAAAAATAGATCCACCCCAAAACGACACTAAACCTACCTGATGTTCTCCAAAACACGCAAGTTAAACTTTTCCAACATGATGAAAAACAAGAAACCAACAAAACCCAACAGAGACCCCAAAACATGTCAAAAACACCCCAAAAAAGAACGGGATCACCCCCAAAACTGGAAGAAAATTCCCCCCCAAAAAATTTACAATTTTCACCATGATGACCAACATGAACCAAACGAAAACCCAAAACGAGACACCAAAACACGTCAAAAACACCCCAAAAAAGAAAGGGATCACCCATAAACAGGAAGAAAATCCCCAAAAAGCACAGATCCAATCCCAAAACCAGCCTAAACCTACCTGATGTTCTCCAAAACCCACAAATTTACCCTTTTCCACCATGATGACCATGGAAAACCCAACGAAACCCAATGGAGACAAAAAACATGTCAAAAAAAAAAAAAAAAAAAAAAAAACAAAACAAAACAAAAAAAAGAACAGGATCTCCCCCAAAAACAGAAGAAAAACCCAAATGCCATAGATCCACCCCAAAAGTCCCCCTAAGCCTACCTGATGTTCTCCAAAACCCACAATTTACCCTTTTTCACAATGATGACCAACGAGAACCCAACAAAACCCAACGGACAACCCCAAAACATGTCAAAAACAGCCCAAAAAAGAACAGGATCACCCCAAAAAACAGAAGAAAACCCCAAATACCATGAATCCACCCCAAAAGTCCCCCTAAACCTACCTGAAGTTCTCGAAAACCCACAATTTACCCTTTTCCACCAAGATGCCAACAGAAAACCCAACGAAACCCAACGAAGAACCCAAAACACGTCAGAAACACCCCAAAAATGAATTCGATCACCCCAAAACTGGAACAAAATCCCCCAAAACCATAGATCCACCCCCAAAACACCCTAAATCTACCTGATGTTCTCCAAAACCCACAATTTACACTTTTCCACCATGATGACCACGGAAAACCCAACGAAACCCAACGGAGACCACAAAACACGTCAAAAACATGCCGAAAACCAACTGGATCACTAGAAAAAACAGAAGAAAACCCTAAAAACCATGAATCTGCCCCAAAAGTCCTCATAAACCTACCTGATGTTCTCCAAAACCCACAATTTACACTTTTCCACCATGATGACCACGGAAAACACAACGAAACCCAACGGAGAACCCAAAACACGTCAAAAACACCCCAAACAAGAACAGGATCACCCCCAAAACCAAAGAAAACCCCAAAAAGCACGGATCCAATCCCAAAACCACTCTAAACGTACCTGATGTTCTCCAAATCCAAATGTCCACTCCCAACCACCATAAAACCCATTAGGAACTCAACGAAACCCAACGGAAACCCCAAAACACGTCAAAAACACCCCAAAAAAGAACTGAATCAGAAGAAAAAACACCAAAAACTATGAATTTCCCCGCAAAACCACCCTAAACTCACCTGATCTTCTTCAAAACCCACAATCCACTCCCATTTCCCTTAAGGACCAACGAGAATCCAACTAAAACCCAACGGAGACCCCAAAACAAGTCAAAAACACCCCAAACAAGAACAGGATAACCCCTAAAAAAGAAAGAAAACCCCAAAAAAACATAGATCCACCCCAAAACCACACTAAACCTACCTGATGTTCTCCAATACCCACAATTTACCCGTTTTCACCATGATGAACAACAAGAACACAACAAAAACCAACGGAGACCCCAAAACATGTCAAAAACACCCCAAAAAAGAACGGGATCACCCCCAAAACTGGAAGAAAATTCCCCCCCCAAAAATTTACAATTTTCACCATGATGACCAACATGAACCAAACGAAAACCCAAAAGGAGACACCAAAACACGTCAAAAACACCCCAAAAAAGAAAGGGATCACCCATAAACTGGAAGAAAATCCCCAAAAAGCACAGATCCAATCCCAAAACCAGCCTAAACCTACCTGATGTTCTCCAAAACCCACAAATTTACCCTTTTCCACCATGATGACCATGGAAAACCCAACGAAACCCAATGGAGACAAAAAACATGTCAAAAAAAAAAAAAAAAAAAAAAAAAAAAAAAACAAAAAAAAGAACAGGATCTCCCCCAAAAACAGAAGAAAAACCCAAATGCCATAGATCCACCCCAAAAGTCCCCCTAAGCCTACCTGATGTTCTCCAAAACCCACAATTTACCCTTTTTCACAATGATGACCAACGAGAACCCAACAAAACCCAACGGACAACCCCAAAACACGTCAAAAACAGCCCAAAAAAGAACAGGATCACCCCAAAAAACAGAAGAAAACCCCAAATACCATGAATCCACCCCAAAAGTCCCCCTAAACCTACCTGAAGTTCTCGAAAACCCACAATTTACCCTTTTCCACCAAGATGCCAACAGAAAACCCAACAAAACCCAACAGAGACATCAAAACATGTCAAAAACACCCCAAAAAAGAACGGGATAACCCCCAAAACTGGAAGAAAATCCCCAAAAAGCATGGATCCAATCCCAAAACCACCCTAAACCTACCTGATCTTCTCCAAATCCCAAAGTCCACTCCCAACCACCATAAAACCCATTAGGAACTAAACAAAACGCAACAGAAACCCCAAAACACCTCAAAAACACCCCAAAAGCAAACCGGATCAGAAGAAAATACGTGATTTAACCCCAAGAAAACCCTTAAACCTACCTGATCTTCTCCAGATCCCAAAATCCACTCCCACCCACCATAAAACCCATTAGGAACTCAACAAACCACAACGGAAACCCCAAAACACGTCAAAAACACCCCAAAAAAGAACTGGATCAGAAGAAAAAAAAAAACAAAACTATGCATTTCCCTCCCAAATCACCCTAAACTTACCTGATCTTCTTCAAAACCCACAATCCACTCCCATTTAGCTTAACGACCAACGAAAACCCAACAAAACCCAACGGAGACCCCAAAAACGTCAAAAACACCCCAAAAAAGAACTGGTTCAACCCCAACAACGAAAGAAAACCCCAAAAGCCATAGATCCACACCAAAAATCCCCCTAAACCAACCTGAAGTTCTCCAAAACCCACAATTTACACTTTTCCACATTGATGACCATGGAAAACCCAACGAAACCCAATGGAGACCAAAAAACACGTCAAAAAAAAAAAAAAAAAAAAAAAAAAAAAAAAAAAGAAAGGGATCACCCCCAAAATTGGAAGAAAATCCTTCAAAATCATAGATCCACCCCAAAACCACCCTAAACCTACCTGATGATCTCCAAAACCCACAATTTACAATTTTCCAACATGATGACCATGGAAAACCCAACGAAACCCAACGGAGACCCCAAAAGAAGTCAAAAACACCCCAAACAAGAACGGGATAAACCCTAAAAACGAAAGAAAACCCCAAAAGCCATAGATCCACACCAAAAGTCCCCCTAAACCTACCTGATGTTCTCCAAAAGCCACAATTTACACTTTTTCACCAGGATGACCAACATGAACCAAACGAAAACCCAAAACGAGACACCAAAACACGTCAAAAACACCTCAAAAATAAAGGGATCACCCATAAACTGGAAGAAAATCCCCAAAAAGCACGGATCCAATCCCAAAACCACCCTAAACCTACCTGATGTTCTCCAAAACCCACAATTTACCATTTTCCACCACGATGACCAACGAGTACACAACAAAACCCAACGGAGACCCCCAGACACCTCAAAAACTTCCCAAAAAAGAACGGGACCACCCCAAGAAACAGAAGAAAACACCAAAAAACATGACTCTGCCCCAAAAGTCCCCCTAAACCTACCTGATGTTCTCCAAAAGCCACAATTTACACTTTTTCACCATGATGACCAACAAGAACCCAACTAAAACCCAACGGAGACCCCAAAACACGTCATAAACACCCCAAAAAAGAACAGGATCACCCAAAAAAAAACAGAAGAAAAGACCAAATACCATGAATCCACCCCAAAATTCCCCTAAACCTACCTGAAGTTCTCCAAAACCCACAATTTACAATTTTCCACCACCATGACCACATAAAACCCAAGGAATACCAACGGAGACCCCAAAACACGTCAAAAACACCCCAAAAAAGAACGGGATCACCCCCAAAAACAAAAGAAATTCCCCCAAAACCATAGATCCAATCCCAAAACCAACCTAAACCTACCTGATGTTCTCCAAAACCAACAATTTACCCTTTTCCACCATGATGACCACGGAAAATGCAACGAAACCCAATGGAGACCCCAAAACACGTCAAAAACACCCCCAAAATGAATTGGATCACCCCGCCCCCAAAAAAAAACAAAAAAAAAAAAAACAGAAGAAAACCCCATATATCATGAATCCACCCCAAAAGTCCCCCTAAACCTACCTGATGTTCTCCAAAACCCACAATTTACACTTTTCCACCATGATGACCACGGAAAACCCAACGAAACCCAACGGAGACCACAAAACACGTCAAAAACATGCCGAAAAACAACTGGATCACTAGAAAAAAACAGAAGAAAACCCTAAAAACCATGAATCTGCCCCAAAAGTCCTCATAAACCTACCTGATGTTCTCCAAAACCCACAATTTACACTTTTCCACCATGATGACCACGGAAAACACAACGAAACCCAACGGAGAACCCAAAACACGTCAAAAACACCCCAAACAAGAACAGGATCACCCCCAAAACCAAAGAAAACCCCAAAAAGCACGGATCCAATCCCAAAACCACTCTAAACGTACCTGATGTTCTCCAAATCCAAATGTCCACTCCCAACCACCATAAAACCCATTAGGAACTAAACAAAACGCAACAGAAACCCCAAAACACCTCAAAAACACCCCAAAAGCAAACCGGATCAGAAGAAAATACGTGATTTAACCCCAAGAAAACCCTTAAACCTACCTGATCTTCTCCAGATCCCAAAATCCACTCCCACCCACCATAAAACCCATTAGGAACTCAACAAACCACAACGGAAACCCCAAAACACGTCAAAAACACCCCAAAAAAGAACTGGATCAGAAGAAAAAAAAAACAAAACTATGCATTTCCCTCCCAAATCACCCTAAACTCACCTGATCTTCTTCAAAACCCACAATCCACTCCCATTTAGCTTAACGACCAACGAAAACCCAACAAAACCCAACGGAGACCCCAAAAACGTCAAAAACACCCCAAAAAAGAACTGGTTCAACCCCAACAACGAAAGAAAACCCCAAAAGCCATAGATCCACACCAAAAATCCCCCTAAACCAACCTGAAGTTCTCCAAAACCCACAATTTACACTTTTCCACATTGATGACCATGGAAAACCCAACGAAACCCAATGGAGACCAAAAAACACGTCAAAAAAAAAAAAAAAAAAAAAAAAAAAAAAAAAAAGAAAGGGATCACCCCCAAAATTGGAAGAAAATCCTTCAAAATCATAGATCCACCCCAAAACCACCCTAAACCTACCTGATGATCTCCAAAACCCACAATTTACAATTTTCCAACATGATGACCATGGAAAACCCAACGAAACCCAACGGAGACCCCAAAAGAAGTCAAAAACACCCCAAACAAGAACGGGATAAACCCTAAAAAAGAAAGAAAACCCCAAAAGCCATAGATCCACACCAAAAGTCCCCCTAAACCTACCTGATGTTCTCCAAAAGCCACAATTTACACTTTTTCACCAGGATGACCAACATGAACCAAACGAAAACCCAAAACGAGACACCAAAACACGTCAAAAACACCTCAAAAATAAAGGGATCACCCATAAACTGGAAGAAAATCCCCAAAAAGCACGGATCCAATCCCAAAACCACCCTAAACCTACCTGATGTTCTCCAAAACCCACAATTTACCATTTTCCACCACGATGACCAACGAGTACACAACAAAACCCAACGGAGACCCCCAGACACCTCAAAAACTTCCCAAAAAAGAAAGGGACCACCCCAAGAAACAGAAGAAAACACCAAAAAACATGACTCTGCCCCAAAAGTCCCCCTAAACCTACCTGATGTTCTCCAAAAGCCACAATTTACACTTTTCCAACATGATGACCAACAAGAACCCAACTAAAACCCAACGGAGACCCCAAAACACATCATAAACACCCCAAAAAAGAACAGGATCACCCAAAAAAAAACAGAAGAAAAGACCAAATACCATGAATCCACCCCAAAATTCCCCTAAACCTACCTGAAGTTCTCCAAAACCCACAATTTACCCTTTTTCACAATGATGACCAACGAGAACCCAACAAAACCCAACGGACAACCCCAAAACACGTCAAAAACAGCCCAAAAAAGAACAGGATCACCCCAAAAAACAGAAGAAAAACCCAAATGCCATAGATCCACCCCAAAAGTCCCCCTAAGCCTACCTGATGTTCTCCAAAACCCACAATTTACCCTTTTTCACAATGATGACCAACGAGAACCCAACAAAACCCAACGGACAACCCCAAAACACGTCAAAAACAGCCCAAAAAAGAACAGGATCACCCCAAAAAACAGAAGAAAACCCCAAATACCATGAATCCACCCCAAAAGTCCCCCTAAACCTACCTGAAGTTCTCCAAAACCCACAATTTACACTTTTCCACCAAGATGCCAACAGAAAACCCAACGAAACCCAACGAAGAACCCAAAACACGTCAGAAACACCCCAAAAATGAATTCGATCACCCCAAAACTGGAACAAAATCCCCCAAAACCATAGATCCACCCCCAAAACACCCTAAATCTACCTGATGTTCTCCAAAACCCACAATTTACACTTTTCCACCATGATGACCACGGAAAACCCAACGAAACCCAACGGAGACCACAAAACACGTCAAAAACACGCCGAAAACCAACTGGATCACTAGAAAAAACAGAAGAAAACCCTAAAAACCATGAATCTGCCCCAAAAGTCCTCATAAACCTACCTGATGTTCTCCAAAACCCACAATTTACACTTTTCCACCATGATGACCACGGAAAACACAACGAAACCCAACGGAGAACCCAAAACACGTCAAAAACACCCCAAACAAGAACAGGATCACCCCCAAAACCAAAGAAAACCCCAAAAAGCACGGATCCAATCCCAAAACCACTCTAAACGTACCTGATGTTCTCCAAATCCAAATGTCCACTCCCAACCACCATAAAACCCATTAGGAACTCAACGAAACCCAACGGAAACCCCAAAACACGTCAAAAACACCCCAAAAAAGAACTGAATCAGAAGAAAAAACACCAAAAACTATGAATTTCCCCGCAAAACCACCCTAAACTCACCTGATCTTCTTCAAAACCCACAATCCACTCCCATTTCCCTTAAGGACCAACGAGAATCCAACTAAAACCCAACGGAGACCCCAAAACAAGTCAAAAACACCCCAAACAAGAACAGGATAACCCCTAAAAAAGAAAGAAAACCCCAAAAAAACATAGATCCACCCCAAAACCACACTAAACCTACCTGATGTTCTCCAATACCCACAATTTACCCGTTTTCACCATGATGAACAACAAGAACACAACAAAAACCAACGGAGACCCCAAAACACATCAAAAACACCCCAAAAAAGAACTGAATCAGAAGAAAAAACACCAAAAACTATGAATTTCCCCGCAAAACCAACCTAAACTCACCTGATCTTCTTCAAAACCCACAATCCACTCCCATTTCCCTTAAGGACCAACGAGAATCCAACTAAAACCCAACGGAGACCCCAAAACAAGTCAAAAACACCCCAAAAAAGAATGGGATAACCCCCCAAAACGAAAGAAAACCCCAAAAAAATAGATCCACCCCAAAACGACACTAAACCTACCTGATGTTCTCCAAAACACGCAAGTTAAACTTTTCCAACATGATGAAAAACAAGAAACCAACAAAACCCAACAGAGACCCCAAAACATGTCAAAAACACCCCAAAAAAGAACGGGATCACCCCCAAAACTGGAAGAAAATTCCCCCCCAAAAAATTTACAATTTTCACCATGATGACCAACATGAACCAAACGAAAACCCAAAACGAGACACCAAAACACGTCAAAAACACCCCAAAAAAGAAAGGGATCACCCATAAACAGGAAGAAAATCCCCAAAAAGCACAGATCCAATCCCAAAACCAGCCTAAACCTACCTGATGTTCTCCAAAACCCACAAATTTACCCTTTTCCACCATGATGACCATGGAAAACCCAACGAAACCCAATGGAGACAAAAAACATGTCAAAAAAAAAAAAAAAAAAAAAAAAAAAAAAAACAAAAAAAAGAACAGGATCTCCCCCAAAAACAGAAGAAAAACCCAAATGCCATAGATCCACCCCAAAAGTCCCCCTAAGCCTACCTGATGTTCTCCAAAACCCACAATTTACCCTTTTTCACAATGATGACCAACGAGAACCCAACAAAACCCAACGGACAACCCCAAAACATGTCAAAAACAGCCCAAAAAAGAACAGGATCACCCCAAAAAACAGAAGAAAACCCCAAATACCATGAATCCACCCCAAAAGTCCCCCTAAACCTACCTGAAGTTCTCCAAAACCCACAATTTACCCTTTTCCACCAAGATGCCAACAGAAAACCCAACGAAACCCAACGAAGAACCCAAAACACGTCAGAAACACCCCAAAAATGAATTCGATCACCCCAAAACTGGAACAAAATCCCCCAAAACCATAGATCCACCCCCAAAACACCCTAAATCTACCTGATGTTCTCCAAAACCCACAATTTACACTTTTCCACCATGATGACCACGGAAAACCCAACGAAACCCAACGGAGACCACAAAACACGTCAAAAACATGCCGAAAACCAACTGGATCACTAGAAAAAACAGAAGAAAACCCTAAAAACCATGAATCTGCCCCAAAAGTCCTCATAAACCTACCTGATGTTCTCCAAAACCCACAATTTACACTTTTCCACCATGATGACCACGGAAAACACAACGAAACCCAACGGAGAACCCAAAACACGTCAAAAACACCCCAAACAAGAACAGGATCACCCCCAAAACCAAAGAAAACCCCAAAAAGCACGGATCCAATCCCAAAACCACTCTAAACGTACCTGATGTTCTCCAAATCCAAATGTCCACTCCCAACCACCATAAAACCCATTAGGAACTCAACGAAACCCAACGGAAACCCCAAAACACGTCAAAAACACCCCAAAAAAGAACTGAATCAGAAGAAAAAACACCAAAAACTATGAATTTCCCCGCAAAACCACCCTAAACTCACCTGATCTTCTTCAAAACCCACAATCCACTCCCATTTCCCTTAAGGACCAACGAGAATCCAACTAAAACCCAACGGAGACCCCAAAACAAGTCAAAAACACCCCAAACAAGAACAGGATAACCCCTAAAAAAGAAAGAAAACCCCAAAAAAACATAGATCCACCCCAAAACCACACTAAACCTACCTGATGTTCTCCAATACCCACAATTTACCCGTTTTCACCATGATGAACAACAAGAACACAACAAAAACCAATGGAGACCCCAAAACATGTCAAAAACACCCCAAAAAAGAACGGGATCACCCCCAAAACTGGAAGAAAATTCCCCCCCCAAAAATTTACAATTTTCACCATGATGACCAACATGAACCAAACGAAAACCCAAAAGGAGACACCAAAACACGTCAAAAACACCCCAAAAAAGAAAGGGATCACCCATAAACTGGAAGAAAATCCCCAAAAAGCACAGATCCAATCCCAAAACCAGCCTAAACCTACCTGATGTTCTCCAAAACCCACAAATTTACCCTTTTCCACCATGATGACCATGGAAAACCCAACGAAACCCAATGGAGACAAAAAACATGTCAAAAAAAAAAAAAAAAACAAAAAAAAAAAAAAAAAAAAAGAACAGGATCTCCCCCAAAAACAGAAGAAAAACCCAAATGCCATAGATCCACCCCAAAAGTCCCCCTAAGCCTACCTGATGTTCTCCAAAACCCACAATTTACCCTTTTTCACAATGATGACCAACGAGAACCCAACAAAACCCAACGGACAACCCCAAAACACGTCAAAAACAGCCCAAAAAAGAACAGGATCACCCCAAAAAACAGAAGAAAACCCCAAATACCATGAATCCACCCCAAAAGTCCCCCTAAACCTACCTGAAGTTCTCGAAAACCCACAATTTACCCTTTTCCACCAAGATGCCAACAGAAAACCCAACAAAACCCAACAGAGACATCAAAACATGTCAAAAACACCCCAAAAAAGAACGGGATAACCCCCAAAACTGGAAGAAAATCCCCAAAAAGCATGGATCCAATCCCAAAACCACCCTAAACCTACCTGATCTTCTCCAAATCCCAAAGTCCACTCCCAACCACCATAAAACCCATTAGGAACTAAACAAAACGCAACAGAAACCCCAAAACACCTCAAAAACACCCCAAAAGCAAACCGGATCAGAAGAAAATACGTGATTTAACCCCAAGAAAACCCTTAAACCTACCTGATCTTCTCCAGATCCCAAAATCCACTCCCACCCACCATAAAACCCATTAGGAACTCAACAAACCACAACGGAAACCCCAAAACACGTCAAAAACACCCCAAAAAAGAACTGGATCAGAAGAAAAAAAAAAACAAAACTATGCATTTCCCTCCCAAATCACCCTAAACTCACCTGATCTTCTTCAAAACCCACAATCCACTCCCATTTAGCTTAACGACCAACGAAAACCCAACAAAACCCAACGGAGACCCCAAAAACGTCAAAAACACCCCAAAAAAGAACTGGTTCAACCCCAACAACGAAAGAAAACCCCAAAAGCCATAGATCCACACCAAAAATCCCCCTAAACCAACCTGAAGTTCTCCAAAACCCACAATTTACACTTTTCCACATTGATGACCATGGAAAACCCAACGAAACCCAATGGAGACCAAAAAACACGTCAAAAAAAAAAAAAAAAAAAAAAAAAAAAAAAAAAGGGATCACCCCCAAAATTGGAAGAAAATCCTTCAAAATCATAGATCCACCCCAAAACCACCCTAAACCTACCTGATGATCTCCAAAACCCACAATTTACAATTTTCCAACATGATGACCATGGAAAACCCAACGAAACCCAACGGAGACCCCAAAAGAAGTCAAAAACACCCCAAACAAGAACGGGATAAACCCTAAAAACGAAAGAAAACCCCAAAAGCCATAGATCCACACCAAAAGTCCCCCTAAACCTACCTGATGTTCTCCAAAAGCCACAATTTACACTTTTTCACCAGGATGACCAACATGAACCAAACGAAAACCCAAAACGAGACACCAAAACACGTCAAAAACACCTCAAAAATAAAGGGATCACCCATAAACTGGAAGAAAATCCCCAAAAAGCACGGATCCAATCCCAAAACCACCCTAAACCTACCTGATGTTCTCCAAAACCCACAATTTACCATTTTCCACCACGATGACCAACGAGTACACAACAAAACCCAACGGAGACCCCCAGACACCTCAAAAACTTCCCAAAAAAGAACGGGACCACCCCAAGAAACAGAAGAAAACACCAAAAAACATGACTCTGCCCCAAAAGTCCCCCTAAACCTACCTGATGTTCTCCAAAAGCCACAATTTACACTTTTTCACCATGATGACCAACAAGAACCCAACTAAAACCCAACGGAGACCCCAAAACACGTCATAAACACCCCAAAAAAGAACAGGATCACCCAAAAAAAAACAGAAGAAAAGACCAAATACCATGAATCCACCCCAAAATTCCCCTAAACCTACCTGAAGTTCTCCAAAACCCACAATTTACAATTTTCCACCACCATGACCACATAAAACCCAAGGAATACCAACGGAGACCCCAAAACACGTCAAAAACACCCCAAAAAAGAACGGGATCACCCCCAAAAACAAAAGAAATTCCCCCAAAACCATAGATCCAATCCCAAAACCAACCTAAACCTACCTGATGTTCTCCAAAACCAACAATTTACCCTTTTCCACCATGATGACCACGGAAAACGCAACGAAACCCAATGGAGACCCCAAAACACGTCAAAAACACCCCCAAAATGAATTGGATCACCCCGCCCCCAAAAAAAAAAAAAAAAAAAAAAAACAGAAGAAAACCCCATATATCATGAATCCACCCCAAAAGTCCCCCTAAACCTACCTGATGTTCTCCAAAACCCACAATTTACACTTTTCCACCATGATGACCACGGAAAACCCAACGAAACCCAACGGAGACCACAAAACACGTCAAAAACATGCCGAAAACCAACTGGATCACTAGAAAAAACAGAAGAAAACCCTAAAAACCATGAATCTGCCCCAAAAGTCCTCATAAACCTACCTGATGTTCTCCAAAACCCACAATTTACACTTTTCCACCATGATGACCACGGAAAACACAACGAAACCCAACGGAGAACCCAAAACACGTCAAAAACACCCCAAACAAGAACAGGATCACCCCCAAAACCAAAGAAAACCCCAAAAAGCACGGATCCAATCCCAAAACCACTCTAAACGTACCTGATGTTCTCCAAATCCAAATGTCCACTCCCAACCACCATAAAACCCATTAGGAACTCAACGAAACCCAACGGAAACCCCAAAACACGTCAAAAACACCCCAAAAAAGAACTGAATCAGAAGAAAAAACACCAAAAACTATGAATTTCCCCGCAAAACCACCCTAAACTCACCTGATCTTCTTCAAAACCCACAATCCACTCCCATTTCCCTTAAGGACCAACGAGAATCCAACTAAAACCCAACGGAGACCCCAAAACAAGTCAAAAACACCCCAAACAAGAACAGGATAACCCCTAAAAAAGAAAGAAAACCCCAAAAAAACATAGATCCACCCCAAAACCACACTAAACCTACCTGATGTTCTCCAATACCCACAATTTACCCGTTTTCACCATGATGAACAACAAGAACACAACAAAAACCAATGGAGACCCCAAAACATGTCAAAAACACCCCAAAAAAGAACGGGATCACCCCCAAAACTGGAAGAAAATTCCCCCCCCAAAAATTTACAATTTTCACCATGATGACCAACATGAACCAAACGAAAACCCAAAAGGAGACACCAAAACACGTCAAAAACACCCCAAAAAAGAAAGGGATCACCCATAAACTGGAAGAAAATCCCCAAAAAGCACAGATCCAATCCCAAAACCAGCCTAAACCTACCTGATGTTCTCCAAAACCCACAAATTTACCCTTTTCCACCATGATGACCATGGAAAACCCAACGAAACCCAATGGAGACAAAAAACATGTCAAAAAAAAAAAAAAAAACAAAAAAAAAAAAAAAAAAAAGAACAGGATCTCCCCCAAAAACAGAAGAAAAACCCAAATGCCATAGATCCACCCCAAAAGTCCCCCTAAGCCTACCTGATGTTCTCCAAAACCCACAATTTACCCTTTTTCACAATGATGACCAACGAGAACCCAACAAAACCCAACGGACAACCCCAAAACACGTCAAAAACAGCCCAAAAAAGAACAGGATCACCCCAAAAAACAGAAGAAAACCCCAAATACCATGAATCCACCCCAAAAGTCCCCCTAAACCTACCTGAAGTTCTCGAAAACCCACAATTTACCCTTTTCCACCAAGATGCCAACAGAAAACCCAACAAAACCCAACAGAGACATCAAAACATGTCAAAAACACCCCAAAAAAGAACGGGATAACCCCCAAAACTGGAAGAAAATCCCCAAAAAGCATGGATCCAATCCCAAAACCACCCTAAACCTACCTGATCTTCTCCAAATCCCAAAGTCCACTCCCAACCACCATAAAACCCATTAGGAACTAAACAAAACGCAACAGAAACCCCAAAACACCTCAAAAACACCCCAAAAGCAAACCGGATCAGAAGAAAATACGTGATTTAACCCCAAGAAAACCCTTAAACCTACCTGATCTTCTCCAGATCCCAAAATCCACTCCCACCCACCATAAAACCCATTAGGAACTCAACAAACCACAACGGAAACCCCAAAACACGTCAAAAACACCCCAAAAAAGAACTGGATCAGAAGAAAAAAAAAAACAAAACTATGCATTTCCCTCCCAAATCACCCTAAACTCACCTGATCTTCTTCAAAACCCACAATCCACTCCCATTTAGCTTAACGACCAACGAAAACCCAACAAAACCCAACGGAGACCCCAAAAACGTCAAAAACACCCCAAAAAAGAACTGGTTCAACCCCAACAACGAAAGAAAACCCCAAAAGCCATAGATCCACACCAAAAATCCCCCTAAACCAACCTGAAGTTCTCCAAAACCCACAATTTACACTTTTCCACATTGATGACCATGGAAAACCCAACGAAACCCAATGGAGACCAAAAAACACGTCAAAAAAAAAAAAAAAAAAAAAAAAAAAAAAAAAAAGGGATCACCCCCAAAATTGGAAGAAAATCCTTCAAAATCATAGATCCACCCCAAAACCACCCTAAACCTACCTGATGATCTCCAAAACCCACAATTTACAATTTTCCAACATGATGACCATGGAAAACCCAACGAAACCCAACGGAGACCCCAAAAGAAGTCAAAAACACCCCAAACAAGAACGGGATAAACCCTAAAAACGAAAGAAAACCCCAAAAGCCATAGATCCACACCAAAAGTCCCCCTAAACCTACCTGATGTTCTCCAAAAGCCACAATTTACACTTTTTCACCAGGATGACCAACATGAACCAAACGAAAACCCAAAACGAGACACCAAAACACGTCAAAAACACCTCAAAAATAAAGGGATCACCCATAAACTGGAAGAAAATCCCCAAAAAGCACGGATCCAATCCCAAAACCACCCTAAACCTACCTGATGTTCTCCAAAACCCACAATTTACCATTTTCCACCACGATGACCAACGAGTACACAACAAAACCCAACGGAGACCCCCAGACACCTCAAAAACTTCCCAAAAAAGAACGGGACCACCCCAAGAAACAGAAGAAAACACCAAAAAACATGACTCTGCCCCAAAAGTCCCCCTAAACCTACCTGATGTTCTCCAAAAGCCACAATTTACACTTTTTCACCATGATGACCAACAAGAACCCAACTAAAACCCAACGGAGACCCCAAAACACGTCATAAACACCCCAAAAAAGAACAGGATCACCCAAAAAAAAACAGAAGAAAAGACCAAATACCATGAATCCACCCCAAAATTCCCCTAAACCTACCTGAAGTTCTCCAAAACCCACAATTTACAATTTTCCACCACCATGACCACATAAAACCCAAGGAATACCAACGGAGACCCCAAAACACGTCAAAAACACCCCAAAAAAGAACGGGATCACCCCCAAAAACAAAAGAAATTCCCCCAAAACCATAGATCCAATCCCAAAACCAACCTAAACCTACCTGATGTTCTCCAAAACCAACAATTTACCCTTTTCCACCATGATGACCACGGAAAACGCAACGAAACCCAATGGAGACCCCAAAACACGTCAAAAACACCCCCAAAATGAATTGGATCACCCCGCCCCCAAAAAAAAAAAAAAAAAAAAAAAACAGAAGAAAACCCCATATATCATGAATCCACCCCAAAAGTCCCCCTAAACCTACCTGATGTTCTCCAAAACCCACAATTTACACTTTTCCACCATGATGACCACGGAAAACCCAACGAAACCCAACGGAGACCACAAAACACGTCAAAAACATGCCGAAAAACAACTGGATCACTAGAAAAAAACAGAAGAAAACCCTAAAAACCATGAATCTGCCCCAAAAGTCCTCATAAACCTACCTGATGTTCTCCAAAACCCACAATTTACACTTTTCCACCATGATGACCACGGAAAACACAACGAAACCCAACGGAGAACCCAAAACACGTCAAAAACACCCCAAACAAGAACAGGATCACCCCCAAAACCAAAGAAAACCCCAAAAAGCACGGATCCAATCCCAAAACCACTCTAAACGTACCTGATGTTCTCCAAATCCAAATGTCCACTCCCAACCACCATAAAACCCATTAGGAACTAAACAAAACGCAACAGAAACCCCAAAACACCTCAAAAACACCCCAAAAGCAAACCGGATCAGAAGAAAATACGTGATTTAACCCCAAGAAAACCCTTAAACCTACCTGATCTTCTCCAGATCCCAAAATCCACTCCCACCCACCATAAAACCCATTAGGAACTCAACAAACCACAACGGAAACCCCAAAACACGTCAAAAACACCCCAAAAAAGAACTGGATCAGAAGAAAAAAAAAACAAAACTATGCATTTCCCTCCCAAATCACCCTAAACTCACCTGATCTTCTTCAAAACCCACAATCCACTCCCATTTAGCTTAACGACCAACGAAAACCCAACAAAACCCAACGGAGACCCCAAAAACGTCAAAAACACCCCAAAAAAGAACTGGTTCAACCCCAACAACGAAAGAAAACCCCAAAAGCCATAGATCCACACCAAAAATCCCCCTAAACCAACCTGAAGTTCTCCAAAACCCACAATTTACACTTTTCCACATTGATGACCATGGAAAACCCAACGAAACCCAATGGAGACCAAAAAACACGTCAAAAAAAAAAAAAAAAAAAAAAAAAAAAAAAAAAAAAGAAAGGGATCACCCCCAAAATTGGAAGAAAATCCTTCAAAATCATAGATCCACCCCAAAACCACCCTAAACCTACCTGATGATCTCCAAAACCCACAATTTACAATTTTCCAACATGATGACCATGGAAAACCCAACGAAACCCAACGGAGACCCCAAAAGAAGTCAAAAACACCCCAAACAAGAACGGGATAAACCCTAAAAACGAAAGAAAACCCCAAAAGCCATAGATCAACACCAAAAGTCCCCCTAAACCTACCTGATGTTCTCCAAAAGCCACAATTTACACTTTTTCACCAGGATGACCAACATGAACCAAACGAAAACCCAAAACGAGACACCAAAACACGTCAAAAACACCTCAAAAATAAAGGGATCACCCATAAACTGGAAGAAAATCCCCAAAAAGCACGGATCCAATCCCAAAACCACCCTAAACCTACCTGATGTTCTCCAAAACCCACAATTTACCATTTTCCACCACGATGACCAACGAGTACACAACAAAACCCAACGGAGACCCCCAGACACCTCAAAAACTTCCCAAAAAAGAAAGGGACCACCCCAAGAAACAGAAGAAAACACCAAAAAACATGACTCTGCCCCAAAAGTCCCCCTAAACCTACCTGATGTTCTCCAAAAGCCACAATTTACACTTTTTCACCATGATGACCAACAAGAACCCAACTAAAACCCAACGGAGACCCCAAAACACGTCATAAACACCCCAAAAAAGAACAGGATCACCCAAAAAAAAACAGAAGAAAAGACCAAATACCATGAATCCACCCCAAAATTCCCCTAAACCTACCTGAAGTTCTCCAAAACCCACAATTTACAATTTTCCACCACCATGACCACATAAAACCCAAGGAATACCAACGGAGACCCCAAAACACGTCAAAAACACCCCAAAAAAGAACGGGATCACCCCCAAAAACAAAAGAAATTCCCCCAAAACCATAGATCCAATCCCAAAACCAACCTAAACCTACCTGATGTTCTCCAAAACCAACAATTTACCCTTTTCCACCATGATGACCACGGAAAACGCAACGAAACCCAATGGAGACCCCAAAACACGTCAAAAACACCCCCAAAATGAATTGGATCACCCCGCCCCCAAAAAAAAAAAAAAAAAAAAAAACAGAAGAAAACCCCATATATCATGAATCCACCCCAAAAGTCCCCCTAAACCTACCTGATGTTCTCCAAAACCCACAATTTACACTTTTCCACCATGATGACCACGGAAAACCCAACGAAACCCAACGAAGAACCCAGAACACGTCAGAAACACCCCAAAAATGAATTCGATCACCCCAAAACTGGAACAAAATCCTCCAAAACCATAGATCCACCCCCAAAACACCCTAAATCTACCTGATGTTCTCCAAAACCCACAATTTACACTTTTCCACCATGATGACCACGGAAAACCCAACGAAACCCAACGGAGACCACAAAACACGTCAAAAACATGCCGAAAAACAACTGGATCACTAGAAAAAAACAGAAGAAAACCCTAAAAACCATGAATCTGCCCCAAAAGTCCTCATAAACCTACCTGATGTTCTCCAAAACCCACAATTTACACTTTTCCACCATGATGACCACGGAAAACACAACGAAACCCAACGGAGAACCCAAAACACGTCAAAAACACCCCAAACAAGAACAGGATCACCCCCAAAACCAAAGAAAACCCCAAAAAGCACGGATCCAATCCCAAAACCACTCTAAACGTACCTGATGTTCTCCAAATCCAAATGTCCACTCCCAACCACCATAAAACCCATTAGGAACTAAACAAAACGCAACAGAAACCCCAAAACACCTCAAAAACACCCCAAAAGCAAACCGGATCAGAAGAAAATACGTGATTTAACCCCAAGAAAACCCTTAAACCTACCTGATCTTCTCCAGATCCCAAAATCCACTCCCACCCACCATAAAACCCATTAGGAACTCAACAAACCACAACGGAAACCCCAAAACACGTCAAAAACACCCCAAAAAAGAACTGGATCAGAAGAAAAAAAAAACAAAACTATGCATTTCCCTCCCAAATCACCCTAAACTCACCTGATCTTCTTCAAAACCCACAATCCACTCCCATTTAGCTTAACGACCAACGAAAACCCAACAAAACCCAACGGAGACCCCAAAAACGTCAAAAACACCCCAAAAAAGAACTGGTTCAACCCCAACAACGAAAGAAAACCCCAAAAGCCATAGATCCACACCAAAAATCCCCCTAAACCAACCTGAAGTTCTCCAAAACCCACAATTTACACTTTTCCACATTGATGACCATGGAAAACCCAACGAAACCCAATGGAGACCAAAAAACACGTCAAAAAAAAAAAAAAAAAAAAAAAAAAAAAAAAAAAAAGAAAGGGATCACCCCCAAAATTGGAAGAAAATCCTTCAAAATCATAGATCCACCCCAAAACCACCCTAAACCTACCTGATGATCTCCAAAACCCACAATTTACAATTTTCCAACATGATGACCATGGAAAACCCAACGAAACCCAACGGAGACCCCAAAAGAAGTCAAAAACACCCCAAACAAGAACGGGATAAACCCTAAAAACGAAAGAAAACCCCAAAAGCCATAGATCAACACCAAAAGTCCCCCTAAACCTACCTGATGTTCTCCAAAAGCCACAATTTACACTTTTTCACCAGGATGACCAACATGAACCAAACGAAAACCCAAAACGAGACACCAAAACACGTCAAAAACACCTCAAAAATAAAGGGATCACCCATAAACTGGAAGAAAATCCCCAAAAAGCACGGATCCAATCCCAAAACCACCCTAAACCTACCTGATGTTCTCCAAAACCCACAATTTACCATTTTCCACCACGATGACCAACGAGTACACAACAAAACCCAACGGAGACCCCCAGACACCTCAAAAACTTCCCAAAAAAGAAAGGGACCACCCCAAGAAACAGAAGAAAACACCAAAAAACATGACTCTGCCCCAAAAGTCCCCCTAAACCTACCTGATGTTCTCCAAAAGCCACAATTTACACTTTTTCACCATGATGACCAACAAGAACCCAACTAAAACCCAACGGAGACCCCAAAACACGTCATAAACACCCCAAAAAAGAACAGGATCACCCAAAAAAAAACAGAAGAAAAGACCAAATACCATGAATCCACCCCAAAATTCCCCTAAACCTACCTGAAGTTCTCCAAAACCCACAATTTACAATTTTCCACCACCATGACCACATAAAACCCAAGGAATACCAACGGAGACCCCAAAACACGTCAAAAACACCCCAAAAAAGAACGGGATCACCCCCAAAAACAAAAGAAATTCCCCCAAAACCATAGATCCAATCCCAAAACCAACCTAAACCTACCTGATGTTCTCCAAAACCAACAATTTACCCTTTTCCACCATGATGACCACGGAAAACGCAACGAAACCCAATGGAGACCCCAAAACACGTCAAAAACACCCCCAAAATGAATTGGATCACCCCGCCCCCAAAAAAAAAAAAAAAAAAAAAAACAGAAGAAAACCCCATATATCATGAATCCACCCCAAAAGTCCCCCTAAACCTACCTGATGTTCTCCAAAACCCACAATTTACACTTTTCCACCATGATGACCACGGAAAACCCAACGAAACCCAACGAAGAACCCAGAACACGTCAGAAACACCCCAAAAATGAATTCGATCACCCCAAAACTGGAACAAAATCCTCCAAAACCATAGATCCACCCCCAAAACACCCTAAATCTACCTGATGTTCTCCAAAACCCACAATTTACACTTTTCCACCATGATGACCACGGAAAACCCAACGAAACCCAACGGAGACCACAAAACACGTCAAAAACATGCCGAAAACCAACTGGATCACTAGAAAAAACAGAAGAAAACCCTAAAAACCATGAATCTGCCCCAAAAGTCCTCATAAACCTACCTGATGTTCTCCAAAACCCACAATTTACACTTTTCCACCATGATGACCACGGAAAACACAACGAAACCCAACGGAGAACCCAAAACACGTCAAAAACACCCCAAACAAGAACAGGATCACCCCCAAAACCAAAGAAAACCCCAAAAAGCACGGATCCAATCCCAAAACCACTCTAAACGTACCTGATGTTCTCCAAATCCAAATGTCCACTCCCAACCACCATAAAACCCATTAGGAACTCAACGAAACCCAACGGAAACCCCAAAACACGTCAAAAACACCCCAAAAAAGAACTGAATCAGAAGAAAAAACACCAAAAACTATGAATTTCCCCGCAAAACCACCCTAAACTCACCTGATCTTCTTCAAAACCCACAATCCACTCCCATTTCCCTTAAGGACCAACGAGAATCCAACTAAAACCCAACGGAGACCCCAAAACAAGTCAAAAACACCCCAAAAAAGAATGGGATAACCCCCCAAAACGAAAGAAAACCCCAAAAAAATAGATCCACCCCAAAACGACACTAAACCTACCTGATGTTCTCCAAAACATGCAAGTTAAACTTTTCCAACATGATGAAAAACAAGAAACCAACAAAACCCAACAGAGACCCCAAAACATGTCAAAAACACCCCAAAAAAGAACGGGATCACCCCCAAAACTGGAAGAAAATTCCCCCCCCCAAAATTTACAATTTTCACCATGATGACCAACATGAACCAAACGAAAACCCAAAAGGAGACACCAAAACACGTCAAAAACACCCCAAAAAAGAAAGGGATCACCCATAAACTGGAAGAAAATCCCCAAAAAGCACAGATCCAATCCCAAAACGAGCCTAAACCTACCTGATGTTCTCCAAAACCCACAAATTTACCCTTTTCCACCATGATGACTATCGAAAACCCAACGAAACCCAACGGAG
This sequence comes from Aythya ferina, assembly GCF_964211825.1. Classification (NCBI taxonomy): domain Eukaryota; kingdom Metazoa; phylum Chordata; class Aves; order Anseriformes; family Anatidae; genus Aythya; species Aythya ferina. The sequence goes on from NW_028181444.1 coordinate 444,420, forward strand.
AACCCAAAACACGTCAGAAACACCCCAAAAAAGAACGGGACCACCCCAAAAACAGAAGAAAACGCTAAAAAAAAAACAGAAGAATTCCCCCAAAACCATAGATACACCACCCAAAAAAACTTAAAAACACCTGATATTCTCCAAAACCCACAATTTACACTTTTCCAACATGATGACCAACAAGAACCCAACAAAACCTAATGGAGACCCAAAAACACATCAAAAACACACCAAAAAAGAACGGGATCACCCCCCAAAAAAAAAAAAAAAAAAAACAGAAAAAAAAACCAAATACCATGAATCCACCCCAAAAGTCCCCCTAAACCTACCTGATGTTCTCCAAAACCCACAATTTACCCTTTTCCACCATGATGACCACGGAAAACCCAACGAAACCCAACGGAGAACCCAAAACACGTCAAAAACATGCCGAAAAACAACTGGATCACTAGAAAAAAACAGAAGAAAACCCTAAAAACCTTGAATCTGCCCCAAAAGTCCTCATAAACCTACCTGATGTTCTCCAAAACCCACAATTTACACTTTTCCACCATGATGACCACGGAAAACCCAACGAAACCCAACGGTTTTAAGAAAATTAAGCAAAAGTATTTTCATAGTGTCTAGGCAAGCATTATGCAGCTCCTTACTTCAGCCGGGAGCTTTCGCAACTCCCGCTCCTCAAACAGAACTCCTTGTTTTTATAATGCAAAAGACAATGAACAAACATTTATGGTGTATTACCCTAAGTTTTTGGGTTAGGGTTTTTTGCGTCTTAATGTTTTGGGGTTAGGGTTTGGAGCGCCCTAAGTTTTTGGGCTAGGGCTTTGAGCATTCCTAACGTTTTGGGTTGGGTTTGGGTTTTGAGCATCCTAAGATTTTGGGTTGGGGGTTTTAGGCATAGGTCTTCAGGGGTTTAGTGTGGTAAATAGTTTGGGTTAGGTCTGTAGGGGTTTCGAGGTTTTTTTGGATGTTAGGGCTTGAGGCTTTTTTTGTAAGGGCGGTGAGGGTTCCAGTGAGTGCTGGTAAATGCAGTTCTCGAGCACTCGGCCTGTGATTGGCCATGCTGGCTGTGCGGGGAATGCTGGTAGGTGTAGTTTTCCGGCACTGGGAGGCCATGTTGTGTGCCCAGAGCATGCCGGGAGATGTAGTTCTCGGGACTCCGGACTTCCGGGAGGCCATGTTGAATGCCCAGAGCATACCGGGAGATGTAGTTCTCGGGAACTAGGGTTAGGGGCTAGGGCTGGGGCTAGAGTTAGGGTTTCGGGTGAGGGTTGGGGTTGGGGGTTATTGTTAGGCTTAGAGGGTTAGGGTTAGGCTTAGAGGGTTAGGGTGAGGGATAGGTTAGGGGTAGGTTTAGAGGGTTAGGGTGAGGGTTAGGGGTTAGGGGTTGGGGTTGTGGTTAGGGTTAGAGTAAGGGTTAGGGTGAGAGTATTAGGGTTAGGGTTTGGGTTCAGATTAGGGTATGGGTAAGGGTTAGGGCAAGGGTAAGTGTTAGGGTAAGGCTAAGGGTAAGGCTTAGGGTGAGGATAAGGTTTAGGGAAAGGGTTAGGTTTAGGGTAAGGATTAGGGTAAGGGTAAGGATTAGCGTTAGGTTTGGGGTAAGAATAAGGGTAAGCTAATGGTTAGGATAAGGGTAAGGGTTAGGGTAAAGGTTTTCATTTGTTAAAGCTGAAACACAGTATGCAATCTGGGACGTCACAGCCAGAGCTGCCTATGGCAAGGTGAAAGAGGAAAAGATGGAGCAGATGTTCTACTCCTCGTTTTTTCTTTATACGTAAATAAAAGTTTGAGCTAATTCCAGTTGGAAGAGTTCCAATTACTTGCTTGGTCATAATGTCTTTTAATATTGAAAGCTGCAGCAAAAGCATGGGGATTTTTGCTTCTAGAAACACCCTAGTTCTCTTGTCTGCACTATGCATGCTTTTGAGCTAAAACTGATTAAAAAATAAAAAGAAAAATCACACACACACACACACAAAAAAAAAAAAAAAACAAACACCACAGCTGCTGCTGCTGCTCTCTTCCTACTTCCTTGTGCTTTGCCCCTACCCTTCCCAGGTGATTGGATTTGGGTGCTAGTCGGGGCCAAATGGTATGTGAGTCCCAGGCATCCCCTCAGAGAGCTCATTCTGCTTGGGCTGCTCTTTGGGGTGTTTGTTTTTCCTTCGGTCAGTTGCAGGCTTCTTCAGGTGGATGAGAGTTTATGGACTGATGCGTTTCCAAGTAGCGAGGGGTACGCACATCTTTTTGAGGTAACAGCTAGTAGGATCTGTTAGAATAATGTAGTACTTGGTGCCTTTATTGCATGCAGTTCTTTATCAGGTGAGTAACTGTTGCGAGTAACTGAAGTCAATGTTACTTGGTGTGTTTGCTATGCAGTGCCTGTGCGGACTATTGCACGAGACACAGCTTTCTGACATCTGGCCCAGCAACTACTAAATAAGGGGAGGGGAGAAGCTGAAGAACGACCAAAGGACAAAGCCTGGGAGGAAGACTACGAGCCTTCAGTACGAGCGGCCCCCAGAGGGACCACCGGAGACTGATAACGCCTGCACCAGTGGGAGGGTTTGGATTCTGGGAACTAATTAGAATAACCCTGCCTTTTGTAGAAGTAGTAATGAATATGTATTAGCCTAGCAGCATAAAAACCAGCCGCCTGATGTAACTTGTGTGCGTCTTGGTGGAGCAGAGACTCCTGGCGCACCCAGCGCTGCTTGCTTACCTCTATTCCTTTAATAAATCATAAACATTAATTGTAAGCCTATTTGGGACTCGGTCATTTATTACAAGTGGGACCTCCCGATGGGTGGAAGCTGTCGGGATAGCTCGGGATGCTGAGGCGTGGTGCTGCAAGGAGGTTGGTGGTCGGTGGCGCCCTGGGGCAGGCCGAATTGGGAGGGGGCGAGGCGGCGGGTGGTCGGTGGCTTCTGTGGAAAAGGCGCTTGTATGGGGGGGCTGCGCATTCAGAGGAACCTTGACAGGCTGCAGATAGGGGCAGGCAGGAACCTTTTGAAGTTCAGGAGAGGGAAATGCCAAGCCCTACCCCTAGGGAGAAACACCTCTGTTTACCAGCACTGGCTAGCTCGATACTGAATAAGCATTTCTTCATGGAAGGGGTGCTTTGCTATTAGAACAGGCTGCCCGGGGAAGTGGTAAGAGACCCGATCCTTAAAAGTATTGAAGAGACATGTGGACATAGCCCGGGAGTCCGGCCTCCGGCAGGGCGGGAGCTGGCTCTTCCGAGCCCCTGTGCTCCGGTCTTGTGCGACGCGTTTGCAAGCAGCACCGGGTGCCGGGTCCGACATCGGACGGTTCGGGGACGGCGATTCCGGGGCCGTCGGCTAGCGGGGGCCGGCTATGTCGTGTCCCGGGGATCCGACTTCAGGGGGCGTGGGGGCCGGCCGTGCAGTGAAGCGGGGGGCTGGCGTCCGCCGGCTTCCCAGAGAGCGGGCTTTCGGTGCCGTGCGGTTCGGTGGCCGGCCGTCCCGAAACCCTGGGCACCGGTCTTGTGCTAGACTCCGCGGGCTCCGGGGCCGAACTCGGCTTCTCGGGGCCGGCGGTCGCGGTGTCCAGGTGTCCCGCCTCGGGCGGCGCGGGGCCGGCTGTCCCTAGCAGCTGGGTTCCCAAGAGCTTCTGGGCTCCCAAGCGTCGCCCAAGACCGGATCCCAGAGAATCGGGACGGCCGGCCGCACCGCTGCGACTAGCACAAGCGTCTCCCGACAACGGAGCCCAGGAGCTTGCGAGGGTCAGATTCCGCGCCCCGGGATAGAGAAACGGGGAGCGCGGGTCGGCCGGCCGCAGCTTCGCACGGGACCGAACCCCCTGTCTCCGGCACGGCCAGACCCCGAGCCGGCAGACAGCAGCCTCCCGCTTCACGGCACAGTCGGCCCCCAACCCGCCCGAGTTCTGATCGCCGGGACACGGGACAGCCGGCCGCGCCGCCCGAGGCCGGACACCTGGAGCCCGGGACCGCCGTCCCTGACAAAGCCAAAGTCGGACCCGGACCCCGCTGCGGCTAGCACACGCGTCGCCCAGGACCGCAGCCTACGACCTCGGGACGGTCGCATCCCGCGCCTCCGGCAGGAGCTACCCGGGAGGGCAGGACGGCCTGCCGCAGCTCCGCAAGAGACCGAACCTGCTGGATTCCGGGACGGCCAGAGCCCGAGCCGGTGGGCAGCAGCCTCCCGCTTCACGGCTCGGCAGGCACCCACGTCGCCCGACTTCGGACCCACGGGACAGCCGGCACCCGCGCCGCCGGAGGCCGGACACACGGGCCTCGGCATCGCCGTCCCCGAACCGCACGAAGTCACACACGGTCTCCGGTGCGTCCAGCACACGCATCGCAAAGACCGGAGCCCAGATTATAGGATCAGCCAGCCCCGCGCCGCCCGAGGTCGGACCGGGAACCCGGTGCGCTTGGCACATGCGTCGCCCAAGAACGGCACCCAGGGCCGCGGGATGGTCGTGCGTCACGCAGCCCGAGTTCGGACCCCCGGAACACGGGACAGCCGGCACTCGTGCCTGGCTCTTAGGGACTTGGAAAGAGTCCTGATGCTGTGCCAGCACTATGCAGCAATAGGCACAACACTGGAGTGATTTCAGTGTTGTTCCAGCTACGAGTGCAGAGTACAGCACTGTGCGGGCTGCTGCAGGGAAACGGTGACTCCAGCTCAGACAGACGCAACACAACTTCCACCCCTTATTCCATAACATTTGTGTCACAATCAGGTACAGTTTAGTATATAGATGGTCTCATCACCATAGTTTTCTGTCCATTGAAGCATTTTTATGTCTGTACTTCTCTTTATTCTATAGGTATTTTCCCAAAATGCTCATAAAAAACTGTTGATGGTTTCACCATCATCTGTCAAAGTGGTCACTCAGGGCAGGCGAAGTTGGTTTTCTTGACACCAGCACCAGCTTAGCTCACATCACTGTTGCACTTGCCTGGTTCCTTGCAAATTTGACCTTTCATTGGTTCTGCAGTGTCCTCCTACAACACATAACTTGGATGACAGATTAATTTTCTCCCAGTGTTAAATCTCCTTGAGGCACACACTTGATATCCCCATCTTTCTGCATCACCCACCAGGTATACCCTGGACCTTGGGCAAAGACAATCCCACGAGTGGGTTTGCCTTTTCCCATGGCAGGGGCAACCCACACCGCCTTCCCCATCCACTTCCCCACATGCACTACAGTGACTTTAGCTTCTCCCACAGTGTGTAGTGGTTTTGTTTCAGCAGGACCAGCACGGCTTTCAGACCCCCTGTTGTTAACTAAGCAAGTGGCCTCTGGTAGGTTTATATCCTAATATTTCCATGTCGCAGCACCCAATGCTCGCAGCATAGTTTTTAAGAGTCCATTGTACCTCTCAATCTTCCCAGAGGCTTGTGGGATCCCAGCTGCTTGGCTTCGTTGCCTTCTAGCTGTTGGGTATTGGCCCCACTATCCCAGCGTCGAAGCAGCCAAGTGAGGATGTGCTCACCTGGACGGCGACTGAAGGCTTTTCGTATTTCTCGCAGCTCACTCAAGGATAGAGACCGAGTAGTTTCTGATTCATCTATGATTTCAGTCTCTTCTTCGTGATGTTGCCGTGATAACGCTGCTTTAGAGCCGCTTGCCTTTTCCTCTTCTCCCTCATCCATAGGAGGCGCTCCTTCCCTTACTAAACGACCTGATCTCCGTTTCCACTGTTTTGTCTTTACTACGGGGGCGACTGATACCAAAGATGGTCGGTCCTCTGGGGTGATCACAGTGTGTGCTGTCTCATCATCAAATTCAAGAACCTCCCTATCCCCTTGAGGGTGCTGGGCAATGTTAATTGACATCTGATAGGCGTAAGCCAGACCCCAGCAGAGAGCAGCCAGCTAGAGGAGTTCTCTAGTATTGCCAGGGTCAGGGCATACATCTTTCAAACATTCTACCAACTTTCTTGGATTTTGTACTTGTTCAGGGGTGAAATTTAGAACCATTGGAGGAGAAAACCGTGATAGGTACCTGCCCAAATCCCCCCACACACCTTGCCACCCACAACTTTGTCTGGGGACAGGTCCCTGGATAATATTCTTAATAAACTGCTTTGCCTTGGGGAAGAAGACAAACACTACACCTAGTATATGAGGATAATATCTCACCAGGGGTATCCAAGATACTGAAAGGCTGCTGTAATTAGCCCACAGGGAGAAAAGTAGAAGGCACCACACCCGATATTATTCACTGATTGACTGCTGGGAGCAAAAAAGAAGGCACTGTAATTCTTAATATTGTCAATAATATAATCTCCAGGAGACCAGGAGGATAACAATGCCGGGCTTGAATACCAAACCAAACTGAAGGCCAGTATGTTACAGCACAACATGTTAAAAAAACAAGCACAGACTTCAACATTTTCTCCGATCGGATGTAAAGGAAAAAAGAAAACAGAGTGGGCTACATACAACATATCCACACAGAAAAGTATTACCAGAAAACCGAGCATTATGACAACCAATATGTTAGTTGTAAATACTTCAATCAATACTACTGTTATCTCAACCCTCGAGCCCCACGTTGGGGGCCAAAAAGGACAGTGGTGGTTTTACTCAGGTGGGCAGCCGAGCTCCACCACAACCGCTCCCTCACTCCCCCTCTCGTCAAAGAGGGAGGGGGAGAAAATACAACACAATCCCGGGACACGGGATTCTGTCCTCCGGTGGCGCGGGTGCCAGTTGTCCTGTGTTCCGGGGGTCCGAACTCGGGCTGAGTGACGCACGACCATCCCGCGGCCCTGGGTGCCGTTCTTGGGCGACGCATGTGCCAAGCGCACCGGGTTCCCGGTCCGACCTCGGGCGGCGCGGGGCTGGCTGATCCTATAATCTGGGCTCCGGTCTTTGCGATGCGTGTGCTGGACGCACCGGAGACCGTGTGTGACTTCGTGCGGTTCGGGGACGGCGATGCCGAGGCCCGTGTGTCCGGCCTCCGGCGGCGCGGGTGCCGGCTGTCCCGTGGGTCCGAAGTCGGGCGACGTGGGTGCCTGCCGAGCCGTGAAGCGGGAGGCTGCTGCCCACCGGCTCGGGCTCTGGCCGTCCCGGAATCCAGCAGGTTCGGTCTCTTGCGGAGCTGCGGCAGGCCGTCCTGCCCTCCCGGGTAGCTCCTGCCGGAGGCGCGGGATGCGACCGTCCCGAGGTCGTAGGCTGCGGTCCTGGGCGACGCGTGTGCTAGCCGCAGCGGGGTCCGGGTCCGACTTTGGCTTTGTCAGGGACGGCGGTCCCGGGCTCCAGGTGTCCGGCCTCGGGCGGCGCGGCCGGCTGTCCCGTGTCCCGGCGATCAGAACTCGGGCGGGTTGGGGGCCGACTGTGCCGTGAAGCGGGAGGCTGCTGTCTGCCGGCTCGGGGTCTGGCCGTGCCGGAGACAGGGGGTTCGGTCCCGTGCGAAGCTGCGGCCGGCCGACCCGCGCTCCCCGTTTCTCTATCCCGGGGCGCGGAATCTGACCCTCGCAAGCTCCTGGGCTCCGTTGTCGGGAGACGCTTGTGCTAGTCGCAGCGGTGCGGCCGGCCGTCCCGATTCTCTGGGATCCGGTCTTGGGCGACGCTTGGGAGCCCAGAAGCTCTTGGGAACCCAGCTGCTAGGGACAGCCGGCCCCGCGCCGCCCGAGGCGGGACACCTGGACACCGCGACCGCCGGCCCCGAGAAGCCGAGTTCGGCCCCGGAGCCCGCGGAGTCTAGCACAAGACCGGTGCCCAGGGTTTCGGGACGGCCGGCCACCGAACCGCACGGCACCGAAAGCCCGCTCTCTGGGAAGCCGGCGGACGCCAGCCCCCCGCTTCACTGCACGGCCGGCCCCCACGCCCCCTGAAGTCGGATCCCCGGGACACGACATAGCCGGCCCCCGCTAGCCGACGGCCCCGGAATCGCCGTCCCCGAACCGTCCGATGTCGGACCCGGCACCCGGTGCTGCTTGCAAACGCGTCGCACAAGACCGGAGCACAGGGGCTCGGAAGAGCCAGCTCCCGCCCTGCCGGAGGCCGGACTCCCGGGCTATGTCCACATGTCTCTTCAATACTTTTAAGGATCGGGTCTCTTACCACTTCCCCGGGCAGCCTGTTCTAATAGCAAAGCACCCCTTCCATGAAGAAATGCTTATTCAGTATCGAGCTAGCCAGTGCTGGTAAACAGAGGTGTTTCTCCCTAGGGGTAGGGCTTGGCATTTCCCTCTCCTGAACTTCAAAAGGTTCCTGCCTGCCCCTATCTGCAGCCTGTCAAGGTTCCTCTGAATGCGCAGCCCCCCCATACAAGCGCCTTTTCCACAGAAGCCACCGACCACCCGCCGCCTCGCCCCCTCCCAATTCGGCCTGCCCCAGGGCGCCACCGACCACCAACCTCCTTGCAGCACCACGCCTCAGCATCCCGAGCTATCCCGACAGCTTCCACCCATCGGGAGGTCCCACTTGTAATAAATGACCGAGTCCCAAATAGGCTTACAATTAATGTTTATGATTTATTAAAGGAATAGAGGTAAGCAAGCAGCGCTGGGTGCGCCAGGAGTCTCTGCTCCACCAAGACGCACACAAGTTACATCAGGCGGCTGGTTTTTATGCTGCTAGGCTAATACATATTCATTACTACTTCTACAAAAGGCAGGGTTATTCTAATTAGTTCCCAGAATCCAAACCCTCCCACTGGTGCAGGCGTTATCAGTCTCCGGTGGTCCCTCTGGGGGCCGCTCGTACTGAAGGCTCGTAGTCTTCCTCCCAGGCTTTGTCCTTTGGTCGTTCTTCAGCTTCTCCCCTCCCCTTATTTAGTAGTTGCTGGGCCAGATGTCAGAAAGCTGTGTCTCGTGCAATAGTCCGCACAGGCACTGCATAGCAAACACACCAAGTAACATTGACTTCAGTTACTCGCAACAGTTACTCACCTGATAAAGAACTGCATGCAATAAAGGCACCAAGTACTACATTATTCTAACAGATCCTACTAGCTGTTACCTCAAAAAGATGTGCGTACCCCTCGCTACTTGGAAACGCATCAGTCCATAAACTCTCATCCACCTGAAGAAGCCTGCAACTGACCGAAGGAAAAACAAACACCCCAAAGAGCAGCCCAAGCAGAATGAGCTCTCTGAGGGGATGCCTGGGACTCACATACCATTTGGCCCCGACTAGCACCCAAATCCAATCACCTGGGAAGGGAAGGGGCAAAGCACAAGGAAGTAGGAAGAGAGCAGCAGCTGTGTTTTTTTTTTTTTTTTTTTGTGTGTGTGTGATTTTTCTTTTCATTTTTTAATTAGTTTTAGCTCAAAAGCATACATAGTGCAGACAAGAGAAGTAAGGTGTTTCTAGAAGCAAAAATCCCCATGCTTTTGCTGCAGCTTTCAATATTAAAAGACATTATGACCAAGCAAGTAATTGGAACTCTTCCAACTGGAATTAGCTCAAACTTTTATTTACGTATAAAGAAAAAACGAGGAGTAGAACATCTGCTTCAGCTTTTACAAATGAAAACCTTTACCCTAACCCTTACCCTTATCCTAACCATTAGCTTACCCTTATTCTTACCCCAAACCTAACCCTAATCCTTACCCTTACCCTAATCCTTACCCTAAACCTAACCCTTTCCCTAAACCTTATCCTCACCCTCAGCCTTACCCTAACCCTTACCCTTAGCCTTACCCTAACACTTACCCTTGCCCTAACCCTTACCCGTACCCTAATCTGAACCCAAACCCTAACCCTAATACTCTCACCCTAACCCTTACTCTAACCCTAACCACAACCCCAACCCCTAACCCCTAACCCTCACCCTAACCCTCTAAACCTACCCCTAACCTATCCCTAACCCTAACCCTCTAAGCCTAACCCTAACCCTCTAAGCCTAACAATAACCCCCAACCCCAACCTTCACCCGAAACCCTAACTCTAGCCCCAGCCCTAGCCCCTAACCCTAGTTCCCGAGAACTACATCTCCCGGTATGCTCTGGGCATTCATCATGGCCTTCCGTAAGTCCCGAATCCGAAAACTACATTTCCCGGCATACTCTGGGTACGCAACATGGCCTCCCGGAAGTCCGGAGTCCCGAGAACTACATCTCCCGGCATGCTCTGGGCACACAACATGGCCTCCCAGTGCCGGAAAACTACACCTACCAGCATTCCCCGCACAGCCAGCATGGCCAATCACAGGCCGAGTGCTCGAGAACTGCATTTACCAGCACTCACTGGAACCCTCACCGCCCTTACAAAAAAAGCCTCAAGCCCTAACATCCAAAAAAACCTCGAAACCCCTACAGACCTAACCCAAACTATTTACCACACTAAACCCCTGAAGACCTATGCCTAAAACCCCCAACCCAAAATCTTAGGATGCTCAAAACCCAAACCCAACCCAAAACGTTAGGAATGCTCAAAGCCCTAGCCCAAAAACTTAGGGCGCTCCAAACCCTAACCCCAAAACATTAAGACACAAAAAACCCTAACCCAAAAACTTAGGGTAATACACCATAAATGTTTGTTCATTGTCTTATCTGTAGCAAATAGCATAGGCTGAGTCGAGGATCTCAGTACAGTAGCATTATTATTCGAGATTACAATGGTGGGTGTCCCACAAGCAGGAGGGTGCCTACTAATTCCATACACAGTTTATACACTTTTTTTTTTCTGCCGAGGACCGGGACCCTCCCCTGTTTCCCCTTTAACTGTGCTATTCAAGGTTCATAATCTAGCTGGTGCTTCACAGAAAATACACAGCTGCTGGCCTGTTACAAGTCACATTTCTTTTGAGGTTTTTACTCTTTGAGGTGGTAATGTTTCTTACGCCATGATTTCCACCTAATTGCTGTAAGGATTCTGGTTGTCTGCATTTTACAAGGTTGTCTGTTATAATAAATAAAAGTCCCAAATAGGATTACAATCAAAGTTTACAATTCACTGAATGAATAGAGGTAAGCAAACAGTGCTGGGTACGCCGGGAGTCTCTGCTCCACCAAGACGCGCACCAGTTATACACCAGTTACCTCCCTTAAGGGATATAGAGAAGCCCTCTCAGATACATCCGTCCTACTTCTCCTGCATGCGGCCGGAGGTCGGTCTAATTCTGGTGCTGTTGGTGGTGGAAGCTGGGGCAACGGTGGTACTGGTGGCGATACCACAGCCACCGGAGGGGGAGCCGCCGGGGGTGGATTGTTAGGATATGGAGGTGGTAGCTTATCCAACGGCTCACGTTTATCTTCTTTTTCTTTTTCATGTTCTTCTTGTTCTTCAAATTTCTTACCTGCTTTTAGTGTAAATATTGAGGCTGGAAAAGGACGTGAAGTCCTCCTGATCCATAATCCTGCATAATCACTTTCTTCCTGGCTAAAAGGTTCCTTTGAATTAACATGGATATTTAAGGCCTGGCAAATCCAGTCTTCGAAGGATCCAAAAACAGGCCAAAAGACATGTAGTCTTAAAGGCTCCTTTGGCCATTCTGTCACACAATACTGGACCATTTTTAATTTACTTTTTCCTTTTCTGGGGTCCCTATCATTCCAATTTCGAATCGTTATTCCTAATGGACTTTCTGGTGGTATGACTGGTAATTTCTCCCTTTCTTCTGGTCTCTGGTCTTCGATTTTGTCTGACCCATCTAGGAATTTTACTCTGGCAATTCCCACAGCCCTTGGTTACCTTAGTAAGAGTGTCTTGCAGGGGGTCGAGGACCTATCACACACCCACAAATCCTATAGGAATCCCTTCGGTCCTTCACCGGCCACGTCCCTCGTGGGAGATTGAAAACGCGGTTAGAAGACCTTCACAATCGCTTCGGAACTAAGTTCCATCTCAGTCACACTCTTACACACACAGGCAACCGAACCCCACCCAACCGAACGGTATACGCTTTAAATGCTTACGACTCCGTCATCTTCGTTCGGATCTTCACGCACACAATTATGGGCAAAATATAGTGCTGCAGCTGGCAAGGGAGCTGAAAAAAAGAATCAGAAACTTTGCTTACCTTTATTCAGGTTCAAGATGCCATTAGTTCCGACCTGACTCAAACAGCAGCCACCAAATGGTGGGGGTGCCTCTCCTAGATCAAACCAGAAATCAGGAACCAAAGCCCTCCCGGACGAGCGCCCGCTTGTAATAAATGACTGGGTCCCAAATAGGATTGCAATTGAAATTTACAATTTATTAAATGAATAGAGGTAAGCAAGCAGCGCTGGGTGCGCCAGGAGTCTCTGCTCCACCAAGACGCACACAAGTTACATCAGGCGGCTGGTTTTTATGCTGCTAGGCTAATACATATTCATTACTACTTCTACAAAAGGCAGGGTTATTCTAATTAGTTCCCAGAATCCAAACCCTCCCACTGGTGCAGGCGTTATCAGTCTCCGGTGGTCCCTCTGGGGGCCGCTCGTACTGAAGGCTCGTAGTCTTCCTCCCAGGCTTTTCTCTTGTCCATCTCCTTTGTCCATCTTGGCTGGATGGCAGACACTTGCATAGTGTCCCATGCAACAGTTGTAATAGTTAGCAGTTATTCTGAAACCCCTTTGTTCTCTTATCCCCTATTGACCCGAATTGATGGACCATTCCTTTGCAAGATTCAAGAACTATATATATTAACCACTCTGGTTTTCTCAGACTTTTCATCATATCATGCGGCCCTAGCATTGTTCCATATTGACACGAATCAGATGAACTCCTTTCACACTGTTAAGCTGTCTTATCACTGCAAGCATATCTCAATACCACCTTCCTTCCCTCTACAGGATGTAACTGCGCAAAAACAACATTTTTATTCCCACAACCTTGATCCCCTTACCCTGAAATCCTTATTCCCCTTAAACCTAACAACTCTAACCACAACCCTAACCCTTATTATCAACCCCCTAACGCTAATGACACTGACCTTAATCCAAACCCCAAACTGCCCCTAACCCCAGACAACCAACAACGAAACACACACACACAAAGATGGAAACTACAAAAAAGGCAAAACCCACGATACAGGCCCCAAATCACAAATACGCAACCAAAATGCTACAGAAAAGCCCCAGATGCAGGCCCCAAATGCTACTGCTAGGCCTCAAAAGCTCAAGATGCATCCCAAAGCAAAAATGCAGGCCCCAAACGTTACAGAAAAGCCCCCAAACCCAGGCTGCACAAGTCTACAAGCAGGCCCCAAACTGCCAACAGAAGCAGGCACCAACCACACCCAGATGCAGACCCCAACTGCCCACAAGCAGCTCCTACCCCACCACCCCCTCCCAAGAACTGGACTCCACCCAGACACTGGCCCAAGACCCGGACCCGACCCCCGCCAACCCCCCTACCCTCCCCCCGACACAGGTGTACAAGCAGCTCACAACCCGCCCCTTCAGAGACCGGTCCCACTCCCCCCACCCCCCGCAAGACACGGGATGCGGAGGTGTACAACCAACTCCCAACTCCCTCCCCCTCAAAGGGAGGCCCCAAAGACCCCCAAATGGAGGCTCCTAGAGTGAACAAACAGCTCCCAACTTCCCCAGGCACAGTCCCACCCCCCCCCCCCCAAACACAGGCCACAAAGGTGTATAAACAGCCCAGACCCCCCTCCAAGACCATGGCCCCTATAGTGTACAAGCAGCTCCCAACCACCCACAGATGCAGGCCCCAACCCTTCTCAAAAGGGAGGCACCTAGAATGCATGAGCAACTCCCAACCAGCCTAAACATAGGTCCAAAAGTGCACAAGCAGCTCCCAACCCCCCTCAAATACAGACCCCAAAAGTGTACAAGTAGCTCCCCCCCTGAGACAGGACCCAAAGGTGTACAACCAGTTCCCAACACCCCTGAGACACAGGCCCCAACCGCCCCCCCAGACACAGCGACCCAAATTCTACAAGCAGCTCCTAACCCCTGCCAGGCAGGCCCCCTACCCTATACAAGCAGTTCCCAACCCTCCTCCCCCCCCCCCCCGAGGGAGGCCCCCAAGGCCCCCACAAACACAGGCCCCTACAGTGTACAGGCAGCTCCCAGCCACCCCCAGATGCTGGCCCCAAAGTTGTACAAACAGCTCCCAGCCACCCTGCAGAAACAGATTCCTACATTGTACAAGCAGTTCCCAGCCCGCTAGACACAGGCCCTGACCCCCCACACATGCAGGCCCCAAAGGTGTACAAGCAGCTCCCACCCCTCCCCCAGACGCAGGTCCCAAGCCCCCCCCCCCAAACACAGGCCCCTACAACCAGCACCCAACCCCCTACCCCCGATGCCAGGCCCAAAGGTGTAGAAGCAGCTCCAAACCTCCTCCCTCAACCCAGGCTCCAACAGTGTACAAGCACCTCCCAACCAACCCTCCCCTTCCCCCCCCGCCCCCCGACACAGGCTCCAAAGGAATACAAAGAGCTCCCACCCCTCCCCCAGATGCTGGTCTCAACCCCCCCCCGCCCCCAGAAGCAGGCCCCAAAGGTGTAGAGTCAGCTCCCAACCCCCTCAATGCCGGCCCCAAGGGTCTACAAGCAGCTCCCCCCTTGCCCCCAGATACCGGCCCCCAGACACAGACCCCAAAAGCCTAATCACAGGCCCTGAACTCTAGAGGCAGGCTCCAAAACCCAGGACAAAGCCCCAGTGGTTCGAGACAGGGCCCAAATCCCAGACACAGGCCCCAAACGCTAAACATATGCCAAAAAAAGTATTAGTGCTGGTGCCAAATGTTACAGACAGGCCCAAAAGCCCGAGATGCTCAAGGCTGAGACGTAACTTGGCTTTCTGAATTACTGGAAAGCAGCTTTCATTCTCAGATAATTGTGTGCAGGCTAGATAGGATGGGGCTTCAGGCACCTCTTCACCTGAGGAAACACACTGCCATCAGGCACCGCTGTGCCAGACAAGCTTGTTCTGCTAGAACACCCTACTCAGATGCACTGTGGCATTCAAGTGAACTGCTTTCATGCAAATATAACGACTGATGTTACAACCCACCTTGCCTGTGGCACCTGATGAACAGAAGAGTAAGCCACCGCAGCACTTCAAAACCATCCCTGCACGTGCCGCTCCTTGTCGCTCTCTGGCCTTATCTCATATCCTTATCCACTTCTGTGGAGAGCCTGCCACGGCACCTGCAAAGCAAGACGGACACCTTTCATAGTCACCTTGTGCTACTTGGTCATTCTGCTCCAACCCAGCTCATGACCAGCCCCTCTTCTTACACAGCTCTTCAGAGTGCAGTTTGCTCCTTTGAGCCTGTGCGAGACACCTGTGAAAGAAAAAGAAACGCATAGGCCGATGCAGCATCCAAAGACACAGCACAACTAGGTAAGTTACTCTCATCTGCTCCCTTACCTCTGCCGCTTACCAGCCCCCGAGGCAGATGCTTCAATCTACCCTCTTCAAACAGCTACAACACCTCTAAAAGACAGAGGGGATGCTTAGAGGAACAGTGAGACCTACAACACAACAACTGCTACATCTGTTCCTCACTCACCTTGCCAGAGGCAGCTCTGCGTGTGACGTCCCAGGTTGTACACTGCGTTACCTAACCCTTACCGTAACCCTTACCCTAACCCTTCTCACCCTTACCATTACCCAAATCCTTACCTTTACTTTTTCCTTACCCTTACTCTTTCCTTTAACCATAACCTTACCCTTACCCTATACCTTACTCCAACCCTTCCCCTTACCTTCCCCTTCCCCTTACACTTAACCTAACCCTTACCCTTCTGCTTTCCCTAAAACATATCCTAACACTTTCCCTTACCCTTAAACTTACCCTAACCCTTTCTATTACCCTTACACTTACTCTTGCCCTAATCCTTGCTTGCACCCTTACACTTATCCTAACCCTTACCCTTACCCTTACTCTAACCCTTACCCTGACCCGTACCCTTAACCTAACCCTAAACCTTAAACCTTACCGTAAACCTTACCCTTTCTGCTACACTTACCCTTAGCCTAAATCTAAACCTTACACTTACTCTTAGCATAACCCTCACCCTTACCATTACCCTTATCCTTACCCTAACCCTTACCTTTACACTTACGGTTACCATTAACCTTACACTTACCCTAACACTTATCCTGAACCTAACCCTTACCCTAAACCTTACCCCAACCCTTACCCTGACCCTTACATTAACCCTAACCCTTACCCTAAACCTTACACTTACTCTTAACATTAACCTTACCCTTAACCTTAAGCTAATACTTAACCTTACGTTTTTCTCACCCTAACCCTATAATTAACCATAACCATTACGCTAACACTTAACCTTACCCTTAAAATAAGCCATACAACAACACTTAAATGTACACTTACGCTTAAACTTACCCTAACAATTACTCGTACAATTAAAATATTAATTAATTAAATTAAAAAAATTTAATTTAAAATTAATTGAATTAAAAAATTAAAATACTCTTATCCTTATACCTTATCCTTAACCCTCACCCTTATCATTACCAATACCCTTACTCTCACACTTATTCTTATACATACAACTTACCCTTTTCCTAACACTTAACCCTAACCTAACTCTAACCCTAAACCTTACCTGAACCCTTTCCAGGACGCTTACATTAACCCTTACCCTTAACCTAAACCTTACACTTGCTCTTAACCTTAACCTAATACTTACCTTTTCGTTTTCCTCACACTAACCCTAAAATTAACCCTAACCATTACCCTAACAGTTACCCCTAACATAACCCTTACTCTAACACTTACAGTGACCCGTACACTTACACATACCCTTACACTTACTCTTACCCTAACCCTTACCCTTACCATAACCCCTACTCTAACACATACTTCTACCCGTACCCTTACCCTTACTGTTACCCTAACCCTTACCCTTACCTTACCCTATCCCTATCCCTTACCCTATCCCTTACCCTATCCCTTACCCTTAACCTAACCCTAAACCTTACCCTTATCCTAACACTTACCCTTACCGTAAACCTTACCCTTTCTGCTACACTTACCCTTAGCCTAAATCTAAACCTTACACTTACCCTTAGCCTAACCCTCACCCTTACCATTACCCATACCCTTATTCTTACCCTTACCCTAACCCTTACCTTTACACTTACGGTTACCATTAACCTTACTCTTACCCTAACACTTACCCTTAACCTAACCCTTACCCTAAACCTTACCCCAACCCTTACCCTGACCCTTAAATTAACCCTAACCCTTACCCTAAACCTTACACTTACTCTTAACCTTAACCTTAGCTGTAACCTAATACTTACCCTTACGTTTCCCTCACCCTAACCCTAAAATTAACCCTAACCATTACCCCAACACTTACCCTTACCCTAACCCTAACCGTAACTCTAACCCTTACTCTAACCCTTACCCTGACCCCTACCCTTACACTTACCCTTACCCTAACCCTTACCCTTACCATAACCCATACCCTAACACGTACTTGTAGCCTTAACCTTACCGTTCCCCTTACCCTTACCTTTACTGTCTCCGTTACCCTTACACTTACACTTAACATAAACCTTAACCTTAACCTAAACCTTATCATAAGCCATACAACAACACTTACATGTACACTTACGCTTGCACATACCCTAGCAATTACTCGTACAATTACTCTTAACCTTACTATTAAGCTAACCCTAAACCTTACCCTTATCCTAACACTTACCCTTATCCTAAACCTTACCCTTTCTGCTACACTTACCCTTTGCCTAATTCTAAACCTTACCCTAACCCTCACCCTTACCTAAATCTAACCATTACCCTAACCTTCACTCTTACCCTTACCATTATACTTACTTTTACCCTTAAACTAAACCTTACCCCAACCCTTACCCTGACCCTTATATTAACCCTTACCCTAACCCTAACCCTTACTCTAACCCTAACCCTTAACCTAAACCTTACACTTAATCTTAACTTTAACCTTACCCTTAAACTAATACATACCCTTACGTTTCCCTCACCATAACCCTAAAATTAACCGTAACCATTACCCTAACACTTATCCTTACCGAACCCTAACCCTAACCCTTACTCTAACTTTTACCCTGACCCGGACCCTTAGACTTCCCCTTCCCCTTCCCCTTACTCTTCCCCTTACCCTAACCCTTACCCTTACACTTACGGTTACCATTAACCTTACCCTTACCCTAACACTTACCCTTACCCTATCCCTTACACTTATACTTATCCATACTACTTACGCTTACCCTAACACTTAACCTTAACCTAACCCTAACCCTAAACCTTACCTGAACCCTTACCCTGACCCTTACATTAACCCTTACCCTAAAACTTACACTTAACCTTAACCTTACCCTTAACCTTAACCTAATACTTACCCTTACTTTTCCCTCACCCTAACCCTAAAATTAACCCTAACCATTACCCCAACACTTACCCTTACCCTAACCCTTACCTTTACCATAACCCATACTCTAACACATACTTCTACCCGTACCCGTACCCTTACGGTAACCCTTACCCTTACCCTTACCCTTACCCTTACCCTTACCCGATCCCATACCCTTAACCTAACCCTAAACCTTACCCTTATCCTAACACTTACCCTTACCGTAAGCCTTACCCTTTCTGCTACACTTACCCTTAGCCTAAATCTAAACCTTACACTTACCCTTAGACTAACCCTCACCCTTACCATTACCCATACCCTTATTCTTACCCTTACCGTAACCCTTACCTTTACACTTACGGTTACCATTAACCTTACCCTTACCCTAACACTTATCCTGAACCTAACCCTTACCCTAAACCTTACCCCAACCCTTACCCTGACCCTTACATTAACCCTAACCCTTACCCTAAACCTTACACTTACTCTTAACCTTAACCTTACCCTTAACAATAACCTAATATTTACGCATACGTTTTCCTGACTTTAACCCTAAAACTAACCCTAACCATTACCCTAACACTTAACCTTACCCTAACCCTAACCCTAACCCTTACTCTAACCCTTACCCTGACCTGTACCCTTACACTTACCCTTACCCTTATACTTACCCTAATTCTTACCCATACCATAACCCATAACCTAACACATATTTGTACCCTTAACCTTACCGTTACCCTTAACCTTACCCTTACCCTTACTCTATCCGTTACCCTTACGCTTACCCTTAACATAAACCTTACCCTTGACCTTACCCTTACCATAAGCCATACAACAACACTTACATGTACACTTACGCTTGCACTTATCCTAGCAATTACTCGTACAATTACCCTTAACCTTACTATTAAGCTAACCCTAAACCTTACCCTTATCCTAACACTTACCCTTATCCTAAACCTTACCCTTTCTGCTACACTTACCCTTTGCCTAATTCTAAACCTTACCCTAACCCTCACCCTTACCTAAATCTAACCATTACCCTAACCTTCACTCTTACCCTTACCATTATACTTACTTTTACCCTTAAACTAAACCTTACCCCAACCTTTACCCTGACCCTTACATTATCCCTAACCCTTACCCTAACCCTAACCCTTACTCTAACCCTAACCCTTAACCTAAACCTTACACTTAATCTTAACTTTAACCTTACCCTTAAACTAATACATACCCTTACGTTTCCCTCACCATAACCCTAAAATTAACCGTAACCATTACCCTAACACTTACCCTTACCGAACCCTAACCCTAACCCTTACTCTAACTTTTACCCTGACCCGGACCCTTAGACTTCCCCTTCCCCTTACTCTTCCCCTTACCCTAACCCTTACCCTTACACTTACGGTTACCATTAACCTTACCCTTACCCTAACACTTATTCGTACCCTAACCCTTACCCTAAACCTTACCCCAACCCTTACCCTGACCCTTACATTAACCCTAACCCTTACCCTAAACCTTACACTTACTCTTAACCTTAACCTTACCCTTAACATTCACCTAATACTTACGCATACATTTTCCTGACTTTAACCCTAAAACTAACCCTAACCATTACCCTAACACTTAACCTTACCCTAACCCTTACCCTGACCTGTACCCTTACCCTTTACCCTTACCCTTATACTCACCCTAATTCTTACCCATACCATAACCCATACCCTAACACATATTTGTACCCTTAACCTTACCGTTACCCTTAACCTTACCCTTACCCTTACTCTATCCCTTACCCTTACGCTTACCCTTAACATAAACCTTACCCTTGACCTTACCCTTACCATAAGCCATACAACAACACTTACATGTACACTTACGCTTACACTTACCCTAGCAATTACTCGTAAAATTACCCTTAACCTTACCCTTACCAAACCATTACCCTTGTTCTTAACCTAACCATAAACATTAAGGATAAGCTAAAGGGTCACCCTTAAGGTTAACGTTATCCTAACTCTTACACTTAAGTGGGTAAGTGGAAGTGTAAGGGTACAGTTCAGGGTAAGCGTTAGAGTAAGGGTAAGTGTTAGGGTAATGGTTAGGCTAATTTTAGGTTTAGGGTGAGGGAAACATAAGGGTAAGTATTAGGTTAAGTTTAAGGATAAGGTTAAGAGTTATGGTAAGGGTTAGGTTTAATGTAAGGGTAAGGGTTTGGGAAACGTTTAGGATAAGGGTAAGAGAAGGGATAATGGTAAGGGTAAGGATGATGTTTAGTGTAAGGGTTAGATTTAGTTAAGGGTAAGGGTTAGTGTAAGTTTAAGAGTAAGGGTAAGTGTAAGGGTATGTGTAAAAGTACGGGTAATTGTAAGGGTTAGGGTAAGGGTAAGAGTAAGGGTATTGGTAATGATAAGGGTGAGGGTTACAGTAAGGGTAAGTGTAAGGTTTAGATTTAGGCTAAGGGTAAGTGTAGCAGAAAGGGTAAGGTTTACTGTAAGGTTTAAAGTTTCAGCTTAGGTTAAGGGTAAGGGTAATTGTACGAGTAAATGCTAGTGTAAGTGTAAGCGTAAGTGTACATTTAAGTGTTGTTGTATGGCTTATGGTAAGGGTAAGGTCAAGGGTAAGGTTTATGTTAAGGGAAAGCGTAAGGGTAACGGATAGAATAAGGGTAAGTGTAATGGTTAAGTGTTAGGGTAATGGTTAGGGTTAATTTTAGGATTAGGGTGAGAAAAATGTAAGGTTAAGTACTAGCTTAAGGTTAAGGGTAAGGTTAAGGGTAAGGTTAAGGTTAAGAGTAAGTGTAAGGTTTAGGTTAAGGGTTAGTGTTAATGTAAGGTTCAGGGAAAGGTTTGGGGTAAGGTTCAGGGTTAGGTTCAGCTTAAGGGTAAGGGTTGGGGTAAGGTTAAGGGTATGGATAAGGAAAAGTGTAAGGGATAGGGTAAGGTTAAGTGTTAGCGTAATGGTTATGGTTAATTATAGGGTTAGGGTGAGAAAAACGTAAGGTTAAGTATTAGCTAAAGGTTAAGGGTAAGGTTAATGTTAAGAGTAAGTGTAAGGTTTAGGGTAAGGGTTAGGGTTAATGTAAGGGTTGGCGTAAGGTTTAGGGTAAGGGTTAGGTTCAGGATAAGTGTTAGGGTAAGTGTAAGGTTAATGGTAACCGTCAGTGTAAAGGTAAGGGTTAGGGTAAGGATAAGGGTATGGGTAATGGTAAGGGTGAGGGTTAGGCTAAGGGTAAACGTAAGGTTTAGATTTAGGCTAAGGGTAAGTGTAGCAGAAAGGGTAAGCTTTACGGTAAGGTTTGAGGTTTAGGCTTAGGTTAAGGGTAAGGGTAAGAGTAAGGTTTAGGTTTAGGAAAAGGGTAAGTGTAGCAGAAAGGTTAAGGGTGAGGGTAAGTGTTAGGGTAAGGGTAAGGTTAAGGGTAAGGGTAATGGTATGAATAAGGGTAAGGGTAAGGGAAATGGTACAGGTCAGGGTAAGGGTTAGAGTAAGGGTTTGAGTAAGGGTAAGGGTAAGGGTTAGCATAAGTGTAAGGGTGCAAGCAAGGATTAGGGCAAGAGTAAGTGTAAGGGTAATAGAAAGGGTTAGGGTAAGTTTAAGGGTAAGGGAAAGTGTTAGGATATGTTTTAGGGGAAGCAGAAGGGTAAGGGTTAGGTTAAGTGTAAGGGGAAGGGGAAGGTAAGGGGAAGGGTTGGAGTAAGGTATAGGGTAAGGGTAAGGTTATGGTTAAAGGAAAGAGTAAGGGTAAGGAAAAAGTAAAGGTAAGGATTTGGGTAATGGTAAGGGTGAGAAGGGTTAGGGTAAGGGTTACGGTAAGGGTTAGGTAACGCAGTGTACAACCTGGGACGTCACACGCAGAGCTGCCTCTGGCAAGGTGAGTGAGGAACAGATGTAGCAGTTGTGTTGTAGGTCTCACTGTTCCTCTAAGCATCCCCTCTTTGTCTTTTAGAGGTGTTGTAGCTGTTTGAAGAGGGTAGATTGAAGCATCTGCCTCGGGGGCTGGTAAGCGGCAGAGGTAAGGGAGCAGATGAGAGTAACTTACCTAGTTGTGCTGTGTCTTTGGATGCTGCATCGGCCTATGTGTTTCTTTTTCTTTCACAGGTGTCTCGCACAGGCTCAAAGGAGCAAACTGCACTCTGAAGAGCTGTGTAAGAAGAGGGGCTGGTCATGAGCTGGGTTGGAGCAGAACGACCAAGTAGCACAAGGTGACTATGAAAGGTGTCCGTCTTGCTTTGCAGGTGCCGTGGCAGGCTCTCCACAGAAGTGGATAAGGATATGAGATAAGGCCAGAGAGCGACAAGGAGCGGCACGTGCAGGGATGGTTTTGAAGTGCTGCGGTGGCTTACTCTTCTGTTCATCAGGTGCCACAGGCAAGGTGGGTTGTAACATCAGTCGTTATATTTGCATGAAAGCAGTTCACTTGAATGCCACAGTGCATCTGAGTAGGGTGTTCTAGCAGAACAAGCTTGTCTGGCACAGCGGTGCCTGATGGCAGTGTGTTTCCTCAGGTGAAGAGGTGCCTGAAGCCCCATCCTATCTAGCCTTGCTTCAAAGATCGAAGCCGAAATTCCTTTAAGTGGTATATTCTTTATTGCAGCGCTGGATGCACGGGGGATCTCTCCACCTATCGTGCATACCCAAAGCAGAAAGCAGTCTTGAGTTTATACAATCAATCTATCAATATTCTACAAGCACCTATACATATGCATTACCTATCCCCGCCTTCCCTCGCTTCTCATGCTAATTAGCCTTTTGGCACCTTGCTCCTGCACAGAGCCTTCCAAGAATTGTGGGCAGGGGTCTTTGGGACGTGGGCAGGGGTCTTTGGGAGGAAGACCCCGAGTCTTCCTCACAGTGTACTTTTCACCTTTGGTCAGGAATCTGCTGAATTGGCATGTTTCTTAATTGCAAGAGCTGGTTGTTGCCAATTCTCCCGTTTGTTGTATCTTTATAATGAATTCCAATGTCCAGTTTCGAGAGTTATAGTCCTTACATTCGTTTCTCTGTCCGCCTGCCGCTTCCTTATCATGAGTTCCAGTGTCTTGTTTCGAGATATACAGTCCTTGTCTGGGGATTGTCCTTGCCTCCCCAATACCTCCTTAATCAATCCCCCCTTTTCTTTTCCCATGCAAATTCTTTTGCATCAGATACTTTCTTTATTTACAGTAACACAACAAAGCAGGCATCTAAACAACATGCACACAAATATTCCTAACACTACTAATACGATTAGAGCAATGAATACTTGTTTCAACCATTGGAAATTGGGCAACCAGGAGGTTAACTTAGCCCATAGTTCACTAAAACTCCATGAAAGATCATCTTTACTGATCTCATGTAGGATCCTGGTCTGCTTCCATATTTCTTCCAGGTCGGTAGAGATCCTTCCACTCTGATCTACATACATACAACAACTTGTGTTTATTACTGTACAGACTCCCCCTTGAGTGGCCAGTAACAAGTCTAGGGCCATCCGATTTTGGAATACTACCTGTGATAAACTAGGTATCTCTTCTTGTTGAGCCTTTATAGCATCCAGAATTTTGTTTTCTAACTTCTCTATAATTGCAGAAATATTAACTATTGCCTTTTCCAATTCACTCACTCCTAACCATGGGATAAACCATCGCACAAAACTATGAAAAGGGGTGTGTCTCTCTATCAATGGATTGTTAATTTTTCGTCTGATTCTCCGCATATGAGTTCTCAAGTAACCTCGAGGCACTACATCATGTACTGTCATATTGGGGACTACCGCTCCAAGAGTGCAAGTTCCCTTCCAATTCTCAGGCAAGACCTTACGGGCTGTATCATTGCATAGCCAATACCACCCTTTTCCTTCTGGAACCGTCCAGCTGGTTGAATTTGCCCAGCCGCTAGTCGTACTAATATCAATTGTTCAATTACAAGATGTCTGATTTCCCACATAAGTAGTATCCGTATTTATACAATGCTGTTTTCCTATACCCTTAGGCAGGTTACACCTTTGTACACATACATAATAGGATTCTAACGGCAAGAAGCTACTCACTTCTAGTTCCAAAACTGCTTAATATTTTCGACCCCAAGATGTGTTTTCCCACAAATTAGTCCAAGATAAGTTTGCAGGCAAGGGAATCCCAATTAACGATACACCCTTATTCCCATGCTGTGGCAGATGGGTGCATACCCAACAATTCGTCTTATTAGTTACTTGAGAAATTGTCTGTATTAAGGTCAGGTGTAAGTTCTCATCCCAAGTTGCCCACCCCAAATCCGAGAACCGCACCCCTGCAATCATTAGGATCTGGAAAACCGTAATTTTGTTGGTCCAATTGGAGTGGTGGTCCATATCCTCGCCGGGGCCTTCTTCACCCTTGAATTGTGGATCCAAGCTGCTTGCTTCTTAATCTTAATGGCGGTGTGTGTTGTCAGTAATACTTGGTATGCTCCCATCCACTTTCCTTCCATTTTTCCTGCACGGGTTGTCCATACAAAGTCTTTATATATATATAATCCCCGGGCTTAAAGGGGTGGATTGGTTGATCCAACCCTCTAGCCCTGGTCCCTAAAACAAATGTATGTACTTTATTTAATTGTTTCTGAAGTTCAGTTATATAAGCATATAAATATTCTGATCCTAACTGCGTTAGGTCCTCTCCACTAAATAGAAATGGCTATGGCCTTCCATATAAGATTTTGAAGGGACTCAAATTTCCTTTTATTCTAGGTTTAACTCTAATTCCAAGTAATGCTAAAGGGAGGGATTGAGGCCATGACAAATTAGCTTCTTATCCAATTTTAGCTATTTATTGTTTAATTAAATGGTTCATTTTTTCTACCTGTCCACTTGCCTGTGGTCTATAAGGAGTATGCAGTTGCCAATCTATCTTTAGAATCTTACTTATCTGGTCTACCACTTGCGCACAAAAATGTGAAACTCTATCAGAAGACATTGCTACTAGAATCCCAAAGCATGGTATTATTTCATTTAACAAGACTTTAACCACTTCTCTTGCTTTGTTTGTTCGACAGGGAAAGGCTTCAGGCCTTCCTGAAAACGTGTCAGTCAGAACCAGTAAATAATGATACCCCCCTTTTCTAGGGAGTTCTGAAAAATCAATTTGCCACTGTTGCCCCGAATAATTTCCTTTACCGATTATTCCAAATTTTATTCTATTCTTGGTATTGGGGTTATTGTGTAAGCAAATGCTACATTGTTGAGTTACTTGTTTTATCATATCGTCCCACTAATGTCTGACTCGGGCTCTTATGCAGTGTGCCAGCTCCCCAGTGCGTTTTATTGTGTTCTGTAAGAACTATGGGCCATGTCAAACTAGAGGGTATTACTATGTGGTTATCTTTTAAATATACTCATCCATCTGGTTTCATTTTACCTTTCAAATCTTCAATTAATTTTAAGTCTTCTTTTGTATAATTTGGATATAGTTTGGATTTTACCGTCTGGTATCAAAGACAATGCCTTCACCTCAGTTATTTCAGCTGCCTGCTTAGCCTCTGCCAATCGATTTTCCAGTTTCAAAATCGGTGTTCCCCTTTTGGTGTCCCTGACAATGCATGACAGCTACCTTTTCTGGTTGTTTTACAGCCTCTAACAATTTTAAAATTTCTTCAGCATACTTTGTGTTTTCACTGAGCGGTCAGCAATCCATGTTCTTTCCAAATTGCTCCATGAGCATGTACCACGCCGAATGTATATTTAGAATCTGTCCAAATATTTACCCTTTTTCCCGCTGCCAGTTCCAATGCTCTCGTGAGAGCAACTATCTCCGCCTTTTGAGCTGATGTTCCAGGGGGTAAAGGCTTAGACTCGATTACCTGCTGAGTAGTTGTTATAGCATATCCAGCTTTACGTTGTCTTTGCGTAACAAAACTGCTCCCATCCGTGAACCAAGTTTCTTCCGCGTCTTCCATGGGCTCCTCCTTAAGGTCTGGTCGGCTGGAATACACAGTCTCTAGAGTTTCTAAACAATCGTGAATCACAGCTTGTGCCGGAGCATCACTAAGAAAAGAGGCTAGATTCACAATATGAATTATCACAATTTCCACGTCGTCCTGTTCTACCAATATTGCTTGATATTTCAAAATCATCAATTCTTGTTTAAGTTGTTTAAAGACTTTTTGTGCTTCTCCAGTCCAGACTAACTTTGACTGGTTAATCTTTATCAATTCACATAGAGGCTTTACCAATAGTCCATAATTATAAATCCAAAGGCGACACCAACCTGTCATTCCTAAAAAGCTTTGTAGCTCCTTTACCATTTGAGGTTCTGGAGTCCGGCAAATGACTTCCTTATGTTCAGTTCCTAGTTCTCGTTGTCCTTCCGAAATGTCAAATCCCAGATAGGTCACACTTTGTTGAGCCAGCTGGACTTTCTGTCAAGAGACTTGATATCCATTTAAACCCAGAAAATTAAGACGACTTATAGTCCATTGAATCCAACTCCCTTTAGTCTCGGTAGCTATTAAGAGATCATCTACATATTGTAACAAAGCACCTTCAGTGTCCGGAGGTATCCATGTTTCAAGTTCCCTTGCTAATTGGTTTCCAAAAATAGTGGGGCTATTCTTGAATCTTTGAGGTAGTAATGTCCACGTAAGCTGCGTCTTTCTGCCTGAATCGGGATTTTCCCATTCAAAGGCGAATAGGTTTTTGCTTTCTGTGGCTAAGCCTAGGCAGAAGAAGGCATCTTTTAAATCCAGTACGGTAAACCAGACTTGACTATTCTTTAATTTAGTCAGCAAAGTATAAGGGTTTGCCACTACTGGATGTATATCTGTGGAGGAATGGTTAAGCGAAGTAGGCCATGTGAACATTGCACAGCTAGGAGGCCGCAAGTTAACAAAGTATCGAACACAGCTCAAATGAGCCTGAGAAAGTACGTAAATAAGCCTGAGAAAATACGTGAATGCGGCCTGGGAAGGAATGTAAGTTCTGGGAGGTTTTAGGGAGGTTTCAGGGAGGTTTCAGGTACAAGAACATGATATCTGTTGGTATGCTGGGAAAGTACTAACTGTGTTACTTTGGTGGGAAACTAGCTGATAGAATAGAGAAATGCACTAACCAATCAT
This sequence comes from Aythya ferina, assembly GCF_964211825.1. Lineage (NCBI taxonomy): Eukaryota > Metazoa > Chordata > Aves > Anseriformes > Anatidae > Aythya > Aythya ferina. The sequence continues at coordinate 471,774 of NW_028181444.1, forward strand.
GAGCTTAGCTTTTGCAATATGTATGAGCTAATTATATTGAATTAGATAAAAGACGACTGAGCTATCCAATAAATCGAAGTTCACTGATCACTCATATTGAGCGTCTGTGTCTTCCTTCCGTCGACAACAAATGTCCTCGCAACAAATGGCGCCCGAACAGGGACCTGCAATACAGGAACAGGGACTTCGCTGGAGTTGAACCTGCGCTGGAATTGTACCTGCGAGCCACGGTTGGACGGAATACAAGGACCGGTCCTGCAACGCAGCTCAGGAGGTGAAAAGGATTACAAATTGCTGAATCCCCGTACCCGAGGCCTGAAAGGTGAATGGAAAAGAAACCTGGAATACCCACACCCGCACCCGCAGCTCGGAAAGGGAGTCCTCGCACCCGGGATGAGCCTATAGAGGGTCCCGCCGGAAAGCGTCGCCGAGGTCTTTGCAAAGGCTGCAACGGTACCGACGTATATAAAGGTATGGAGAGACAAGCGGCGTATGATTTGCTCAAATGCTTTTTAGAAAAGCGGGGCACACAGGATATATGTTGTAAAAAGGAATTACCAAAGTTATTAGCTTATGGGGTAGTTAAGGGTTGTTTTTTAGATCCTGATACTGTGTTTGAACAAGCAGAGTGGAGGAAGTTTGGGGATAAATTATTTGATGAAGTAATTAGTGATAATAAAATAGCAAAGAAATTGATGAAGCCATGGAGGGCGGTAACTAATGCATTAGCAACACATCAAGCTGAACAAAAAATAGCTGCTGCTGCAACAGAACGATTAGGATCATCCAGTCAGAAGGGGGGGGCTTCTGCTTCTTCCTCTACTCAGCAAAGAGCTGAGGAACAAGCTTACCCCTCTCCACCATCATATAGAACAATTACAATTCCAAAAGGGACTTCGGTACCCATATCAGGGGAAGAAGAACCCTCACAGTCACAGCCACCGACAGCCCCGCCTGCACCCTCGCCCGTACAATCAGAGAACAGAGAAAGGGTGGGTGAGGAGTCAGGTACAAATTCATATTCAACAAGTCCATTTAGAATCAATGTACAGGACAGGGAGGAGACATGGAAAAAAATAGCGCATGAAGCAATGAAGGAAGGGAATCTTGAAATAGCAGCACAAATAACAACAGCCTATCCGGTGGTGTATTCACCTCCAGATGCACAGGGAAATGTACAGGTTCAGTTGACTAATTTAGATTGGAAATTATTAACACAATTACGATCTACAGTAAATGAGTCTGGATTAAAGGGAGAACCTACTCGTCAAATGTTAGACTATATTTGGGGGACAAATATTCTGCTCCCAGGAGATATTCGTAGCATAATGAAACTAATCTTGACACAGCATCAACAACTTTTGTTTAATGCATATTGGCACGGTATCTGTCAAGAAGAGGTAGCGATAATACGCGCGCCTGGGGATCCCTTGTATGGTGTTACATTAGACGAATTACTGGGTGTGGGACCATATTTTAGAACAGAGGCGCAGGCACTCTTGGGACCAGACAAAGCTAAGGTATCAATGAATCTAGCCAGAAGAGCATTAGAACAAATTAGAGAGCCGGGGGGAATGCCGTCCTACATGGGAATTAAACAGGGCAGAGAGGAACCATTCGGGTTGTTTATCGATCGGGTAGCAAATGCGATACAAGCAGCGGGAGTTCCTGATTATCTTAAAGGCACTATATTAAAGCAATGTGCACTCCAAAATTGTAACCCTTCAACTCGTAGTATATTAGCTACGTTACCGAGTACTTGGACAATAGAGGAAGGATTGGAAAGAATGTCTCAGGTACCTGTAGGTCCACAGACTATGTTAGTAGAAGCAGTAAAACAATTAGGTGATAACATGAAAGAACAGTCAAAAGTGTTTGCAGCCCTTGCTCCTTTGCAAACCCCCGGTGGACGTCCTATTAGCCGAGTATCGACACCGCAATATCGTTGTTTTCGATGTGGTGTTGCGGGACACATTAGACGGAATTGCAAAATAGAATCTGTGTGGTGCCAAAATTGTCAAACAAATACTCACAGCACTTCAGCATGCCGCCGAAATGCGTCGGGAAACGGCCGGAGCAGCGGGAGGAGCCGCCCCGCGACGACACAAAAAGTGGCTTTTACGACAACGGCAGCGACGGCAACAGCACCAGCACCAACTGCGACGAATCCTTTTTTCTCCGACCAGCCACCAGAGGGAGCCTCGGCCTGGATTTGGCAACCGCAGTCGATGTGACTTTATTGGATTCGAGACCCACCAGGGTAAAAACAAGACTTATTGGACCAGTTGTTGTTAATAAGGAACCTGTGGGAGCTTTGTTAATAGGGAGATCGTCTGCCACCATGAATGGATTACAAATATTAACTGGACTTATTGACAAGGATTACTTTGGGGAAATACAAATTATGGTTTCTGCAATGTTTCCTCCAATTCATGTGCCGAAAGGCACAAAAATGGCACAGTTAATTCCTTTGCCTCATCTTGCTGAATCATTAGCATCGGAATCTGCAAAGGATCGAGGACTGGGAGCATTTGGCTCCACGGGAAAAGTGGCTTTATTGACACTTGGTATGCGACACAGACCACGACAAAATGTCACTGTGTGTTTAAAGGATGAGAAAATACAGATTGAGGCATTGTTGGACACTGGTGCTGATGTATCTATAATCAGCACAAAGGATTGGCCCTCACATTGGCCTACATTTGAGTCTAATGCTACAGTTTCGGGAGTAGGAGGTGTGACTCTTGCTCGTCGGTCACCAGTGCTACAATGGACAATAGGTGATAAGGTGGTACAATGCAGTGTCTCCATCTTATCACTACCTGAAGGAGTACAAGCGCTGGTGGGGCGAGATATCCTTGCCCAAATGGGAGCAGTTCTCACGACAGATCATCAAAATTTTTAGGTGTGGCCATTGCTTGGACTTTCCCGATCCCACTTAAATGGAAAACTGATGAACCTGTATGGGTTGAGCAGTGGCCACTGAAACGGGAAAGTCTTTTACATGCTCATAAATTAGTACAGGAACAGTATCAACAAGGGCATTTGAGACTGTCAACAAGCCCTTGGAATACTCCGATTTTTGTGATTCCCAAAAAATCAGGGAAATACCGTTTGCTACATGACTTACGAGCAGTTAATAACCAGATGTGTGCTATGGGAGCACTGCAACCTGGATTACCTAATCCTGCTATGATACCAGAAGGGTGGAAATTACTAATTGTGGATCTCAAAGACTGCTTTTTTACAATTGCATTACATGACAATGATAAACAGAGGTTTGCTTTTACACTTCCTGCTATAAATCGTGAAGGACCATATCAGAGATTTGAATGGACTGTGTTACCTCAGGGCATGCGTAATTCACCTACCTTATGTCAGCTCTATGTTGATGCAGCACTTCAACCAATTCGCCGCACATGGCCAAAAACGATTATTTACCATTACATGGACGATATTTTGCTAGCTCAGGAGGAGATATTTTCCTTACAACAGAAAAATGCGCTGGCAGTTGCTCTTAAACAAATGGGACTGGTAATTGCACCAGAAAAAATTCAGGAGACAAGCCCTTGGAAGTACTTAGGGTGGAAAATCACAGATTCTACTATTCCGCCTCAGAAACTTACTATCCAATCGAACATCACAACTCTCAATGATGCTCAAAAACTGCTGGGAGATTTACAGTGGATTAGGCCAGTGGTCGGAATTCCAAATGAACTGTTGAATTGCCTTCGACCTTTATTAAAAGGAACTGATCCTGCCGCAAAGGTGACATTATCAGAACAACAATCGGAAATATTACAACAAATTGCATCACTGATCACAACGCGTGTCACACATCGACGCATACCTGACAGGCCACTGGATTTTACTGTTTTGTGTGGTCCACAACACTTGATGGGTGCTATCACACAGCAAAAAATAAAAACGGGGGAAAAGGAAATGGAAACTGTGGTATTGGAGTGGATAGCTCCCCCATTGCAACCCCGAAGAACAATTCAAGAAAAAATTGACACGCTGTCAGAATTAATAAAGAAAGGAAGAAATCGGATACTACAAATAGACGGAGTTCCACCAAGTACAATCTGGGTACCAATAAAGCCAGGTGACTTGGAATGGTACATACAGAATTCCGAAAAACTACAAGCTGCATTATTACAGGATGGCGCCACAATAGTGGCAAAGACATTACAATCAACTATATTGTCATGGATGGAAAACCAAGCATGGATAACCCAGCCCAAGCGGTCGGATTCTCCGTTAGCAGATGCAGTAACTGTTTTCACGGACGCTGGAAAGCGCTCCAAGTCTGCTGCAATAACATGGAAAGACGAACAAGGCTGGCAACACCAAATTTTAAAGGGCCAGGACAACGATTCATTACAGACATTAGAGCTCTATGCGGTTGTATGGGCATTTATAAAATGGAAAGATGCCCCTTTAAATGTAGTATCTGATTCTCTGTATGTAGTAGGTATAGCTAATCGTATAGAGGACTCTGCTTTAAGAGATGTAAAAAATGAACGCCTTGCAGAATTATTAACTAGCTTACAGCTTGCTATAGCGCAGAGAAGCAAATCCTATGCGGTGATACATATACGAAGTCACCAATGGGTGGAGGGACTGGGAGAAGGCAATGCTCGGGCGGATAAATTAGTTGCCGCTCCAGCCACTGAAGCGCCATTATCTCCCTTCTGTAGAGCTAGGGAGGCTCATGCTATTTTTCACCAGAATGCTAAGGGACTTGCGCGGGCTTACAAACTGTCTAGAGCTGATGCACAAGCGATAGTAAAAGCTTGTCCAATATGTAGTAATTATAATTCAGGGGTGGGACTCGGAGTCGGGACAAACCCCAGAGGGCTTAAAGCCAATGAAGTGTGGCAAATGGATGTTACTCATGTTCCAGCATTTGGACGATTGAAATATCTGCATGTAACAATAGACACTTATAGTCACATGATCTGGGCTACACCGCAGCCTGGAGAAAAAGTTCGGGATGTACGACGTCATCTTGCCAGTTGTTTTGCAGTAATGGGAGTACCACAGACTATAAAGACTGATAATGGTCCAGCCTATGTTAGTGGGCCATTCAAGCGATTCATGGAACTATGGGACATTAAACATATTACTGGTATTCCACATTCACCAACTGGTCAGGCTATTGTGGAAAGGGCTAATGGAACAGTTAAACAATATTTAGAAAGGTTTAAAGACATTATTGATGTTAGAGAAAGGGTAGACAAGACTCTATTTGTTCTGAATCATTTGTGTGTTTTTGGGGAACATGACGAACCACCTGTAGCACGTCATTATACCAAATCTGAAAATGATAACAAATGTGCTATGAGAGTATTGTACAGAGATATGAAAACAGGGCAATGGTTAGGGCCTGCTGATGTGATTTATGTGGGACGAGGTTATGTATGTGTCTCTTCCCCTACAGGTCCGACCTGGGTGCCTATTCGGTGTGTAAAGCCAGCCATCGAAGAAAGAAGAGGATGACAACGATCATGGCTGAAGTAACAGAACAAGGGACTTTGATTATGCTATCAGTTATAATAATGGCTGGACATGGTAATGCTATCTTAGGGAAGATTGACCCTCAGCAGAATATGTGGGTCACCTGGGCTAATGAAACCAGACAGAGTTCATTTTGTCTGTTTCTTGCTTCTGCATCTGATCCTTTTAGAACATGCTTGTTTGGGGTTCCAATAGGGGATCCAAAGGAACTGAGTGAAATGTTAGCACCATACTCTGCCAGTGTTACTTTACTTAGTAGATCCCTTTCTGCTAATGTCTCGGATGGAGTAGTTGCTGCCCTGCAAGCTCTTAATAACTCATTGCCATGGGACCCTCAAGAACTGGATCTCCTGGGGTCTGTGGTAGTAGGGAATAGCAGTAGTAACTGGACACAAACATGCTTTGTACTCCATGAAGGGAAACAAAATAAAACGCACTGGACCAACATAACATCGAGGACCCTTGGATTTGAGGCCAATGGACATTACTGTGGATGGAACAACACCGGGAATATTAGTGTACCATTTGGGGCGTATGGAATAGGTGATACCAATTCAATCTGGTTTCAAAGTCAGGCCAAAGCTTTGCCACCTGGTATGTTTTTAATCTGTGGGGACCGTGCATGGCAAGGGATACCAGCTAGTGCTTTTGGGGGTCCGTGTTACCTAGGATGACGCACACTTTTCGTTCCAGATTTGCACTCGTGGAAGAACTCGACAGGGAGCAGAAGAATTAAACGAGATCTAAATACTTTGGGTTCTGACTGTAATGATGGTGTAGAACTGTGGGGTCCAGCAGAAAGATTCTTTGCTTCTTTAGTGCCTGGTGTGGGAACTGCACATGCTTTGACTAACATTAATAAGCTTGCTTGTTGGGCTGTTAAACAATCAAATGTAACAACACAAGTTCTTTCTGAAATGTCGCAAGATATGGAGAGCATAAGACATGCTGTGTTACAAAATAGGGCCGCTATTGATTTCTTGTTATTAGCTCAAGGACATGGGTGTGAAGATGTAGAAGGAATGTGTTGCTTTAATCTCTCTGATCATGGGCAATCAATTCACAATCAATTGAAATGGTTAATGGATCATACACAAAAAATTACGATACAGAATAATTGGTTTGATGATTGGCTTAAATCTGTCTTTGGAAATGTAAGGGGATGGGTTTTTAACTTAATCAAAGAGGGACTTCGCCTTTTGCTTATAATTGTATTGATTATAATTGCTGCACGGGTAGTCTTTAGCTGCTTATCTAGGAAACTAGAACAACTCACAGAGAAGGTGTTTGTAGCCCAAAATAAAAACGGGGGAATTGTGGAGGAATGGTTAAGCGAAGTAGGCCATGTGAACATTGCACAGCTAGGAGGCCGCAAGTTAACAAAGTATCGAACACAGCTCAAATGAGCCTGAGAAAGTACGTAAATAAGCCTGAGAAAATACGTGAATGCGGCCTGGGAAGGAATGTAAGTTCTGGGAGGTTTTAGGGAGGTTTCAGGGAGGTTTCAGGTACAAGAACATGATATCTGTTGGTATGCTGGGAAAGTACTAACTGTGTTACTTTGGTGGGAAACTAGCTGATAGAATAGAGAAATGCACTAACCAATCATGAGCTTAGCTTTTGCAATATGTATGAGCTAATTATATTGAATTAGATAAAAGACGACTGAGCTATCCAATAAATCGAAGTTCACTGATCACTCATATTGAGCGTCTGTGTCTTCCTTCCGTCGACAACAAATGTCCTCGCAACATATATCCTCAGTGATTTTATTTATGGCCCTCAAATCCTGAACTAGCCTATAGCTTTTTCATCTGCCTTTTTAATTGGCAATATGGGTGCATTGTATTCTGATTCGCATTCAATCAATAATCCATACTGTAAAAATTTATCAATTATCTCTTTAATTCCTTTCCTATCTTCTATCCTCAAAGGATATTACTTAACCTTAACGGGTTTCTGTCCTGGCTTTAATTTAATAATCATTAAGGTCACATTTTTAGCTCTTCCAGGGACTTCGGTAGCCCAAACTCCTGGACATACCTGATCTGTGATCTCTAAAGGTATTTCACTTTTAGGGTCAGTTTGTATTAGTGCCAAGCTTAACACATTTATTAGTTGTTCTTCTCCTGTTCTTAATTCCATTTTCCCCTTTTCAAAGACAATTTCTGCTCCTACTTGCTCTAATAAATCTCTACCTAAGAGTGCCCATGAGGAGCTAGGCATAGATAAAAATCTGTGTATGCCCCATTGTTTCCCTAACTTGTACTTCAAAGGTTCACAAAAATAAGCCTTTTCGGTTACACCTTGTCCTGGTTTCAGTTAGAACAGAGTTAATTTTCTTCCTAGTAGCTGGGAGAATGCTATGTTTTGGCTTAGGATGAGAAGAGTGCTGATAACACCCCGATGTTTCAATTGTTGCAGAGCAATGCTTATACCAAGCCAAGGACATCTCAGCTTCTTGCTCTGTCCTGCCAACAGGCAGGCTGGGGGTGCAGTAAGAGCTGGGAGGGGACAGACCCAGGACAGGTGACCCAAACTAGCCAAAGGGGTATTCCATAGCATCTGACGTCAGGCTAAACAATACATAGGGGTGGCTAGCCAGGGGGAGGGGGCCGGACTGCTCGGGGTTAGGCTGGGCATCGGTCAGCGGGTGGTGAGCAATTGCATTGTGCATCACTTGTTTGTACACATTATTAGTAGTGGTACTATTATCATCATTGTATTATTATTATTGTTATTATTATTATTATTATTATTATTATTATTTTGTCTTATTAAACTGTCTTTATCTCAACTCACGGGCTTCACTTTCCATTTCTCTCCCCCGTCCCAGAGAGGGAGGGGGAGGGTGAGCGAATAGCTGCGTGGTGTTTAGCTGCCGGCCGGGTTAAACCACGACACACCTTTTACCCTAACATAATAATTCTGTGAAAGCATTAATGCTTGATTTAGAACTGAATACGTTGCCCCATAGCAATAAGAAATTTCACTTCCATTCCTCCCCTAGCTTCATTATAACCAGTGGAGGATCCGCTAGGGTAGATTCCCCAGGTCCCCGTTATTCCTGTTGAAATCAGGGGTTGATTACCCTAGGAAAAGGCTAGTCAATTTGTCCTCCAAAGCCAGGTCCAAACCGTTTTGTTTTATTTATTTATTTATTTATTTATTTATTTATTTATTTTCATTACATTTCAGAGTTGGTCCAAAAATTCCATAGGGCTTTCTTTTAGACCTTGTTGGAAGCATATTCTCAATTCCCAATTCATCCAGGTTTTAGTATTTACTTAACCGTTCATGATTTTCAGGATGATTCGGGTCTTAGTGGGGGTCGGTCAGGGGAATGCAATTGTCCACAGTTCCCTGAACGGTCCCATCAGCAATCTGAGCTCGCACATGAACTCAGGTTGTTTTAAGAGTGTACCTCTTTTCTGTTTCTGTGACAACTCTCTCGGACCGATCATGGTCCCTTTGCCCTAAAGGGCTAACACCCATGATTTTAAGATCTCTGCCTCGGGCAGAGGCAGAACTATTAACATTCCTACATCCTCTTTCCCTGCTCATTCAACTTCAAACACCTTTAACACTTTCAACAACCCTTTTAACACTTCCTTTATCTTTCTCCAGCCTGTACTTCTCTAATGCCAACATCAAAGGTTCAGTCAGGGGCCAACTTAATTCCCTACCTTTTCCCACCAAGATGCTGAAACATCAGTATACAACATTTCATCCTGTTCTGCTTCTCAAAAAACAACATTAACTGTAGCAAAATATTATAGTTTAAAGTTCCATTTAGGGGCCACTTTTCTCCACATTCCAGCTTATAAAGCGGCCACCACTGATTACGATATTTTATCAATGTTTTCCTGTTCACACTTCCACCGGCAGATCCTCCAATATCCTTCCAGTGACTTAAAACACATCCTAACACACTTTTCTTTAAAATTTCACTGCTTGTTTGCCCCCCCAGTTTCCAGTTTACACTTTCAGAATACACATGTTACTTACAAAAGCGTATCACAAAACGTATCACTCACAAAAATACGGGCACGCAATATCTTTCAGTAGCGATGCCACAAAACTACTATTACCAGCAATATTGCCAAAATCACAGTAACAATAGTCAGAGTCAAATTCCACATGCGATAAGTCAGAAAACCGAACTGTGTAACACCGTAACGATATCTTTCTTATAACAATGCCACGAACCTACTATTACCACCAGGAAAATAGCCAAAATCGCAGTAACAATAACCAGAGTTAAATACCATACTCCATGAGTCAGAAAACCGAAATAGACAACACAATTCCAGATGGACCTTAAAGCGAGCTCCTTCCTTAAGGTCCCCAAACATGTACTTATGGTGCTAACCACAAAGTATATACCAAACACTGCCTCGCAGAAGATCACCTTCTGACTTACAGACAGTTCCAGATGACCGGTCTACCAGAAAACCAAACCAGAATAGAGAATATACTCACTTACAATGATGGGGTCCTTGTCTGCCTCCGCAGTGATCCGGTGAGTCGAGGAGTCCCTCCGGGAAATCCCGGGGGTACCCTAGGGAGTCCTGTTCCCAGCGGGTCCTGCGGTCCGGCAGAGAGGTTGTCCCATCTGGGTCGCCAAATTGATTCAAAGATCGAAGCCGAAATTCCTTTAAGTGGTATATTCTTTATTGCTGCGCTGGATGCACGGGGGATCTCTCCACCTATCGTGCATACCCAAAGCAGAAAGCAGTCTTGAATTTATACAATCAATCTATCAATATTCTACAAGCACCTACACATATGCATTACCTATCCCCGCCTTCCCTCGCTTCTCATGCTAATTAGCCTTTTGGCACCTTGCGCCTGCGCAGAGCCTTCCAAGAATTGTGGGCAGGGGTCTTTGGGACGTGGGCAGGGGTCTTTGGGAGGAAGACCCCGAGTCTTCCTCACAGTGTACTTTTCACCTTTGGTCAGGAATCTGCTGAATTGGCATGTTTCTTAATTGCAAGAGCTGGTTGTTGCCAATTCTCCCGTTTGTTGTATCTTTATAATGAATTCCAATGTCCAGTTTCGAGAGTTATAGTCCTTACATTCGTTTCTCTGTCCGCCTGCCGCTTCCTTATCATGAGTTCCAGTGTCTTGCTTCGAGATATACAGTCCTTGTCTGGGGATTGTCCTTGCCTCCCCAATAGCTCCTTAATCAGCCTTCACACAATTATCTGAGAATGAAAGCTGCTTTCCAGTAATTCAGAAAGCCAAGTTACGTCTCAGCCTTGAGCATCTCGGGCTTTTGGGCCTGTCTGTAACATTTGGCACCAGCACTAATACTTTTTTTGGCATATGTTTAGCGTTTGGGGCCTGTGTCTGGGATTTGGGCCCTGTCTCGAACCACTGGGGCTTTGTCCTGGGTTTTGGAGCCTGCCTCTAGAGTTCAGGGCCTGTGATTAGGCTTTTGGGGTCTGTGTCTGGGGGCCGGTATCTGGGGGCAAGGGGGGAGCTGCTTGTAGACCCTTGGGGCCGGCATTGAGGGGGTTGGGAGCTGACTCTACACCTTTGGGGCCTGCTTCTGGGGGCGGGGGGGGGGTTGAGACCTGCATCTGGGGGAGGGGTGGGAGCTCTTTGTATTCCTTTGGAGCCTGTGTCAGGGGGCGGGGGGGGGGGGGGGGGGGGGAAGGGGAGGGTTGGTTGGGCGGTGCTTGTACACTGTTGGAGCCTGGGTTGAGGGAGGAGGTTTGGAGCTGCTTCTACACCTTTGGGCCTGGCATCGGGGGTAGGGGGTTGGGTGCTGGTTGTAGGGGCCTGTGTTTGGGGGGGGGCTTGGGACCTGCGTCTGGGGGAGGGGTGGGAGCTGCTTGTACACCTTTGGGGCCTGCATGTGTGGGGGGTCAGGGCCTGTGTCTAGCGGGCTGGGAACTGCTTGTACAATGTAGGAATCTGTTTCTGCAGGGTGGCTGGGAGCTGTTTGTACAACTTTGGGGCCAGCATCTGGGGGTGGCTGGGAGCTGCCTGTACACTGTAGGGGCCTGTGTTTGTGGGGGCCTTGGGGGCCTCCCTCGGGGGGGGGGGGGAGGAGGGTTGGGAACTGCTTGTATAGGGTAGGGGGCCTGCCTGGCAGGGGTTGGGAGCTGCTTGTAGAATTTGGGTCGCTGTGTCTGGGGGGGCGGTTGGGGCCTGTGTCTCAGGGGTGTTGGGAACTGGTTGTACACCTTTGGGTCCTGTCTCTGGGGGGGGAGCTACTTGTACCCTTACCATAAGCCGTACTCTAACACATACTTCTACCAGTACCCTTACCCTTACCGTAACCCTTACCTTTACCCTTACTCTTACCCTTACCAAAGCATTACCCTTACCCTTAACGTAAGCCTAAACCTTAACCTTATCCTTACACTTACACTTACCGTAACCCTTACCCTTTCTGCTACACTTACCCTTAGCCTAAATCTAAACCTTACACTTACCCTAACCCTAACACTTACCCTTACCATTACCCATATACTTACTCTTACCCTAACCCTAAATCTTACCCAAACACTTACCCTGACCCTTACATTAACCCTAAACCGTACCCTAAAACTTACACTTACTCTTAACCTTAACCTTACGCTTAACCTTAACCTACTACTTACCCTTTCTTATCCGTCACCATACACCTAAAATTAACCCTAACCATTACCCTAACACTTACCCTTACCCTAACCCAAACCCTAATCCTAACTCTAAACCTTACCCTGACTTGTACACTTATCCTTATCCTTACACTTACCCTAACACTTACCCTTACACTTATCCTTATACATATAACTTACCCTTACCCTAAACCTTAACCTTAACCTAACTCTAACCCTAAACCTTACCTTAACCCTTACCCTGACCCTTACATTAACCCTTACCCTTACTCTAAAACTTACACTTACTCTTAACCTTAACCTTACCCTTAACCTTAACCTAATACTTACCCTTCCGTTTCCCTCACCCTAACCCTAAAATTAACCCTAACCATTACCCTAACACCTACCCTTACCCTAACCCTTACTCTAACCCTTACAATGACCCGTACCCTTACACATACACTTACACTTACTCTTACCCTAAACCTTACCCTTACCATAAGCCATATTCTAACAAATTCTACCCGTACCCTTACCCTTACCGTAATCCTTACCCTTTATGTTACCCTAAACCTTACCCTTACCCTAACACTTACCCTTATCGTAAACCTTACCCTTTCTGCTACATTTACCATTAGCCTAAATCTAAACCTTACACTTACCCTTACCTTAACCCAATACTTACCCTTACGTTTCCCTCACCCTAACCCTAAAATTAACCCTAACCATTATTCTAACACTTACCCTTACCCTAACCCTAACCCTTACTCTAACCCTTACCCTGACCCATACCCTTACACTCACCCTTACCCTTACATTACCCTAACTCTTACCCATACCATAACCCATACCCTAACACATATTTTTACCCTTAACCTTACCGTTACCCTTACGCTTACTCTATCCGTTACCCTTACGCTTACCCTTAACATAAACCTTACCATTAATCTTACCCTTACGCTAACCCTTACCCTTACCCTATCCCTTACACTTATCCTTATCCATACCCTTAACCTTACCCCAACCCTTACCCTTAAGCTGAACATAACCCTAAACCTTACCCCAAACCTTTCCCTGAACCTTACATTAACCCTAACCCTTAACCTAAACCTTACACTTACTCTTAACCTTAACCTTACCCTTAACCTTAAGCTAGTACTTAACCTTACATTTTTCTCACCCTAATCCTAAAATTAACCCTAACCATTACCCTAACACTTAACCGTTACACTTACCCTTATTCTATCCGTTACTCTTACACTTTCCCTTAACATAAACCTTACCCTTTACCTTACCCTTACCATAAGCCATACATCAACACTTACATGTACACTTACGCTTACACTTATCCTAGTAATTACTCGTACAATTACCCTTAACCTAACCATAAACATTAAGGATAAGCTTAAGGGTCACCCTTAAGGTTACCGTTATCCTAACACTTACACTTAAGTTCAGGGTAAGGGTTAGAGTAAGGGTAAGTGTTAGGGTAATGGTTAGGCTAATTTTAGGTTTAGGGTGAGGGAAACGGAAGGGTAAGTATTAGGTTAAGTTTAAGGATAAGGTTAAGAGTTATGGTAAGGGTTAGGTTTAATGTAAGGGTAAGGGTTTGGGAAATGTTTAGGATAAGGGTAAGAGAAGGGATAATGGTAAGGGTAAGGATGATGTTTAGTGTAAGGGTTAGATTTAGTTAAGGGTAAGGGTTAGTGTAAGTTTAAGAGTAAGGGTAAGTGTAAGGGTATGTGTAAAAGTACGGGTAATTGTAAGGGTTAGAGTAAGGGTTAGGGTAAGGGTAAGTGTTAGGGTAATGGTTAGGGTTAATTTTAGGGTTAGGGTGAGGGAAACGTAAGAGTAAGTATTAGGTTACAGCTAAGGTTAAGGTTAAGAGTAAGTTTAAGGTTTAGTGTAAGGATTAGGGTTAATGTAAGGGTCAAGGTAAGGGTTGGGGTAAAGGTTTAGGTAAAGGGTAAAAATATGTATATTGTAAGGGTGAGGGGTTAGGGTAATGGTTAGATTTTAGTTAGATTTAGGTAAGGGTGAGGGTTCGGGTAAGGTTTAGAATTAGGCAAAGGGTAAGTGTAGCAGAAAGGGTAAGGTTTAGGATAAGGGTAAGTGTTAGGATAAGGGTAAGGTTTAGGGTTAGCTTAATAGTAAGGTTAAGGGTAATTGTACGAGTAATTGCTAGGGTAAGTGCAAGCGTAAGTGTACATGTAAGTGTTGTTGTATGGCTTATGGTAAGGGTAAGGTCAAGGGTAAGGTTTATGTTAAGGGTAAGCGTAAGGGTAACAGATAGAGTAAGGGTAAGGGTAAGGTTAAGGGTAACGGTAAGGTTAAGGGTACAAATATGTGTTAGGGTATGGGTAAGAATTAGGGTAAGTATAAGGGCAAGGGTAAGGGTAAGGGTACAGGTCAGGGTAAGGGTTAGAGTAAGGGTTAGGGTTAGGGTAAGGTTAAATGTTAGGGTAATGGTTAGGGTTAGTTTTAGGGTTAAAGTCAGGAAAACGTATGCGTAAGTATTAGGTGAATGTTAAGGGTAAGGTTAAGGTTAAGAGTAAGTGTAAGTTTTAGGGTAAGGGTTAGGGTTAATGTAAGGGTCAGGGTAAGGGTTGGGGTAAGGTTTAGGGTAAGGGTTAGGTTAAGGATAAATGTTAGGGTAAGGGTAAGGTTAATGGTAACCGTAAGTGTAAAGGTAAGGGTTACGGTAAGGGTAAGAATAAGGGTATGGGTAATGGTAAGGGTGAGGGTTATGCTAAGGGTAAGTGTAAGGTTTAGATTTTGGCTAAGGGTAAGTGTAGCAGAAAGGGTAAGCTTTAAAGTAAGGTTTAAGGTTTAGGCTTAGGTTAAGGGTAAGGGTAAGGGTACGGGTCAGGGTAAGGGTTAGAGTAAGGGTTTGAGTATGGGTAAGGGTAAGGGTTAGGATAAGTGTAAGGGTGCAAGCAAGGATTAGGGCAAGAGTAAGTGTAAGGGTAATAGAAAGGGTTAGGGAAAGTGTAAGGGTAAGGGAATGTGTTAGGATATGTTTTAGGGGAAGCAGAAGGGTAAGGGTTAGGTTAAGTGTAAGGGGGAGGGGAAGGTAAGGGGAAGGGTTGGAGTAAGGTATAGGGTAAGGGTAAGGTTATGGTTAAAGGAAAGAGTAAGGGTAAGGAAAAAGTAAAGGTAAGGATTTGGGTAATGGTAAGGGTGAGAAGGTTTAGGGTAAGGGTTACGGTAAGGGTTAGGTAACGCAGTGTACAACCTGGGATGTCACGCGCAGAGCTGCCTCTGGCAAGGTGAGTGAGGAACAGATGTAGCAGTTGTTGTGTTGTAGGTCTCACTGTTCCTCTAGGCATCCCCTCTTTGTCTTTTAGAGGTGTTGTAACTGTTTGAAGAGGGTAGATTGAAGCATCTGCCTCGGGGGCTGGTAAGCGGCAGAGGTAAGGGAGCAGATGAGAGTAACTTACCTAGTTGTGCTGTGTCTTTGGATGCTGCATCGGCCTATGTGTTTCTTTTTCTTTCACAGGTGTCTCGCACAGGCTCAAAGGAGCAAACTGCACTCTGAAGAGCTGTGTAAGAAGAGGGGCTGGTCATGAGCTGGGTTGGAGCAGAACGACCAAGTAGCACAAGGTGACTATGAAAGGTGTCCGTCTTGCTTTGCAGGTGCCGTGGCAGGCTCTCCACAGAAGTGGATAAGGATATGAGATAAGGCCAGAGAGCGACAAGGAGCGGCACGTGCAGGGATGGTTTTGAAGCGCTGCGGTGGCTTACTCTTCTGTTCATCAGGTGCCACAGGCAAGGTGGGTTGTAACATCAGTCGTTATATTTGCATGAAAGCAGTTCACTTGAATGCCACAGTGCATCTGAGTAGGGTGTTCTAGCAGAACAAGCTTGTCTGGCACAGCGGTGCCTGATGGCAATGTGTTTCCTCAGGTGAAGAGGTGCCTGAAGCCCCATCCTATCTAGCCTGCACACAATTATCTGAGAATGAAAGCTGCTTTCCAGTAATTCAGAAAGCCAAGTTACGTCTCAGCCTTGAGCATCTCGGGCTTTTGGGCCTGTCTGTAACATTTGGCACCAGCACTAATACTTTTTTTGGCATATGTTTAGCGTTTGGGGCCTGTGTCTGGGATTTGGGCCCTGTCTCGAACCACTGGGGCTTTGTCCTGGGTTTTGGAGCCTGCCTCTAGAGTTCAGGGCCTTTGATTAGGCTTTTGGGGTCTGTGTCTGGGGGCCGGTATCTGGGGGCAAGGGGGGAGCTGCTTGTAGACCCTAGGGGCCGGCATTGAGGGGGTTGGGAGCTGACTCTACACCTTTGGGGCCTGCTTCTGGGGGCGGGGGGGGGTTGAGACCTGCATCTGGGGGAGGGGTGGGAGCTCTTTGTATTCCTTTGGAGCCTGTGTCAGGGGGCGGGGGGGGGGGGGGGGGGGGGGGGAAGGGGAGGGTTGGTTGGGAGGTGCTTGTACACTGTTGGAGCCTGGGTTGAGGGAGGAGGTTTGGAGCTGCTTCTACACCTTTGGGCCTGGCATCGGGGGTAGGGGGTTGGGTGCTGGTTGTAGGGGCCTGTGTTTGGGGGGGGGGCTTGGGACCTGCGTCTGGGGGAGGGGTGGGAGCTGCTTGTACACCTTTGGGGCCTGCATGTGTGGGGGGTCAGGGCCTGTGTCTAGCGGGCTGGGAACTGCTTGTACAATGTAGGAATCTGTTTCTGCAGGGTAGCTGGGAGCTGTTTGTACAACTTTGGGGCCAGCATCTGGGGGTGGCTGGGAGCTGCCTGTACACTGTAGGGGCCTGTGTTTGTGGGGGGCTTGGGGGCCTCCCTCGGGGGGGGGGGGGAGGGTTGGGAGCTGCTTGTATAGGGTAGGGGGCCTGCCTGGCAGGGGTTGGGAGCTGCTTGTAGAATTTGGGTCGCTGTGTCTGGGGGGGGGGGGTTGGGGCCTGTGTCTCAGGGGTGTTGGGAACTGGTTGTACACCTTTGGGTCCTGTCTCAGGGGGGGAGCTACTTGTACACTTTTGGGGTCTGTATTTGAGGGGGGTTGGGAGCTGCTTGTGCACTTTTGGACCTATGTTTAGGCTGGTTGGGAGTTGCTCATGCATTCTAGGTGCCTCCCTTTTGAGAAGGGTTGGGGCCTGCATCTGTGGGTGGTTGGGAGCTGCTTGTACACTATAGGGGCCATGGTCTTGGAGGGGGGTCTGGGCTGTTTATACACCTTTGTGGCCTGTGTTTGGGGGGGGGGGGGTGGGACTGTGCCTGGGGAAGTTGGGAGCTGTTTGTTCACTCTAGGAGCCTCCATTTGGGGGTCTTTGGGGCCTCCCTTTGAGGGGGAGGGAGTTGGGAGTTGGTTGTACACCTCCGCATCCCGTGTCTTGCGGGGGGTGGGGGGAGTGGGACCGGTCTCTGAAGGGGCGGGTTGTGAGCTGCTTGTACACCTGTGTCGGGGGGAGGGTAGGGGGGTTGGCGGGGGTCGGGTCCGGGTCTTGGGCCAGTGTCTGGGTGGAGTCCAGTTCTTGGGAGGGGGTGGTGGGGTAGGAGCTGCTTGTGGGCAGTTGGGGTCTGCATCTGGGTGTGGTTGGTGCCTGCTTCTGTTGGCAGTTTGGGGCCTGCTTGTAGACTTGTGCAGCCTGGGTTTGGGGGCTTTTCTGTAACGTTTGGGGTCTGCATTTTTGCTTTGGGATGCATCTTGAGCTTTTGAGGCCTAGCAGTAGCATTTGGGGCCTGCATCTGGGGCTTTTCTGTAGCATTTTGGTTGCGTATTTGTGATTTGGGGCCTGTATCGTGGGTTTTGCCTTTTTTGTAGTTTCCATCTTTGTGTGTGTGTGTTTCGTTGTTGGTTGTCTGGGGTTAGGGGCAGGTTGGGGTTTGGATTAAAGTCAGTGTCATTAGCGTTAGGGGGTTGATAATAAGGGTTAGGGTTGTGGTTAGAGTTGTTAGGTTTAAGGGGAATAAGGATTTCAGGGTAAGGGGATCAAGGTTGTGGGAATAAAAATGTTGTTTTTGCGCAGTTACATCCTGTAGAGGGAAGGAAGGTGGTATTGAGATATGCTTGCAGTGATAAGACAGCTTAACAGTGTGAAAGGAGTTCATCTGATTCGTGTCAATATGGAACAATGCTAGGGCCGCATGATATGATGAAAAGTCTGAGAAAACCAGAGTGGTTAATATATATAGTTCTTGAATCTTGCAAAGGAATGGTCCATCAATTCGGGTCAATAGGGGATAAGAGAACAAAGGGGTTTCAGAATAACTGCTAACTATTACAACTGTTGCATGGGACACTATGCAAGTGTCTGCCATCCAGCCAAGATGGACAAAGGAGATGGACAAGAGAAAAGCCTGGGAGGAAGACTACGAGCCTTCAGTACGAGCGGCCCCCAGAGGGACCACCGGAGACTGATAACGCCTGCACCAGTGGGAGGGTTTGGATTCTGGGAACTAATTAGAATAACCCTGCCTTTTGTAGAAGTAGTAATGAATATGTATTAGCCTAGCAGCATAAAAACCAGCCGCCTGATGTAACTTGTGTGCGTCTTGGTGGAGCAGAGACTCCTGGCGCACCCAGCGCTGCTTGCTTACCTCTATTCAATTAATAAATTGTAAATTTCAATTGCAATCCTATTTGGGACCCAGTCATTTATTACAAGCGGGCGCTCGTCCGGGAGGGCTTTGGTTCCTGATTTCTGGTTTGATCTAGGAGAGGCACCCCCACCATTTGGTGGCTGCTGTTTGAGTCAGGTCGGAACTAATGGCATCTTGAACCTGAATAAAGGTAAGCAAAGTTTCTGATTCTTTTTTTCAGCTCCCTTGCCAGCTGCAGCACTATATTTTGCCCATAATTGTGTGTGTGAAGATCCGAACGAAGATGACGGAGTCGTAAGCATTTAAAGCGTATACCGTTCGGTTGGGTGGGGTTCGGTTGCCTGTGTGTGTAAGAGTGTGACTGAGATGGAACTTAGTTCTGAAGCGATTGTGGAGGTCTTCTAACCGCGGTTCCAATCTCCCGTGAGGGACTTGGCCGGTGAAGGACCGAAGGGATTCCTATAGGATTTGTGGGTGTGTGATAGGTCCTCGACCCCCTGCAAGACACTCTTACTAAGGTAACCAAGGGCTGTGGGAATTGCCAGAGTAAAATTCCTAGATGGGTCAGACAAAATCGAAGACCAGAGACCAGAAGAAAGGGAGCAAATTACCAGTCATACCACCAGAAAGTCCATTAGGAATAACGATTCGAAATTGGAATGATAGGGACCCCAGAAAAGGAAAAAGTAAATTAAAAATGGTCCAGTATTGTGTGACAGAATGGCCAAAGGAGCCTTTAAGACTACATGTCTTTTGGCCTGTTTTTGGATCCTTCAAAGACTGGATTTGCCAGGCCTTAAATATCCATGTTAATTCAAAGGAACCTTTTAGCCAGGAAGAAAGTGATTATGCAGGATTATGGATCAGGAGGACTTCACGTCCTTTTCCAGCCTCAATATTTACACTAAAAGCAGGTAAGAAATTTGAAGAACAAGAAGAACATGAAAAAGAAAAAGAAGATAAACGTGAGCCGTTGGATAAGCTACCACCTCCATATCCTAACAATCCACTCCCGGCGGCTCCCCCTCCGGTGGCTGTGGTATCGCCACCAGTACCACCGTTGCCCCAGCTTCCACCACCAACAGCACCAGAATTAGACCGACCTCCGGCCGCATGCAGGAGAAGTAGGACGGATGTATCTGAGAGGGCTTCTCTATATCCCTTAAGGGAGGTAACTGGTGTATAACTGGTGCGCGTCTTGGTGGAGCAGAGACTCCCGGTGTACCCAGCACTGTTTGCTTACCTCTATTCATTCAGTGAATTGTAAACTTTGATTGTAATCCTATTTGGGACTTTTATTTATTATAACAGACAACCTTGTAAAATGCAGACAACCAGAATCCTTACAGCAATTAGGTGGAAATCACGGCGTAAGAAACGTTACCACCTCAAAGAGTAAAAACCTCAAAAGAAATGTGACTTGTAACAGGCCAGCAGCTGTGTATTTTCTGTGAAGCACCAGCTAGATTATGAACCTTGAATAGCACAGTTAAAGGGGAAACAGGGGAGGGTCGGGAGGGTCCCGGTCCTCAGCAGAAAAAAAAAGTGTATAAACTGTGTATGGAATTAGTAGGCACCCTCCTGCTTGTGGGACACCCGCCATTGTAATCTCGAATAATAATGCTACTGTACTGAGATCCTCGACTCAGCCTATGCTATTTGCTACAGATTGATTCAGGGTTTTAAGGTTTCAGGGATTGGGCACTAGGGTTGGGTTGCAGGGTAAGAGGTTTCAGGGTTTATGTTTAGGATTTTAAGGTTTTTAGGGTTGGAGTTTTAACGGTTAGGGTTTTAAGGATTTGGGGGTTAGGGTTTTAAGGGTTTCAGGGTTAGCGTGTTAGGGTATTAGAGTTTTTTGGGTTGTAGTGTTGATATGTTTTTTAGGGTTAGAGTCTTAAGGTTTTATTTTTGGTCAGTTATTTACGGTTAGGGTTTTAAGATCTTTTTTTTTTTTTTTTTTTTTTTTTTTTTCAGGTTAGGTTCTCCAGGGCCAGGGTTTTGAGTATCCTAATTTTGGGGGTTTGGATTTTGAGCATCTTAATTTTGGGGGTTAGGCTTTTGTGTGCCCTAATTTTTTGGGATCGGCTTTCAAGCATCCTAAGTAGTTGGGTTAGGGTTTTGAGCATCTTAATATTTTGGGTCTGGGTAATGAGCATCCTCAGTTTTCAGGATAGGGTTTTGAGCATCTTAATGCTTCCAGGATAGCGTTTGGAGCGTCCTAATGTTTTGGGTTGGGGCTTTGAGCGTCCTAATGTTTTTGGGTTAGGGTTTGGAGCGTCCTAAATTTTGAGGATAGGGTTCTGAGCATCTCAGTGTTTCCAGGATAGGGTTTTGAGCGTCCTAAGTATTTGGGATAGGTCTTTGAGCTTCCTAATGTTTTCCGGATAGGGTTTGGAGCATCTTAATGTTTTGGGTTTGGGTTTTGAGCGTCCGAATGTTTTTGGGTTAGGGCTTGGAGCATCCTAATGATTTTGGGTTAGGGCTTTGAGCGTCCTGTTTTCGGGATAGGGTTTTGAGCGTCCAAAGTTTTTGGGTTTGGGTTTTGAGCGTCCAAAGTGTTATAAGTTGCCCCCTTAATTAATTTTCAGAGAGCATTGTATTAATCATAGAAAGGAATTTATTGAGTAAGCAAACATCAAGCAAAACAGCACTGGGCAGCCGGGGAGTCTCAGCTCCGCCAACGGCACGCACCTCACCCCTGCCAGGGTCCCTTTTTATACCTTGCTAATTCTGGGATTACTCAGCACATCCTGGTATATTCTGCGACTGCGCGCACTGTTGCTATGTTCCCTCAACATAACCCTAAAATTAACCGTAACCATTACCCTAACACTTATCCTTACCTAACCCTAATCCTAACCCTTAGTCTAACTTTTAACCCTGACCCATAACCTTAGACTTCCCCTACCCTTACCCTTACTCTTCCCCTTACCCTAACCCTTACCCTTACACTTACGGTTACCATTAACCTTACCCTTACCCGAACACTTAACCTTACCCTATCCCTTACACTAATCCTTATCCATACAACTTCCGCTTACCCTAACACTTAACCTTAACCTAACCCTAACCCTAAACCTTACCTGAACCCTTACCCTGACCCTTACATTAACCCTAACCCTAAAACTTAACCTTAACCTTACCCTTAACCTTAACCTAATACTTACCCTTACTTTTCCCTCACCCTAACCCTAAAATTAACCCTAACCATTACCCCAACACTTACCCTTACCCTAACCCTCACCCTTACCATAACCCATACTCTAACACATACTTCTACCCGTACCCGTACCCTTACCGTAACCCTTACCCTTACCGTTACCGTAACCCTTACCCTTACCCTATCCCTTACCCTTAACCTAACCCTAAACCTTACCCTTATCCTAACACTTACCCTTACCGTAAACCTTACCCTTTCTGCTACATTTACCCTTAGCCTAAATCTAAACCTTACACTTACCCTTAGCCTAACCCTCGCCCTTACCATTACCCATACCCTTATTCTTACCCTTACTGTAACCCTACGGTTACCATTAACCTTACCCTTACCCTAACACTTATCCTGAACCTAACCCTTACCCTAAACCTTACCCCAACCCTTACCCTGACCCTTACATTAACCCTAACCTCTACCCTAAACCTTACACTTACTTTTAACCTTAACCTTACCCTTAACATTAACCTAATACTTACGCATACATTTTCCTGACTTTAACCCTAAAACTAACCCTTACCCTAACCCTTACACTTACCCTAACCCTAACCCTAACCCTTACTCTAACCCTTACCCTGACCTGTACCCTTACACTTACCCTTACCCTTATACTCACCCTAATTCTTACCCATACCATAACCCATACCCTAACACATATTTGTACCCTTAACCTTACCCTTACCCTTACTCTATCTGTTACCCTTACGCTTACCCTTAACATAAACCTTACCCTTGACCTTACCCTTACCATAAGCCCTACAACAACACTTACATGTACACTTACGCTTACACTTACCCTAGCAATTACTCGTACAATTACCCTTACCCTTACCCTTACCCTTAACCTAAGCTGAAACCTTAAACCTTACAGTAAACCTTACCCTTTCTGCTACACTTACCCTTAGCCTAAATCTAAACCTTACACTTACCCTTACTGTAACCCTCACCCTTACTGTTGCCAATACCCTTACTCTTACCCTTACCCTAACCCTTCTCCTTACACTTACTGTTACCTTTAACATTACCCTTACCCTAACACTTACACTTATCCTTATCCATACCCTTACCCTTACCCTAATCCTTACCCTTAACCTAACCCTAACCCTAAACCTTACCCCAGCCCTTACCCTGACCCTTACATTAACCCTAACCCTTACCCTAAAACTTAGACTTACTCTTAACCTTAACCTTACCCTTAACTATTACCCTAACACTTACCCTTATGTTTCCCTCACCCTAACCCTAAAATTAACCCTAACCATTACCCTAACACTTACCCTTACCATAACCCATACCCTAACACGTACTTGTAGCCTTAACTTTACCATTCCCCTTACCCTTACCTTTACTGTCTCCGTTACCCTTACACTTACACTTAACATAAACCTTAAAGTTAACCTAACCCTTGTTATAAATGGCTCAGGATTCAAATTAGGATTAAATAAAAAAATAGGATTTATTGAAAGAATATAAAGGAATAGAGGTAAGCAAACAGCGCTGGGTGCACCGGGAGTCTCCGCTCCACCAGGACGCACACCAGTTACATCAAGCAGCTGATTTTTATGCTCCTAGACTAATATATATTCATTACTACTTCTAAAAAAAATAGATTATTAGAATTAGCTTCCGGGGTGCAGTCCCTCCTACTGGAGCATGCGCAGTCTCCTCTGGGGTCTCTTCTGGGGGTCTCTAGGGGTCTTTCATGCTGAAGGCTCGTAGTCTTCCTCTCCCCCTTTGTACTTACTTGGCACCATACCAAGTTTATAGAACATTCTCTTCAAGACTTGTCTCCCAGCCGTCCTTCAGCTTCTTTTTCCTTCCTCTTAATCTCTCGGCCCCCCTAACCAGATACCAAAGATCCGCATAGTATCCCATAACAGTCA
The DNA here is from genome assembly GCF_964211825.1 of Aythya ferina. Classification (NCBI taxonomy): domain Eukaryota; kingdom Metazoa; phylum Chordata; class Aves; order Anseriformes; family Anatidae; genus Aythya; species Aythya ferina. The sequence goes on from NW_028181444.1 coordinate 495,534, forward strand.
CTAGTTGTTATCAGTTGTTCTGAAACTCCCAGACATCAAACACAAACAGCTTCACGAGTAATTAAAACATTCTTCCCCAGCCATTCACAGACACATCTATAGCAGTGTTAGAAATAGAAGTCCGGAATAACAAAAGCAAACAGGTTCATAAATTTAAGGAGTGATAAATTGACTAGAATGAGGGGGAGACTGGGACACGCTGCAGCTGTGGTTCAAGAATTAAATTGCCAGTGCAGGGCCCAGAGGCAGACAGGATTCAAACAGAATTGTTCTTTATGGACACGAATTGTTAAAACATTCCTCACAATCCCTTATCTTCTTTTTAACATCCCCAATTCGTGTCTCTTCTGTTATTAATAATTGGATTTCATCAGTTTGTTCTTGGAGGGTCCAATTCTTAAGCATCATAATTGACATATTCCCTTCTTTTTTTAATGAAGTTATTACAAATGTACTATTTATCACCCGGTGTATTAATAATGTAAGACAAGGTATCATACAAGGTACAAATAATAACGTAATTACACCACATAACAATAAAAATAACACTCTTTTGACCCATGGTCCACCAGGCAGCCATGAAAATAAATCCCATTCCATATCCTTCCAGGTTTGTGTTTGCTCGCTCACCTCCCCCCTCCTTCTCTGGGATGGGAGAGAGAAATGGGAAAGTGAAGCCTGTGAGTTGAGTTAAAAACAAGAAGATAATAACAATAATGATGATAATAGTACTACTAGTAATAATGTGTACGAAACAAGTGATGCACAATGCAATTGCTCACCACCTGCTGTCCGATGCCCAACCTTACCCCGAGCAGTCCGGCCCTCCTCCCAGCCTGCCTGCTGGCAGGACAGTGAGAAGCTGAATTTGGCTTGGTCCTTGGCTTGGTGTAAGCACTGCTCTGTAACAATTAAAAACAATTAAAACATCAGCATATTATTAACATTCTTCTCATCCTAAACCAGAACATAACATTCTATCAGTTACTAGGAAGAAACACCTTTTCATCAATCTTTAAACAGTAATTACTAAAGTTAAATTTTCCACAGACTTCTCCTTCTTGTGCTAGCAAACAATCCAAAGCTAGGCAATTTTGATACAAAGCAGTTCTCATCTTTATAACTCATTTAGATCAGTTCTCATCATTTATAACTATTTCTATTACAGCTAATAACCTAATTATTCTATTAAGTATATATACTGAGGTCCTATAGCCCCAGGATCTGTCTTCTGCCCATGTAGCTGGATCATAATAGGCAAACGCCTTCAGGGTCGATTCAGACTTGTGTTACCGTTCGGCCTGTCAGGGTGATCCAGCTCCTGTAAAACGAATCACAATTTTATATAGGTTTAAAAAAGAGGTTTTTTATGTTATTTTCTCGGGACAACCTGATCTTAGTGTGGGAGAAGTCCGGTCGAGGCCCTCTCATTCGGCAGTCAATACCGATAGGGGTTGCCTCCCTCGGTAGACCATACACACCACAGTGGAGGGTCCTGCCCCAGTCTTGCCTTCTCCCTTTTCTCCCTTTAGGCTTGTCCTTTTTATTTGGCATCCTTAATTCATGCAGAGCCTCGTTGCCAGAATATTAGTTCTCCCTTAGCTTGAGTTTCAGTTTCCCAGGAGCGGACTCAACCCTCCAAGTTTCAGTAGTTACTGGTCCTTTTATTCTGGATGCGTGGGTCCCTTTCTGCAGTTCTCACAGCTGTTTCAGTAGTCAGTAAAACAAGGTACAGTCCCTCACATCGAGGGTTCAGTGATTCTTCCCTCCCGTGGCTGCTTGTTGAAACACTTTATTTTTTATCTTCTGACAAGTTAAATAGCAGTTATTTAATTTGCTTTGCCGTATGGCCCTTTCCAGGTTCCTGTAGCAGGATTCATCTGATAGCCTTTCAGGTTGATACAGATTTGACTACAGGGTTTTGGCATTCATCACTATCTCCACAGTTTCACAGCTGGACAGTCACATTCATTTATGTTGCATTCCTTCAGGGGCTCATCACCCCAGTCCTTGCAGTCTCTCTGCTGGTTACACACTTTATTGATATCTATGCATTCTCCACTTCTGCACTTGAATTTGCCAGGTCCAGAGCACTGAATAACATTGTTACAGTTTGCTTCATCAGTGCCATCCAGACAGTCTCTCACACCACTGCACTGCCTACTCCCATGGACACAGTTCACATCTGAACTGGTCTGGCCTACAGGTCCAGGAAGGGCAGTTAATTTCATCTCTTCCATCCTTACAGTAAGGATCTCTATCACATCGCCACAATTCTCTTCATCTTCTCCACTGTCACAGTCTTTTTCACCATCACATTTCCATGACACTGTTCTCATATGACACAGCTCAGCACTTTCATCAGACCCATCTTCACAATCCAGATCCCCATCACACTGCCATCTGTTTGGCACACACTGACCACCGTTGCACACAAAGTCAGATTCAGCACACATCTTCTTCACACATCTTCTTCACACAAACACTCTCATCACTGCCATCTGAGCAGTCTTCACATTTTACTCTAGCACCGTCGGCAGCAGTGCACAGTCAGGCGAAGGCGAGCAGCAGGCAGAGCGCCTCGCCTCGCACCGTCACCTGTGTCACTTATACTACTCCTATTACCCATGCTGTTAGTGTCAGTGGCATCCTCCTTTTCTTTTTGCCACTGACCATTCACCACAAATGGATGAGACACATGATTACTAGTTAGGAAAGAGAGTGTAACGTCTGCTATATGGCTGCAGGCAGTGCCAGCTGCAACCTTAGGTTTGTGAAAGAGCCTGCTGGTGGTCATTTGGCAGTGTAATCTGCGTCTCTGCACTCCTGCCCTGCAATAGAGCTTAGTCGTCATTAGTAACAGTTATAACACCAATCTGGGGACTAATAGTCTTTTTTGCATTGCAAGATAAACCTTTTATAAAAAGAATGCTAGAGTGAAGCAGCACAGCCGCTGCTGCCGCTGCCTCCATGGTTCCGTCAGACAGGCTGCAGGGTCCTGATGTCCGCCCCTCTGCTCTGTGCCGACTGGCCACACAGTGAGGGTCGGCTACCGGTGTCCACTGACGCCTCTGGTCTCCCGTAGCAACTCGATCTTGGATGTCCCGCAATTACTTCAATTCCCCGCGTTTTCCGGCTTCTGTCCGGTCTATTCTGTGTCTCTCAGAGCCGTCCGTGGCTCTGCAGCGTCTCTCAGGGCTCTCTCCGTCCAGTGGTAGTCCCTCCGTAGTGTCTCGGGTCTCCCAGCGCCACTCCAGTCTCTCGGCACCGCTCCGGTCTCTCGGCCTGTTCAGGTCTCAGCGAGTCCAGGTCTCGGCCTGTGCAGGCCTCATATGTTGCAGAAAGCATGTCATATCATGCTCCTGCCTTTTTCTTGTCACAGTCAAAACATTTAAGAGCAAAAATAGGATACACAAGATACACAAGATACACTGGGCACCACCACTCAAAACTTGGATAAAACAGCACTTCTTTTCAGTCTGTCAAGCACTTCGTTCGTCTCTGCCCACTCCCCTTGTGGAGAGTACGGAACAACGGATCGGAACTCTGCACTCGCTTTGCAGCAACGCTGCGTCTCACTCACACAGCACAATCGCACACGGAGGCCTCCAGCACATCTCATTCATACCACAGGAATATAATTTAGAATGATAACCAACCAAACAAGTATTGTCTCTGACTGTGTTCTTCGTGAAGTGACTTGTAACACTTTGTTTCAAACCCTTACATTTACACAAATACTTTCAACACAAAATACATACAATATGCAAATATTACAATATACAAAATGTCAACACAAAATACATACATAAAAACACATACAATTATTAACACTCCAGTTAGTATCCCTCCAGCAGCTGAAAACATACCGTTTGTCTGCAGTTTCAGGAGATCTTTGCTCCTGCGGTGAGCAGCTGAGAGTGGAGTCCCCTCCGAGCAAAAACGCTCAGGGTGCACCTAGGGGCGTCCGCGCTGCAGCCGATCCCGCAGCCGAGCAGAGTGTCTCCTGCCTGGCTCACCAAAATGACTCACAGAAAGCTGACTCCACAATCAGTAAGATTGTAAAGTAGGTATGTTTACTCAGTTCCATGCAGCACGGGGCGGGTAGTCCCACCAAAGTCGTGCACGCCTAACGTGGCAAATTGCTCTAGTAAAGAGTTACATATACATGAACATTCCTATACATATACATATTCCTAAGCTGTCCCTTTGTGAGCAGTCCTCCTTATCTCAGACCCCTTGATTAAAGTCCGAACCATGAGGTTGTTTTTGATCTGGTTCTCGGGGTCCGAGAGGCTCCTGTTATCTGGTGGTATAAGTGCAGCACAGGCACAAATGTAGCACATATTCATTCTTAATCAATTGCTCTCAAATTTCTAATTCCAATGTTTCAGCTTGCTCTTTTCTGGATCCATGGGTATTCTACTATTAATGTTCAAAGCCTGACAGACCCCGTCCTCCGTGGATCAAAATACATGGGGTCTTAAGAGTTCTTTTGGTCATTCTATCATATAATACAGGATCATTTTTAATTTCCTCTTTAATTTTCTGGGGCCCCTATTGTTCCAATTTCTAATCATTATTCGTAATGGACTTTTTGGTCATATATCTGGTAATTTGCTCCCTTTCTGGTCCTTGGTCTTCGATTTTATCTGACCCATCCGGGAATTTTACTAGTGGCAATTCCCACAGTCCTTGGTTGCCCCTAGTGAGAGTGTCTTGCAGGGGGTTTAGGACCTATCACCCACCCACGTATCCCTCTCTTCACCAGCCCAGCACCCCCGACAGGAGATTAGAACTGGTGAGAAAACAAAAAGACCTCCACACGGACTTTAGAAGTCTCAGTTACACTCTCACACACAAACACTAGCAACCGCACCTTTACCCAACCGGACGGTATCTTACGAATCAGTCGTATTCATCCAGAATCCAACTGGACGGTATCCACAAGCATCTCTGCTGTCTTCTATGAAAGAATATAAAGGAATAGAGGTAAGCAAACAGCGCTGGGTGCACCGGGAGTCTCCGCTCCACCAGGACGCACACCAGTTACATCAAGCAGCTGATTTTTATGCTCCTAGACTAATACATATTCATTACTACTTCTAAAAAAAATAGATTATTAAAATTAGCTTCCGGGGTGCAGTCTCTCCTACTGGAGCATGCGCAGTCTCCTCTGGGGTCTCTTCTGGGGGTCTCTAGGGGTCTTTCATGCTGAAGGCTCTGATTCAAAGATCGAAGCCGAAATTCCTTTAAGTGGTATATTCTTTATTGTAGCGCTGGATGCACGGGGGATCTCTCCACCTATCGTGCATACCCAAAGCGGAAAGCAGTCTTGAATTTATACAATCAATCTATCAATATTCTACAAGTGCCTATACATATTCATTACCTATCCCCGCCTTCCCTCGCTTCTCATGCTAATTAGCCTTTTGGCACCTTGCGCCTGCGTAGAGCCTCCCAAGAATTGTGGGCAGGGGTCTTTGGGACGTGGGCAGGGGTCTTTGGGAGGAAGACCCCGAGTCTTCCTCACAGTGTACTTTTCACCTTTGGTCAGGAATCTGCTGAATTGGCATGTTTCTTAATTGCAAGAGCTGGTTGTTGCTAATTCTTCCGTTTGTTGTATCTTTATAATGAATTCCAACGTCCAGTTTCAAGATTTATAGTCCTTACATTCGTTTCTCTGTCCGCCTGCCGCTTCCTTATCATGAGTTCCAGTGTCTTGTTTCGAGATATACAGTCCATGTCTGGGGATTGCCCTTGCCTCCCCAATACCTCCCCAGTACCTCCTTAATCAATCCCCCCTTTTCTTTTCCCATGCAAATTCTTTTGCATCAGATACTTTCTTTATTTACAGTAACACAACAAAGCAGGCATCTAAACAACATGCACACAAATATTCCTAACACTACTAATACGATTAGAGCAATGAATACTTGTTTCAACCATTGGAAATTGGGCAACCAGGAGGTTAACTTAGTCCATAGTTCACTAAAACTCCATGAAAGATCATCTTTACTGATCTCATGTAGGATCCTGGTCTGCTTCCATATTTCTTCCAGGTCGGTAGAGATCCTTCCACTCTGATCTACATACATACAATAACTTGTGTTTATTACTGTACAGACTCCCCCTTGAGTGGCCAGTAACAAGTCTAGGGTCATCCGATTTTGGAATACTACCTGTGATAAACTAGATATCTCTTCTTGTTGAGCCTTTATAGCATCCAGAATTTTGTTTTCTAACTTCTCTATAATTGCAGAAATATTAACTATTGCCTTTTCCAATTCACTCACTCCTAACCATGGGATAAACCATCGAACGAAACTATGAAAAGGGGTGTGTCTCTCTATCAATGGATTGTTAATTTTTCGTCTGATTCTCCGGATATGAGTTCTCAAGTAACCTCGAGGCACTACATCATGTACTGTCATATTGGGGACTACCGCTCCAAGAGTGCAAGTTCCCTTCCAATTCTCAGGCAAGACCTTACGGGCTGTATCGTTGCATAGCCAATACCACCCTTTTCCTTCTGGAACCGTCCAGCTGGTTGAATTTGCCCAGCCGCTAGTCGTACTAATATCAATTGTTCAATTACAAGATGTCTGATTTCCCACATAGGTAGTATCCGTATTTATACAATGCTGTTTTCCTATACCCTTACGCGGGTTACACCTTTGTACACATACATAATAGGATTCTAACGGCATGAAGCTACTCACTTCTAGTTCCAAAACTTCTTAATATTTTCGACCCCAAGATGTGTTTTCCCACAAATTAGTCCAAGATAAGTTTGCAGGCAAGGGAATCCCAATTAACGATACACCCTTATTCCCATGCTGTGGCAGATGGGTGCATACCCAACAGTTCGTCTTATTAGTTACTTGAGAAATTGTTTGTATTAAGGTCAGGTGTAAGTTCTCATCCCAAGTTGCCCACCCCAAATCCGAGAACCGCACCCCTGCAATCATTAGGATCTGGAAAACCGTAATTTTGTTGGTCCAATTGGAGTGGTGGTCTATATCCTCGCCGGGACCTTCTTCACCCTTGAATTGTGGATCCAAGCTGCTTGCTTCTTAATCTTAATGGCGGTGTGTGTTGTCAGTAATACTTGGTATGCTCCCATCCACTTTCCTTCCATTTTTCCTGTAGGAGTTGTCCTGAAAAAGTCTTTATATATATATAATCCCCGAGCTTAAAGGGGTGGATTGGTTGATCCAACCCTCTAGCCCTGGTCCCTAAAACAAATGTATGTACTTTATTTAATTGTTTCTGAAGTTCAGTTATATAAGCATATAAATATTCTGATCCTAACTGCGTTAGGTCCTCTCCACTAAATAGAAATTGCTATGGCCTTCCATATAAGATTTTGAAGGGACTCAAATTCCCTTTTATTCTAGGTTTAACTCTAATTCCAAGTAATGCTAAAGGGAGGGATTGAGGCCATGACAAATTAGCTTCTTATCCAATTTTAGCTATTTATTGTTTAATTAAATGGTTCATTTTTTCTACCTGTCCACTTGCCTGTGGTCTATAAGGAGCATGCAGTTGCCAATCTATCTTTAGAATCTTACTTATCTGTTGTACCACTTGCGCACAAAAATGTGAACCTCTATCAGAAGACATTGCTACTAGAATCCCAAAGCATGGTATTATTTCATTTAACAAGACTTTAACCACTTCTCTTGCTTTGTTTGTTTGACAGGGAAAGGCTTCAGGCCTTCCTGAAAACGTGTCAGTCAGAACCAGTAAATAATGATACCCCCCTTTTCTAGGGAGTTCTGAAAAATCAATTTGCCACTGTTGCCCCGAATAATTTCCTTTACCGATTATTCCAAATTTTATTCTATCCTTGGTATTGGGGTTATTGTGTAAGCAAATCACAGAATCACAGAATCACAGAATTTCCTAGGTTGGAAGAGACCTCAAGGTCATCGAGTCCAACCTCCAACCTAACGCTAACAGCCCTCCACTAAACCATATCCCTAAGCTCTACATCTAAACGTCTTGTTGAGTTACTTGTTTTATCATATCGTCCCACTAATGTCTGACTCAGGCTCTTATGCAGTGTGCCAGCTCCCCAATGCGTTTTATTGTGTTCTGTAAGAACTATGGGCCATGTCAAACTAGAGGGTATTACTATGTGGTTATCTTTTAAATATACTCATCCATCTGGTTTCATTTTACCTTTCAAATCTTCAATTAATTTTAAGTCTTCTTTTGTATAATTTGGATATAGTTTGGATTTTACCGTCTGGTATCAAAGACAATGCCTTCACCTCAGTTATTTCAGCTGCCTGCTTAGCCTCTGCCAATCGATTTCCAATTTCAAAATCGGTGTTCCCCTTTTGGTGTCCCTGACAATGCATGATAGCTACCTTTTCTGGTTGTTTTACAGCCTCTAACAATTTTAAAATTACTTCAGCATACTTTGTGTTTTCACTGAGCGGTCAGCAATCCATGTTCTTTCCAAATTGCTCCATGAGCATGTACCACGCCGAATGTATATTTAGAATCTGTCCAAATATTTACCCTTTTTCCCGCTGCCAGTTCCAATGCTCTCGTGAGAGCAACTATCTCCGCCTTTTGAGCTGATGTTCCAGGAGGTAAAGGCTTAGACTCAATTACCTGCTGAGTAGTTGTTATAGCATATCCAGCTTTATGTTGTCTTTGCATAACAAAACTGCTCCCATCCGTGAACCAAGTTTCTTCCGCATCTTCCATGGGCTCCTCCTTAAGGTCTGGTCGGCTGGAATACACAGTCTCTAGAGTTTCTAAACAATCGTGAATCACAGCTTGTGCCGGAGCATCACTAAGAAAAGAGGCTAAATTCACAATATGAATTATCACAATTTCCATATTGTCCTGTTCTACCAATATTGCTTGATATTTCAAAATCATCAATTCTTGTTTAAGTTGTTTAAAGACTTTTTGTGCTTCTCCAGTCCAGACTAACTTTGACTGGTTAATCTTTATCAATTCACATAGAGGCTTTACCAATAGTCCATAATTATAAATCCAAAGGCGACACCAACCTGTCGTTCCTAAAAAGCTTTGTAGCTCCTTTACCATTTGAGGTTCTGGAGTCCGGCAAATGACTTCCTTATGTTCAGTTCCTAGTTCTCGTTGTCCTTCCGAAATGTCAAATCCCAGATAGGTCACACTTTGTTGAGCCAGCTGGACTTTCTGTCAAGAGACTTGATATCCATTTAAACCCAGAAAATTAAGACGACTTATAGTCCATTGAATCCAACTCCCTTTAGTCTCGGTAGCTATTAAGAGATCATCTACATATTGTAACAAAGCACCTTCAGTGTCCGGAGGCATCCATGTTTCGAGTTGCCTTGCTAATTGGTTTCCAAAAATAGTGGGGCTATTCTTGAATCCTTGAGGTAGTAATGTCCACGTAAGCTGCGTCTTTCTGCCTGAATCGGGATTTTCCCATTCAAAGGCGAATAGGTTTTGGCTTTCTGTGGCTAAGCCTAGGCAGAAGAAGGCATCTTTTAAATCCAGTACGGTAAACCAGACTTGACTATTCTTTAATTTAGTCAGCAAAGTATAAGGGTTTGCCACTACTGGATGTATATCCTCAGTGATTTTATTTATGGCCCTCAAATCCTGAACTAGCCTATAGCTTTTTCATCTGCCTTTTTAATTGGCAATATGGGTGCATTGTATTCTGATTCGCATTCAATCAATAATCCATACTGTAAAAATTTATTAATTATCTCTTTAATTCCTTTCCTATCTTCTATCCTCAAAGGATATTACTTAACCTTAATGGGTTTCTCTCCTGGCTTTAATTTAATAATTATTAAGGTCACAGTTTTACCTCTTCCAGGGACTTCGGTAGCCCAAACTCCTGGACATACTTGATCTGTGATCTCTAAAGGTATTTCACTTTTAGGGTCAGTTTGTATTAGTGCCAAGCTTAACACATTTATTAGTTGCTTTTCTCCTATTCTTAATTCCATTTTCCCTTTTTCAAAGACAATTTCTGTTCCTACTTGCTCTAATAAATCTCTACCTAAGAGTGCCCATGAGGAGCTAGGCATAGATAAAAATCTGTGTATGCCCCATTGTTTCCCTAACTTGTACTTCAAAGGTTCACAAAAATAAGCCTTTTCGGTTACACCTTGTCCTGGTTTCAGTTAGAACAGAGTTAATTTTCTTCCTAGTAGCTGATAGAATGCTATGTTTTGGCTTAGGATGAGAAGAGTGCTGATAACACCCTGATGTTTTAATTGTTGCAGAGCAGTGCTTATACCAAGCCAAGGACACCTCAGCCTTTTGCTCTGTCCTGCCAACAGGCAGGCTGGGGGTGCAGCAAGAGCTGGGAGGGGACAGACCCAGGACAGGTGACCCGAACTAGCCAAAGGGGTATTCCATACCATCTGATGTCAGGCTAAACAATACATAGGGGTGGCTAGCCAGGGGGAGGGGGCCGGACTGCTCGGGGTTAGGCTGGGCATCGGTCAGCAGGTGGTGAGCAATTGCATTGTGCATCACTTGTTTGTACACATTATTAGTAGTGGTACTATTGATTCAAAGATCGAAGCCGAAATTCCTTTAAGTGGTATATTCTTTATTGCAGCGCTGGATGCACGGGGGATCTCTCCACCTATCGTGCATACTCAAAGCAGAAAGCAGTCTTGAATTTATACAATCAATCTATCATTATTCTACAAGCACCTATACATATGCATTACCTATCCCCGCCTTCCCTCGCTTCTCATGCTAATTAGTCTTTTGGCACCTTGCGCCTGCGCAGAGCCTTCCAAGAATTGTGGGCAGGGGTCTTTGGGACGTGGGCAGGGGTCTTTGGGAGGAAGACCCCGAGTCTTCCTCACAGTGTACTTTTCACCTTTGGTCAGGAATCTGCTGAATTGGCATGTTTCTTAATTGCGAGAGCTGGTTGTTGCCAATTCTTCCGTTTGTTGTATCTTTATAATGAATTCCAATGTCCAGTTTTGAGATTTATAGTCCTTACATTTGTTTCTCTGTCCGTCTGCTGCTTCCTTATCATGAGTTCCAGTGTCTTGTTTCGAGATATACAGTCCATGTCTGGGGATTGTCCTTGCCTCCCCAATACCTCCTTAATCAATCCCCCCTTTTCTTTTCCCATGCAAATTCTTTTGCATCAGATACTTTCTTTATTTACAGTAACACAACAAAGCAGGCATCTAAACAACATGCACACAAATATTCCTAATACTACTAATGCGATTAGAGCAATGAACACTCTTTTCAACCATTGAAAATTGGGCAACCAGGAGGTTAACTTATTCCATATTTCACTAAAACTCCACGAAAGATCATCTTTACTGATATCATGTAGGACCCTTGTCTGCTTCCATATTTCTTCCAGGTCGGTAGAGATCCTTCCACTCTGATCTACATACACACAACAACTTATGTTTATTACTGTACAGACTCCCCCTTGAGCGGCCAGTAACAAGTCTAGGGCCATCCGATTTTGTAATACTACCTGTGATAAACTAGATATCTCTTCTTGTTGAGCCTTTATAGCATCCAGAGTTTTGTTTTCTAACTTCTCTATAATTGCAGAAATATTAACTATTGCCTTTTCCAATTCACTCACTCCTAACCATGGGATAAACCATCAAACAAAACTATGAAAAGCGGTGTGTCTCTCTATCAATGGATTGTTAATTTTTCGTCTGAATCTCCGCATATGATTTCTCAAGTAACCTCGAGGCACTACATCATGTACTGTCATATTGGGGACTACCGCTCCAAGAGTGCAAGTTCCCTTCCAATTCTCAGGCAAGACCTTACAGGCTGTATCATTGCATAGCCAATAGCACCCTTTTCCTTCTGGAACCGTCCAGCTGGTTGAATTTGCCCAGCCGCTAGTCGTACTAATATCAATTGTTCAATTACAAGATGTCTGATTTCCCACATAGGTAGTATCCGTATTTATACAATGCTGTTTTCCTATACCCTTAGGCGGGTTACACCTTTGTACACATACATAATAGGATTCTAATGGCATGAAGCTACTCACTTCTAGTTCCAAAACTGCTTAATATTTTCGACCCCAAGATGTGTTTTCCCACAAATTAGTCCAAGATAAGTTTGCAGGCAAGGGAATCCCAATTAACGATACACCCTTATTCCCATGCTGTGGCAGATGGGTGCATACCCAACAGTTCGTCTTATTAGTTACTTGAGAAATTGTTTGTATTAAGGTCAGGTGTAAGTTCTCATCCCAAGTTGCCCACCCTGAATCCGAGAACCGCACCCCTGCAATCATTAGGATCTGGAAAACCGTAATTTTGTTGGTCCAATTGGAGTGGTGGTCTATATCCTCGCCGGGACCTTCTTCACCCTTGAATTGTGGATCCAAGCTGCTTGCTTCTTAATCTTAATGGCGGTGTGTGTTGTCAGTAATACTTGGTATGGTCCCATCCACTTTCCTTCCATTTTTCCTGTAGGGGTTGTCCTGAAAAAGTCTTTATATATATATAATTCCCGAGCTTAAAGGGGTGGATTGGTTGATCCAACCCTCTAGCCCTGGTCCCTAAAACAAATTTATGTACTTTATTTAATTGTTTCTGAAGTTCAGTTATATAAGCATATAAATATTCTGATCCTAACTGCATTAGGTCCTCTCCACTAAATAGAAATTGCTACGGCCTTCCATATAAGATTTTGAAGGGACTCAAATTCCCTTTTATTCTATGTTTGACTCTAATTCCAAGTAATGCTAAAGGGAGGGATTGAGGCCATGACAAATTAGCTTCTTATCCAATTTTAGCTATTTATTGTTTAATTAAATGGTTCATTTTTTCTACCTGTCCACTTGCCTGTGGTCTATAAGGAGTATGCAGCTGCCAATCTATCTTTAGAATCTTACTTATCTGGTCTACCACTTGTGCACAAAAATGTGAAACTCTATCAGAAGACATTGCTACTAGAATCCCAAAGCATGGTATTATTTCATTTAACAAGACTTTAACCACTTCTCTTGCTTTGGTTGTTCGACAGGGAAAGGCTTCAGGCCTTCCTGAAAACGTGTCAGTCAGAACCAGTAAATAATGATACCCCCCTTTTCTAGGGAGTTCTGAAAAATCAATTTGCCACTGTTGCCCCGAATAATTTCCTTTACCGATTATTCCAAACTTTATTCTATTCTTGGTATTGGGGTTATTGTATAAACAAATGCTACATTGTTGAGTTACTTGTTTTATCATATCGTCCCACTAATGTCTGACGCAGGCTCTTATGCAGTGTGCCAGCTCCCCAATACGTTTTATTGTGTTCTGTAAGAACTATGGGCCATGTCAAACTAGAGGGTATTACTATGTGGTTATCTTTTAAATATACTCATCCATCTGGTTTCATTTTACCTTTCAAATCTTCAATTAATTTTAAGTCTTCTTTTGTATAATTTGTATATAGTTTGGATTTTACCGTCTGGTATCAAAGACAATGCCTTCACCTCAGTTATTTCAGCTGCCTGCTTAGCCTCTGCCAATCGATTTCCAATTTCAAAATCGGTGTTCCCCTTTTGGTGTCCCTGACAATGCATGATAGCTACCTTTTCTGGTTGTTTTACAGCCTCTAACAATTTTAAAATTTCTTCAGCATACTTTGTGTTTTCACTGAGCGGTCAGCAATCCATGTTCTTTCCAAATTGCTCCATGAGCATGTACCACGCCGAATGTATATTTAGAATCTGTCCAAATATTTACCCTTTTTCCCGCTGCCAGTTCCAATGCTCTCATGAGAGCAACTATCTCCGCCTTTTGAGCTGATGTTCCAGGGGGTAAAGGCTTAGACTCGATTACCTGCTGAGTAGTTGTTATAGCATATCCAGCTTTACGTTGTCTTTGCGTAACAAAACTGCTCCTATCCGTGAACCAAGTTTCTTCCGCATCTTCCATGGGCTCCTCCTTAAGGTCTGGTCGGCTGGAATACACAGTCTCTATAGTTTCTAAACAATCGTGAATCACAGCTTGTGCTGGAGCATCACTAAGAAAAGAGGCTAGATTCACAATATTAGTTATCACAATTTCCACGTCGTCCTGTTCTACCAATATTGCTTGATATTTCAAAATCATCAATTCTTGTTTAAGTTGTTTAAAGACTTTTTGTGCTTCTCCAGTCCAGACTAACTTTGACTGGTTAATCTTTATCAATTCACATAGAGGCTTTACCAATAGTCCATAATTATAAATCCAAAGGCGACACCAACCTGTCATTCCTAAAAAGCTTTGTAGCTCCTTTACCATTTGAGGTTCTGGAGTCTGGCAAATGACTTCCTTATGTTCAGTTCCTAGTTCTCGTTGTCCTTCCGAAATTTCAAATCCCAGATAGGTCACACTTTGTTGAGCCAGCTGGACTTTCTGTCAAGAGACTTGATATCCATTTAAACCCAGAAAATTAAGACGACTTATAGTCCATTGAATACAACTCCCTTTAGTCTCAGTAGCTATTAAGAGATCATCTACATATTGTAACAAAGCACCTTCAGTGTCCGGAGGCATCCATGTTTCGAGTTGCCTTGCTAATTGGTTTCCAAAAATAGTGGGGCTATTCTTGAATCCTTGAGGTAGTAATGTCCACGTAAGCTGCGTCTTTCTGCCTGAATCGGGATTTTCCCATTCAAAGGCAAATAGGTTTTGGCTTTCTGTGGCTAAGCCTAGGCAGAAGAAGGCATCTTTTAAATCCAGTACGGTAAACCAGACTTGACTATTCTTTAATTTAGTCAGCAAAGTATAAGGGTTTGCCACTACTGGATGTATATCCTCAGTGATTTTATTTATGGCCCTCAAATCCTGAACTAGCCTATAGCTTTTTCATCTGCCTTTTTAATTGGCAATATGGGTGCATCGGATTCTGATTCGCATTCAATCAATAATCCATACTGTAAAAACTGATCAATTATCTCTTTAATTCCTTTCCTATCTTCTGTCCTCAAAGGATATTACTTAACCTTAACGGGTTTCTCTCCTGGCTTTAATTTAATAATTATTAAGGTCACATTTTTAGCTCTTCCAGGGACTTCGGTAGCCCAAACTCCTGGACATACTTGATCTGTGATCTCTAAAGGTATTTCACTTTTAGGGTCAGTTTGTATTAGTGCCAAGCTTAACACATTTATTAGTTGTTCTTCTCCTGTTCTTAATTCCATTTTCCCTTTTTCAAAGACAATTTCTGCTCCTACTTGCTCTAATAAATCTCTACCTAAGAGTGCCCATGAGGAGCTAGGCATATATAAAAATCTGTGTATGCCCCATTTTTTCCGTAACTTGTACTTCAAAGGTTTACAAAAATAAGCCTTTTCGGTTACACCTTGTCCTGGTTTCAGTTAGAACAGAGTTAATTTTCTTCCTAGTAGCTGGTAGAATGCTGTGTTTTGGCTTAGGATGAGAAGAGTGCTGATAACACCCCGATGTTTTAATTGTTAAAGAGCAGTGCCCATACCAAGCCAAGGACACCTCAGCCCCCCCCGCCCCGTCCTGCCAACAGGCAGGCTGGGGGCGCAGCAAGAGCCGGGAGGGGACAGACCCAGGACAGGCGACCCAAACCAGCCAGAGGGGCATTCCATACCATCCGACGCAAGGCCAAACAATACATAGGGGTGGCTAGCCGGGGGGAGGGGGCCGGACCACTCGGGGCCAGGCCGGGCATCGGTCAGCGGGCGGCGAGCAACCGCACCGTGCATCACTTGTTTGTACACATTATTAGTAGTGGTACTATTATCACCATTGTATTATTATTATTATTATTATTATTATTATTTTGTCTTATTAAACTGTCTTTATCTCAACTCACGGGCTTCAGTTTCCATTTCTCTCCCCCGTCCCAGAGAGGGAGGGGGAGGGTGAGCGAACAGCTGCTTGGTGTTTAGCTGCCGGCCGGGTTAAACCACAACACACCTTTTACCCTAACATAATAATTCTGTGAAGGCATTAATGCTTGATTTAGAACTGAATACGTTGCCCCATATCAATAAGAAATTTCACTTCCATTCCTCCCCTAGCTTCATTATAACCAGTGGAGGATCCGCTAGGGTAGATTCCCCAGGTCCCCGTTATTCCTGTTGAAATCAGGGGTCGATTACCCTAGGAAAAGGCTAGTCAATTTGTCCTCCGAAGCCAGGTCCAAACCGTTTTGTTTTATTTATTTATTTATTTATTTTCATTAAATTTCAGAGTTGGTCCAAAAATTCCATAGGGGTTTCTTTTAGACCTTGTTGGAAGCATATTCTCAATTCCCAATTCATCCAGGTTTTAGTATTTACTTAACCGTTCATAATTTTCAGGATGATTCGGGTCTTAGTGGGGGTCGGTCAGGGGAATGCAATTGTCCACAGTTCCCTGAGCGGTCCCATCGGCAATCTGAGCTCGCACATGAACTCAGGTTGTTTTAAGAGTTAACTGGTTTTCTGTTTCTGTGACAACTCTCTCGGACCCATCATGGTCCCTTTGCCCCAAAGGGCTAACACCCATGATTTTAAGATCTCTGCCTCGGACAGAGGCAGAACTATTATCATTCCTACATCCTCTTTCCCTGCTCATTCAACTTCAAACACCTTTAACACTTTCAACAACCCTTTTAACACTTCCTTTATCTTTCTCCAGCCTGTACTTCTCTAATGCCAACATCAAAGGTTCAGTCAGGGGCCAACTTAATTCCCTACCTTTTCCCACCAAGATGCTGAAACATCAGTATACAATATTTCATCCTGTTCTGCTTCTCAAAAAACAACATTAACTGTAGCAAAATATTATAGTTTAAAGTTCCATTTAGGGGCCACTTTTCTCCACATTCCAGCTTATAAAGCGGCCACCACTGATTACGATATTTTATCAATGTTTTCCTGTTCACACTTCCACCGGCAGATCCTCCAATATCCTTCCAGTGACTTAAAACACATCCTAACACACTTTTCTTTAAAATTTCACTGCTTGTTTGCCCCCCCATTTTCCAGTTTACACTTTCAGAATACACATGTTACTTGCAAAAGCGTATCACAAAAATGTATCACTCATAAAATTACAGGCACGCAATATCTTTCAGTAGCGATGTCACAAAGCTACTATTACCAGCAATATTGCTAAAATCACAATAACAATAGTCAGAGTCAAATTCCACATGCGATAAGTCAGAAAACCAAACTGTGTAACACCGTAACGATATCTTTCTTACAACAATGCCACGAACCTACTATTACCACCAGGAAAATAGCCAAAATCGCAGTAACAAGAACCAGAGTTAAATACCATACTCCATGAGTCAGAAAACCGAAATAGACAACACAATTCCAGATGGACCTTAAAGCGAGCTCTTTCCTTAAGGTCCCCAAATATACTTATGGTGCTTACCACAAAGTATATACCAAACACTGCCTCGCAGAAGATCACCTTCTGACTTACAGACAGTTCCAGATACAGATTGACCCCAAGGTCCCCAGATATACTTGTGGTACTAACCACAAAGTATATACCAAATACTGTCCTGCAGAAGTCACCTTCCGACTTACTGGACAGTCCCAGATGACCGGTCTACCAGAAAACCAAGCCAGAATAAAGAATATACTCACTTACAATGATGGGGTCCTTGTCTGCCTCCGCAGTGATCCGGTGAGTCGAGGAGTCCCTCCGGGAAATCCCGGGGGTACCCTAGGGAGTCCTGTCCCCAGCGGGTCCTGCGGTCCGGCAGAGAGGTCGTCCCATCTGGGGTGCCAGATTGATTCAAAGATCGAAGCCGAAATTCCTTTAAGTGGTATATTCTTTATTGCAGCGCTGGATGCACGGGGGATCTCTCCACCTATCGTGCATACTCAAAGCAGAAAGCAGTCTTGAATTTATACAATCAATCTATCATTATTCTACAAGCACCTATACATATGCATTACCTATCCCCGCCTTCCCTCGCTTCTCATGCTAATTAGTCTTTTGGCACCTTGCGCCTGCGCAGAGCCTTCCAAGAATTGTGGGCAGGGGTCTTTGGGACGTGGGCAGGGGTCTTTGGGAGGAAGACCCCGAGTCTTCCTCACAGTGTACTTTTCACCTTTGGTCAGGAATCTGCTGAATTGGCATGTTTCTTAATTGCGAGAGCTGGTTGTTGCCAATTCTTCCGTTTGTTGTATCTTTATAATGAATTCCAATGTCCAGTTTTGAGATTTATAGTCCTTACGTTTGTTTCTCTGTCCGTCTGCCGCTTCCTTATCATGAGTTCCAGTGTCTTGTTTCGAGATATACAGTCCATGTCTGGGGATTGCCCTTGCCTCCCCAATACCTCCCCAGTACCTCCTTAATCAGCTCGTAGTCTTCCTCTCCCCCTTTGTACTTACTTGGCACCATACCAATGTATGAGATTAGAACTGGTGAGAAAACAAAAAGACCTCCACACGGACTTTAGAAGTCTCAGTTACACTCTCACACACAAACACTAGCAACCGCACCTTTACCCAACCGGACGGTATCTTACGAATCAGTCGTATTCATCCAGAATCCAACTGGACGGTATCCACAAGCATCTCTGCTGTCTTCGTCTGGGATCGAACCAGACGGTATCCACAAACGACTGTCGTCTTCATCCGGTTCGATTCCGGACACCGGAATCCAACCGAACGGTATCCAAACGACCTTGTCGTCTTCGTCCGGATCTTCGCGCGCAGAATTACAGGCAAAAAACAGCCAGCAAGGGAGCTCAAAAAAAACCGAAAACAAATTCTTTGCTTACCTTTATTCAGGTTCAGGATGGCATTAGTCCCGATCTGACTCAAACAGGAGCCACCAAATGGTGGGGCGCCTCTCCTAGATTAAATCAGAATTCAGGAACTATAGCCATCCCGGACGAGCCCCAAAATTGTTATAAATGGCTCAGGATTCAAATTAGGATTAAATAAAAAAATAGGATTTATTGAAAGAATATAAAGGAATAGAGGTAAGCAAACAGCGCTGGGTGCACCGGGAGTCTCCGCTCCACCAGGACGCACACCAGTTACATCAAGCAGCTGATTTTTATGCTCCTAGACTAATACATATTCATTACTACTTCTAAAAAAAATAGATTATTAAAATTAGCTTCCGGGGTGCAGTCTCTCCTACTGGAGCATGCGCAGTCTCCTCTGGGGTCTCTTCTGGGGGTCTCTAGGGGTCTTTCATGCTGAAGGCTCGTAGTCTTCCTCTCCCCCTTTGTACTTACTTGGCACCATACCAAGTTTATAGAACATTCTCTTCAAGACTTGTCTCCCAGCCGTCCTTCAGCTTCTTTTTCCTTCCTCTTAATCTCTCGGCCCCCCTAACCAGATACCAAAGATCCGCATAGTATCCCATAACAGTCACTAGTTGTTATCAGTTGTTCTGAAACTCCCAGACATCAAACACAAACAGCTTCACGAGTAATTAAAACATTCTTCCCCAGCCATTCACAGACACATCTATAGCAGTGTTAGAAATAGAAGTCCGGAATAACAAAAGCAAACAGGTTCATAAATTTAAGGAGTGATAAATTGACTAGAATGAGGGGGAGACTGGGACACACTGCAGCTGAGGTTCAAGAATTAAATTGGCAGTGCAGGGCCCAGAGGCAGACAGGATTCAAACAGAATTGTTCTTTATGGACACGAATTGTTAAAACATTCCTCACACCCTTATCATAAGCCATACAACAACAGTTACATGTACACTTATGCTTGCACTTACCCTAGCAATTACTCGTACAATTACTCTTAACCTTACTATTAAGCTAACCCTAAACCTTACCCTTATCCTAACACTTACCCTTATCCTAAACCTTACCCTTTTTGCTACACTTACCCTTTGCCTAATTCTAAACCTTAGCCTAACCCTCACCCTTACCCTTACCATTATACTTACTTTTACCCTTGACCTAAACCTTACCCCAATCCTTACCCTGACCCTTACATTAACCCTAACCCTTACCCTAACCCTTACTCTAATCCTAACCCTTAACCTAAACCTTACACTTAATCTTACCTTTAACCTTACCCTTAAACTAATACATACTCTTACCTTTCCCTCACCATAACCCTAAAATTAACCGTAACCATTACCTGAACACTTATCCTTACCTAACCCTAACCCTTACTCTAACTTTTACCCGGACCCGGACCCTTAGACTTCCCCTTCCCCTTACTCTTCCCCTTACCCTAACCCTTACCCTTACACTTATGGTTACCATTTACCTTACCCTTACCCTAACACTTAACCTTAACCTAACCCTAACCCTAAACCTTACCTGAACCCTTACCCTGACCCTTACATTAACCCTTACCCTAAAACTTAACCTTAACCTTACCCTTAACCTTAACCTAATACTTACCCTTACTTTTCCCTCACCCTAACCCTAAAATTAACCCTAACCATTACCCTTACCCTAACCCTTACTCTAACCCTTACCCTTACCATAACCCATACTCTAACACATACTTCTACCCGTAACCGTACCCTTACCGTAACCCTTACCCTTACCGTTACCGTTACCCTTACCCTTACCGTTACCGTTACCCTTACCCTTACCGTTACCCTTACCATTACCCTTAACCTAACCCTAAACCTTACCCTTATCCTAACACTTACCCTTACCGTAAACCTTACCCTTTCTGCTACACTTACCCTTAGCCTAAATCTAAACCTTACACTTACCCTTAGCCTAACCCTCGCCCTTACCGTTACCCATACCCTTATTCTTACCCTTACCGTAACCCTTACCTTTACACTTACGGTTACCATTAACCTTACCCTTACCCTAACACTTATCCTTAACCTAACCCTTACCCTAAACCTTACCCCAACCCTTACCCTGACCCTTACATTAACCCTAACCCTTACCCTAAACCTTACCCTTACTCTTAACCTTAACCTTACCCTTAACATTCACCTAATACTTACGCATACATTTTCCTGACTTTAACCCTAAAACTAACCCTAACCATTACCCTAACACTTAACCTTACCCTAACCCTAACCCTTACTCTAACCCTTACCCTGACCTGTACCCTTACCCTTACCCTTACCCTTATACTCACCCTAATTCTTACCCATACCATAACCCATACCCTAACACATATTTGTACCCTTAACCTTACCGTTACCCTTAACCTTACCCTTACCCTTGCTCTATCCGTTACCCTTACGCTTACCCTTAACATAAACCTTACCCTTGACCTTACCCTTACCATAAGCCATACAACAACACTTACATGTACACTTACGCTTGCACTTACCCTAGCAATTACTCGTACAATTACCCTTAACCTTACTATTAAGCTAACCCTAAACCTTACCCTTATCCTAACACTTACCCTTATCCTAAACCTTACCCTTTCTGCTACACTTACCCTTTCCCTAATTCTAAACCTTACCCTAACCCCTCACCCTTACAATATACATATTTTTACCCTTTACCTAAACCTTTACCCCAACCCTTACCTTGACCCTTACATTAACCCTAATCCTTACACTAAACCTTACACTTACTCTTAACCTTAACCTTAGCTGTAACCTAATACTTACTCTTACGTTTCCCTCACCCTAAACCTAAAATTAGCCTAACCATTACCCTAACACTTACCCTTACTCTAACCCTTACCATGAACTTAAGTGTAAGTGTTAGGATAACGGTAACCTTAAGGGTGACCCTTAAGCTTATCCTTAATGTTTATGGTTAGGTTAAGGGTAATTGTACGAGTAATTACTAGGATAAGTGTAAGCGTAAGTGTACATGTAAGTGTTGATGTATGGCTTATGGTAAGGGTAAGGTAAAGGGTAAGGTTTATGTTAAGGGAAAGTGTAAGAGTAACGGATAGAATAAGGGTAAGTGTAACGGTTAAGTGTTAGGGTAATGGTTAGGGTTAATTTTAGGATTAGGGTGAGAAAAATGTAAGGTTAAGTACTAGCTTAAGGTTAAGGGTAAGGTTAAGGTTAAGAGTAAGTGTAAGGTTTAGGTTAAGGGTTAGGGTTAATGTAAGGTTCAGGGAAAGGTTTGGGGTAAGGTTTAGGGTTAGGTTCAGCTTAAGGGTAAGGGTTGGGGTAAGGTTAAGGGTATGGATAAGGATAAGTGTAAGGGATAGGGTAAGGGTAAGGGTTAGCGTAAGGGTAAGATTAATGGTAAGGTTTATGTTAAGGGTAAGCGTAAGGGTAACAGATAGAGTAAGGGTAAGGGTAACAGTAAGGTTAAGGGTAAAAATATGTGTTAGGGTATGGGTTATGGTATGGGTAAGAGTTAGGGTAATGTAAGGGTAAGGGTGAGTGTAAGGGTATGGGTCAGGGTAAGGGTTAGAGTAAGGGTTAGGGTTAGGGTAAG
Source organism: Aythya ferina (assembly GCF_964211825.1). Classification (NCBI taxonomy): domain Eukaryota; kingdom Metazoa; phylum Chordata; class Aves; order Anseriformes; family Anatidae; genus Aythya; species Aythya ferina. The sequence goes on from NW_028181444.1 coordinate 517,842, forward strand.
GGTAAGTGTTAGAATAATGGTTAGGGTTAATTTTAGGGTTAGGGTGAGGGAAACGTAAGGGTAAGTATTGGGTTAAGGTAAGGGTAAGTGTAAGGTTTAGATTTAGGCTAATGGTAAATGTAGCAGAAAGGGTAAGGTTTACGATAAGGGTAAGTGTTAGGGTAAGGGTAAGGTTTAGGGTAACATAAAGGGTAAGGATTACGGTAAGGGTAAGGGTACGGGTAGAATTTGTTAGAATATGGCTTATGGTAAGGGTAAGGTTTAGGGTAAGAGTAAGTGTAAGTGTATGTGTAAGGGTACGGGTCATTGTAAGGGTTAGAGTAAGGGTTAGGGTAAGGGTAGGTGTTAGGGTAATGGTTAGGGTTAATTTTAGGGTTAGGGTGAGGGAAACGGAAGGGTAAGTATTAGGTTAAGGTTAAGGGTAAGGTTAAGGTTAAGAGTAAGTGTAAGTTTTAGGGTAAGGGTAAGGGTTAATGTAAGGGTCAGGGTAAGGGTTAAGGTAAGGTTTAGGGTTAGAGTTAGGTTAAGGTTAAGGTTTAGGGTAAGGGTAAGTTATATGTATAAGGATAAGTGTAAGGGTAAGTGTTAGGGTAAGTGTAAGGATAAGGATAAGTGTACAAGTCAGGGTAAGGTTTAGAGTTAGGATTAGGGTTTGGGTTAGGGTAAGGGTAAGTGTTAGGGTAATGGTTAGGGTTAATTTTAGGTGTATGGTGACGGATAAGAAAGGGTAAGTAGTAGGTTAAGGTTAAGCGTAAGGTTAAGGTTAAGAGTAAGTGTAAGTTTTAGGGTACGGTTTAGGGTTAATGTAAGGGTCAGGGTAAGTGTTTGGGTAAGATTTAGGGTTAGGGTAAGAGTAAGTATATGGGTAATGGTAAGGGTAAGTGTTAGGGTTAGGGTAAGTGTAAGGTTTAGATTTAGGCTAAGGGTAAGTGTAGCAGAAAGGGTAAGGGTTACGGTAAGTGTAAGTGTAAGGATAAGGTTAAGGTTTAGGCTTACGTTAAGGGTAAGGGTAATGCTTTGGTAAGGGTAAGAGTAAGGGTAAAGGTAAGGGTTACGGTAAGGGTAAGGGTACTGGTAGAAGTATGTGTTAGAGTACGGCTTATGGTAAGGGTACAAGTAGCTCCCCCCCCAGAGACAGGACCCAAAGGTGTACAACCAGTTCCCAACACCCCTGAGACACAGGCCCCAACCGCCCCCCCAGACACAGCGACCCAAATTCTACAAGCAGCTCCCAACCCCTGCCAGGCAGGCCCCCTACCCTATACAAGCAGCTCCCAACCCTCCCCCCCCCCCCCCCCCGAGGGAGGCCCCAAAGGTGTAGAGTCAGCTCCCAACCCCCTCAATGCTGGCCCCTAGGGTCTACAAGCAGCTCCCCCCTTGCCCCCAGATACCGGCCCCCAGACACAGACCCCAAAAGCCTAATCACAGGCCCTGAACTCTAGAGGCAGGCTCCAAAACCCAGGACAAAGCCCCAGTGGTTCGAGACAGGGCCCAAATCCCAGACACAGGCCCCAAACGCTAAACATATGCCAAAAAAAGTATTAGTGCTGGTGCCAAATGTTACAGACAGGCCCAAAAGCCCGAGATGCTCAAGGCTGAGACGTAACTTGGCTTTCTGAATTACTGGAAAGCAGCTTTCATTCTCAGATAATTGTGTGCAGGCTGATTAAGGAGCTATTGGGGAGGCAAGGACAATCCCCAGACAAGGACTGTATATCTCGAAACAAGACACTGGAACTCATGATAAGGAAGCGGCAGGCGGACAGAGAAACGAATGTAAGGACTATAACTCTTGAAACTGGACATTGGAATTCATTATAAAGATACAACAAACGGGAGAATTGGCAACAACCAGCTCTTGCAATTAAGAAACATGCCAATTCAGCAGATTCCTGACCAAAGGTGAAAAGTACACTGTGAGGAAGACTCGGGGTCTTCCTCCCAAAGACCCCTGCCCACGTCCCAAAGACCCCTGCCCACAATTCTTGGAAGGCTCTGCGCAGGCGCAAGGTGCCAAAAGGCTAATTAGCATGAGAAGCGAGGGAAGGCGGGGATAGGTAATGCATATGTATAGGTGCTTGTAGAATATTGATAGATTGATTGTATAAATTCAAGACTGCTTTCTGCTTTGGGTATGCACGATAGGTGGAGAGATCCCCCGTGCATCCAGCGCTGCAATAAAGAATATACCACTTAAAGGAATTTCGGCTTCGATCTTTGAATCAATTTGGCGACCCAGATGGGACAACCTCTCTGCCGGACTGCAGGACCTGCTGGGAACAGGACTCCCTAGGGTACCCCCGGGATTTCCCGGAGGGACTCCTCGACTCACCGGATCACTGCGGAGGCAGACAAGGACCCCATCATTGTAAGTGAGTATATTCTTTATTCTGGTTTGGTTTTCTGGTAGACCGGTCATCTGGAACTGTCTGTAAGTCAGAAGGTGATCTTCTGCGAGGCGGTGTTTGGTATATACTTTGTGGTTAGCACCATAAGTACATGTTTGGGGACCTTAAGGAAGGAGCTCGCTTTAAGGTCCATCTGGAATTGTGTTGTCTATTTCGGTTTTCTGACTCATGGAGTATGGTATTTAACTCTGGTTATTGTTACTGCGATTTTGGCTATTTTCCTGGTGGTAATAGTAGGTTCGTGGCATTGTTATAAGAAAGATATTGTTACGGTGTTACACAGTTCGGTTTTCTGACTTATCGCATGTGGAATTTGACTCTGACTATTGTTACTGTGATTTTGGCAATATTGCTGGTAATAGTAGTTTTGTGGCATCGCTACTGAAAGATATTGCGTGCCCGTATTTTTGTGAGTGATACGTTTTGTGATACGCTTTTGTAAGTAACATGTGTATTCTGAAAGTGTAAACTGGAAACTGGGGGGGCAAACAAGCAGTGAAATTTTAAAGAAAAGTGTGTTAGGATGTGTTTTAAGTCACTGGAAGGATATTGGAGGATCTGCCGGTGGAAGTGTGAACAGGAAAACATTGATAAAATATCGTAATCAGTGGTGGCCGCTTTATAAGCTGGAATGTGGAGAAAAGTGGCCCCTAAATGGAACTTTAAACTATAATATTTTGCTACAGTTAATGTTGTTTTTTGAGAAGCAGAACAGGATGAAATGTTGTATACTGATGTTTCAGCATCTTGGTGGGAAAAGGTAGGGAATTAAGTTGGCCCCTGACTGAACCTTTGATGTTGGCATTAGAGAAGTACAGGCTGGAGAAAGATAAAGGAAGTGTTAAAAGGGTTGTTGAAAGTGTTAAAGGTGTTTGAAGTTGAATGAGCAGGGAAAGAGGATGTAGGAATGTTAATAGTTCTGCCTCTGCCCGAGGCAGAGATCTTAAAATCATGGGTGTTAGCCCTTTAGGGCAAAGGGACCATGATCGGTCCGAGAGAGTTGTCACAGAAACAGAAAAGAGGTACACTCTTAAAACAACCTGAGTTCATGTGCGAGCTCAGATTGCTGATGGGACCGTTCAGGGAACTGTGGACAATTGCATTCCCCTGACCGACCCCCACTAAGACCCGAATCATCCTGAAAATCATGAACGGTTAAGTAAATACTAAAACCTGGATGAATTGGGAATTGAGAATATGCTTCCAACAAGGTCTAAAAGAAAGCCCTATGGAATTTTTGGACCAACTCTGAAATGTAATGAAAATAAATAAATAAATAAATAAATAAATAAATAAATAAATAAAACAAAACGGTTTGGACCTGGCTTTGGAGGACAAATTGACTAGCCTTTTCCTAGGGTAATCAACCCCTGATTTCAACAGGAATAACGGGGACCTGCGGAATCTACCCTAGCGGATCCTCCACTGGTTATAATGAAGCTAGGGGAGGAATGGAAGTGAAATTTCTTATTGCTATGGGGCAACGTATTCAGTTCTAAATCAAGCATTAATGCCTTCACAGAATTATTATGTTAGGGTAAAAGGTGTGTCATGGTTTAACCCGGCCGGCAGCTAAACACCACGCAGCTGTTCGCTCCCCCTCCCCCTCCCTCTCTGGGACGGGGGAGAGAAATGGAAAGTGAAGCCTGTGAGTTGAGATAAAGACAGTTTAATAAGACAAAATAATAATAATAATAATAATAATAATAATAATAATAATAACAACAATAATAATAACAATAATAATAATACAATGATGATAATAGTACCACTACTAATAATGTGTACAAACAAGTGATGCACAATGCAATTGCTCACCACCCGCTGACCGATGCCCAGCCTAACCCCGAGCAGTCCGGCCCCCTCCCCCTGGCTAGCCACCCCTATGTATTGTTTAGCCTGACGTCAGATGCTATGGAATACCCCTTTGGCTAGTTTGGGTCACCTGTCCTGGGTCTGTCCCCTCCCAGCTCTTACTGCACCCCCAGCCTGCCTGTTGGCAGGACAGAGCAAGAAGCTGAGATGTCCTTGGCTTGGTATAAGCATTGCTCTGCAACACTTGAAACATCGGGGTGTTATCAGCACTCTTCTCATCCTAAGCCAAAACATAGCATTCTCCCAGCTACTAGGAAGAAAATTAACTCTGTTCTAACTGAAACCAGGACAAGGTGTAACCGAAAAGGCTTATTTTTGTGAACCTTTGAAGTACAAATTAGGGAAACAATGGGGCATACACAGATTTTTATCTATGCCTAGCTCCTCATGGGCACTCTTAGGTAGAGATTTATTAGAGCAAGTAGGAGCAGAAATTGTCTTTGAAAAAGGGAAAATGGAATTAAGAACAGGAGAAGAACAACTAATAAATGTGTTAAGCTTGGCACTAATACAAACTGACCCTAAAAGTGAAATACCTTTAGAGATCACAGATCAAGTATGTCCAGGAGTTTGGGCTACCGAAGTCCCTGGAAGAGCTAAAAATGTGACCTTAATAATTATTAAATTAAAGCCAGGAGAGAAACCCGTTAAGGTTAAGTAATATCCTTTGAGGATAGAAGATAGGAAAGGAATTAAAGAGATAATTGATCAATTTTTACAGTATGGATTATTGATTGAATGCGAATCAGAATCCAATGCACCCATATTGCCAATTAAAAAGGCAGATGAAAAAGCTATAGGCTAGTTCAGGATTTGAGGGCCATAAATAAAATCACTGAGGATATACATCCAGTAGTGGCAAACCCTTATACTTTGCTGACTAAATTAAAGAATAGTCAAGTCTGGTTTACCGTACTGGATTTAAAAGATGCCTTCTTCTGCCTAGGCTTAGCCACAGAAAGCCAAAACCTATTCGCCTTTGAATGGGAAAATCCCGATTCAGGCAGAAAGACGCAGCTTACGTGGACATTACTACCTCAAGGATTCAAGAATAGCCCCACTAATTTTGGAAACCAATTAGCAAGGGAACTCGAAACATGGATACCTCCGGACACTGAAGGTGCTTTGTTACAATATGTAGATGATCTCTTAATAGCTACCGAGACTAAAGGGAGTTGGATTCAATGGACTATAAGTCGTCTTAATTTTCTGGGTTTAAATGGATATCAAGTCTCTTGACAGAAAGTCCAGCTGGCTCAACAAAGTGTGACCTATCTGGGATTTGACATTTCGGAAGGACAACGAGAACTAGGAACTGAACATAAGGAAGTCATTTGCCGGACTCCAGAACCTCAAATGGTAAAGGAGCTACAAAGCTTTTTAGGAACGACAGGTTGGTGTCGCCTTTGGATTTATAATTATGGACTATTGGTAAAGCCTCTATGTGAATTGATAAAGATTAACCAGTCAAAGTTAGTCTGGACTGGAGAAGCACAAAAAGTCTTTAAACAACTTAAACAAGAATTGATGATTTTGAAATATCAAGCAATATTGGTAGAACAGGACGACGTGGAAATTGTGATAATTCATATTGTGAATCTAGCCTCTTTTCTTAGTGATGCTCCGGCACAAGCTGTGATTCACGATTGTTTAGAAACTCTAGAGACTGTGTATTCCAGCCGACCAGACCTTAAGGAGGAGCCCATGGAAGACGCGGAAGAAACTTGGTTCACGGATGGGAGCAGTTTTGTTACGCAAAGACAACGTAAAGCTGGATATGCTATAACAACTACTCAGCAGGTAATCGAGTCTAAGCCTTTACCCCCTGGAACATCAGCTCAAAAGGCGGAGATAGTTGCTCTCACGAGAGCATTGGAACTGGCAGCGGGAAAAAGGGTAAATATTTGGACAGATTCTAAATATACATTCGGCGTGGTACATGCTCATGGAGCAATTTGGAAAGAACATGGATTGCTGACCGCTCAGTGAAAACACAAAGTATGCTGAAGAAATTTTAAAATTGTTAGAGGCTGTAAAACAACCAGAAAAGGTAGCTATCATGCATTGTCAGGGACACCAAAAGGGGAACAGCGATTTTGAAATTGGAAAATCGATTGGCAGAGGCTAAGCAGGCAGCTGAAATAACTGAGGTGAAGGCATTGTCTTTGATACCAGACGGTAAAATCCAAACTATATCCAAATTATACAAAAGAAGACTTAAAATTAATTGAAGACTTGAAAGGTAAAATGAAACCAGATGGATGAGTATATTTAAAAGATAACCCCATAGTAATACCCTCTAGTTTGACATGGCCCATAGTTCTTACAGAACACAATAAAACGCATTGGGGAGCTGGCACACTGCATAAGAGCCTGAGTCAGACATTAGTGGGACGATATGATAAAACAAGTAACTCAACAATGTAGCATTTGCTTACACAATAACCCCAATACCAAGGATAGAATAAAATTTGGAATAATCGGTAAAGGAAATTATTCGGGGCAACAGTGGCAAATTGATTTTTCAGAACTCCCTAGAAAAGGGGGGTATCATTATTTACTGGTTCTGACTGACACGTTTTCAGGAAGGCCTGAAGCCTTTCCCTGTCGAACAACCAAAGCAAGAGAAGTGGTTAAAGTCTTGTTAAATGAAATAATACCATGCTTTGGGATTCTAGTAGCAATGTCTTCTGATAGAGTTTCACATTTTTGTGCACAAGTGGTAGACCAGATAAGTAAGATTCTAAAGATAGATTGGCAGCTGCATACTCCTTATAGACCACAGGCAAGTGGACAGGTAGAAAAAATGAACCATTTAATTAAACAATAAATAGCTAAAATTGGATAAGAAGCTAATTTGTCATGGCCTCAATCCCTCCCTTTAGCATTACTTGGAATTAGAGTTAAACCTAGAATAAAAGGAAATTTGAGTCCCTTCAAAATCTTATATGGAAGGCCATAGCAATTTCTATTTAGTGGAGAGGACCTAACGCAGTTAGGATCAGAATATTTATATGCTTATGTGACTGAACTTCAGAAACAATTAAATAAAGTACATACATTTGTTTTAGGGACCAGAGCTAGAGGGTTGGATCAACCAATCCACCCCTTTAAGCTCGGGGATTATATATATATAAAGACTTTTTCAGGACAACCCGTACAGGAAAAATGGAAGGAAAGTGGATGGGACCACACCAAGTATTACTGACAACACACACCGCCATTAAGATTAAGAAGCAAGCAGCTTGGATCCACAATTCAAGGGTGAAGAAGGCCCCGGCGAGGATATGGACCACCACTCCAATTGGACCAACAAAATCACGGTTTTCCAGATCCTAATGATTGCAGGGGTGCGGTTCTCGGATTTGGGGTGGGCAACTTGGGATGAGAACTTACACCTGACCTTAATACAAACAATTTCTCAAGTAACTAATAAGACGAACTGTTGGGTATGCACCCATCTGCCACAGCATGGGAATAAGGGTGTATCGTTAATTGGGATTCCCTTGCCTGCAAACTTATCTTGGACTAATTTGTGGGAAAACACATCTTGGGGTCGAAAATATTAAGCAGTTCTGGAACTAGAAGTGAGTAGCTTCTTGCCGTTAGAATCCTATTATGTGTGTGTACAAAGGTGTAACCCGCCTAAGGGTATAGGAAAACAGCATTGTATGAATACGGATACTACTTATGTGGGAAATCAGACATCTTGTAATTGAACAATTGATATTAGTACGACTAGCGGCTGGGCAAATTCAACCAGCTGGACGGTTCCAGAAGGAAAAGGGTGGTATTGGCTATGCAATGATACAGCCCGTAAGGTCTTGCCTGAGAATTGGAAGGGAACTTGCACTCTTGGAGCGGTAGTCCCCAATATGACAGTACATGATGTAGTGCCTCGAGGTTACTTGAGAACTCATATGCGGAGAATCAGATGAAAAATTAACAATCCATTGGTAGAGAGACACACCCCTTTTCATAGTTTTGTGCGATGGTTTATCCCATGGTTAGGAGTGAGTGAATTGGAAAAGGCAATAGTTAATATTTCTGCAATTATAGAGAAGTTAGAAAACAAAATTCTGGATGCTATAAAGGCTCAACAAGAAGAGATATCTAGTTTATCACAGGTAGTATTCCAAAATCGGATGGCCCTAGACTTGTTACTGGCCACTCAAGGGGGAGTCTGTACAGTAATAAACACAAGTTGTTGTATGTATGTAGATCAGAGTGGAAGGATCTCTACCGACCTGGAAGAAATATGGAAGCAGACCAGGATCCTACATGAGATCAGTAAAGATGATCTTTCATGGAGTTTTAGTGAACTATGGACTAAGTTAACCTCCTGGTTGCCCAATTTCCAATGGTTGAAACAAGTATTCATTGCTCTAATCGTATTAGTAGTGTTAGGAATATTTGTGTGCATGTTGTTTAGATGCCTGCTTTGTTGTGTTACTGTAAATAAAGAAAGTATCTGATGCAAAAGAATTTGCATGGGAAAAGAAAAGGGGGGATTGATTAAGGAGGTATTGGGGAGGCAAGGGCAATCCCCAGACAAGGACTGTATATCTCGAAACAAGACACTGGAACTCATGATAAGGAAGCGGCAGGCGGACAGAGAAACGAATGTAAGGACTATAACTCTCGAAACTGGACATTGGAATTCATTATAAAGATACAACAAACGGGAGAATTGGCAACAACCAGCTCTTGCAATTAAGAAACATGCCAATTCAGCAGATTCCTGACCAAAGGTGAAAAGTACACTGTGAGGAAGACTCGGGGTCTTCCTCCCAAAGACCCCTGCCCACGTCCCAAAGACCCCTGCCCACAATTCTTGGAAGGCTCTGCGCAGGCGCAAGGTGCCAAAAGGCTAATTAGCATGAGAAGCGAGGGAAGGCGGGGACAGGTAATGCATATGTATAGGTGCTTGTAGAATATTGATAGATTGATTGTATAAATTCAAGACTGCTTTCTGCTTTGGGTATGCACGATAGGTGGAGAGATCCCCCGTGCATCCAGCGCTGCAATAAAGAATATACCACTTAAAGGAATTTCGGCTTCGATCTTTGAATCAATTTGGCGACCCAGATGGGACAACCTCTCTGCCGGACTGCAGGACCTGCTGGGAACAGGACTCCCTAGGGTACCCCCGGGATTTCCCGGAGGGACTCCTCGACTCACCGGATCACTGCGGAGGCAGACAAGGACCCCATCATTGTAAGTGAGTATATTCTTTATTCTGGTTTGGTTTTCTGGTAGACCGGTCATCTGGAACTGTCTGTAAGTCAGAAGGTGATCTTCTGCGAGGCAGTGTTTGGTATATACTTTGTGGTTAGCACCATAAGTACATGTTTGGGGACCTTAAGGAAGGAGCTCGCTTTAAGGTCCATCTGGAATTGTGTTGTCTATTTCGGTTTTCTGACTCATGGAGTATGGTATTTAACTCTGGTTATTGTTACTGCGATTTTGGCTATTTTCCTGGTGGTAATAGTAGGTTCGTGGCATTGTTATAAGAAAGATATCGTTACGGTGTTACACAGTTCGGTTTTCTGACTTATCGCATGTGGAATTTGACTCTGACTATTGTTACTGTGATTTTGGCAATATTGCTGGTAATAGTAGTTTTGTGACATCGCTACTGAAAGATATTGCGTGCCCGTATTTTTGTGAGTGATACGTTTTGTGATACGCTTTTGTAAGTAACATGTGTATTCTGAAAGTGTAAACTGGAAACTGGGGGGGCAAACAAGCAGTGAAATTTTAAAGAAAAGTGTGTTAGGATGTGTTTTAAGTCACTGGAAGGATATTGGAGGATCTGCCGGTGGAAGTGTGAACAGGAAAACATTGATAAAATATCGTAATCAGTGGTGGCCGCTTTATAAGCTGGAATGTGGAGAAAAGTGGCCCCTAAATGGAACTTTAAACTATAATATTTTGCTACAGTTAATGTTGTTTTTTGAGAAGCAGAACAGGATGAAATGTTGTATACTGATGTTTCAGCATCTTGGTGGGAAAAGGTAGGGAATTAAGTTGGCCCCTGACTGAACCTTTGATGTTGGCATTAGAGAAGTACAGGCTGGAGAAAGATAAAGGAAGTGTTAAAAGGGTTGTTGAAAGTGTTAAAGGTGTTTGAAGTTGAATGAGCAGGGAAAGAGGATGTAGGAATGTTAATAGTTCTGCCTCTGCCCGAGGCAGAGATCTTAAAATCATGGGTGTTAGCCCTTTAGGGCAAAGGGACCATGATCGGTCCGAGAGAGTTGTCACAGAAACAGAAAAGAGGTACACTCTTAAAACAACCTGAGTTCATGTGCGAGCTCAGATTGCTGATGGGACCGTTCAGGGAACTGTGGACAATTGCATTCCCCTGACCGACCCCCACTAAGACCCGAATCATCCTGAAAATCATGAACGGTTAAGTAAATACTAAAACCTGGATGAATTGGGAATTGAGAATATGCTTCCAACAAGGTCTAAAAGAAAGCCCTATGGAATTTTTGGACCAACTCTGAAATGTAATGAAAATAAATAAATAAATAAATAAATAAATAAATAAATAAATAAAACAAAACGGTTTGGACCTGGCTTTGGAGGACAAATTGACTAGCCTTTTCCTAGGGTAATCAACCCCTGATTTCAACAGGAATAACGGGGACCTGGGGAATCTACCCTAGCGGATCCTCCACTGGTTATAATGAAGCTAGGGGAGGAATGGAAGTGAAATTTCTTATTGCTATGGGCCAACGTATTCAGTTCTAAATCAAGCATTAATGCCTTCACAGAATTATTATGTTAGGGTAAAAGGTGTGTCATGGTTTAACCCGGCCGGCAGCTAAACACCACGCAGCTGTTCACTCACCCTCCCCCTCCCTCTCTGGGACGGGGGAGAGAAATGGAAAGTGAAGCCTGTGAGTTGAGATAAAGACAGTTTAATAAGACAAAATAATAATAATAATAATAATAATAATAATAATAATAATAATAATAATAATAATAATACAATGATGATAATAGTACCACTACTAATAATGTGTACAAACAAGTGATGCACAATGCAATTGCTCACCACCCGCTGACCGATGCCCAGCCTAACCCCGAGCAGTCCGGCCCCCTCCCCCTGGCTAGCCACCCCTATGTATTGTTTAGCCTGACGTCAGATGCTATGGAATACACCTTTGGCTAGTTTGGGTCACCTGTCCTGGGTCTGTCCCCTCCCAGCTCTTACTGCACCCCCAGCCTGCCTGTTGGCAGGACAGAGCAAGAAGCTGAGATGTCCTTGGCTTGGTATAAGCATTGCTCTGCAACAATTGAAACATCGGGGTGTTATCAGCACTCTTCTCATCCTAAGCCAAAACATAGCATTCTCCCAGCTACTAGGAAGAAAATTAACTCTGTTCTAACTGAAACCAGGACAAGGTGTAACCGAAAAGGCTTATTTTTGTGAACCTTTGAAGTACAAATTAGGGAAACAATGGGGCATACACAGATTTTTATCTATGCCTAGCTCCTCATGGGCACTCTTAGGTAGAGATTTATTAGAGCAAGTAGGAGCAGAAATTGTCTTTGAAAAAGGGAAAATGGAATTAAGAACAGGAGAAGAACAACTAATAAATGTGTTAAGCTTGGCACTAATACAAACTGACCCTAAAAGTGAAATACCTTTAGAGATCACAGATCAAGTATGTCCAGGAGTTTGGGCTACCGAAGTCCCTGGAAGAGCTAAAAATGTGACCTTAATAATTATTAAATTAAAGCCAGGAGAGAAACCCGTTAAGGTTAAGTAATATCCTTTGAGGACAGAAGATAGGAAAGGAATTAAAGAGATAATTGATCAGTTTTTACAGTATGGATTATTGATTGAATGCGAATCAGAATCCAATGCACCCATATTGCCAATTAAAAAGGCAGATGAAAAAGCTATAGGCTAGTTCAGGATTTGAGGGCCATAAATAAAATCACTGAGGATATACATCCAGTAGTGGCAAACCCTTATACTTTGCTGACTAAATTAAAGAATAGTCAAGTCTGGTTTACCGTACTGGATTTAAAAGATGCCTTCTTCTGCCTAGGCTTAGCCACAGAAAGCCAAAACCTATTCGCCTTTGAATGGGAAAATCCCGATTCAGGCAGAAAGACGCAGCTTACGTGGACATTACTACCTCAAGGATTCAAGAATAGCCCCACTAATTTTGGAAACCAATTAGCAAGGGAACTCGAAACATGGATACCTCCGGACACTGAAGGTGCTTTGTTACAATATGTAGATGATCTCTTAATAGCTACCGAGACTAAAGGGAGTTGGATTCAATGGACTATAAGTTGTCTTAATTTTCTGGGTTTAAATGGATATCAAGTCTCTTGACAGAAAGTCCAGCTGGCTCAACAAAGTGTGACCTATCTGGGATTTGACATTTCGGAAGGACAACGAGAACTAGGAACTGAACATAAGGAAGTCATTTGCCGGACTCCAGAACCTCAAATGGTAAAGGAGCTACAAAGCTTTTTAGGAATGACAGGTTGGTGTCGCCTTTGGATTTATAATTATGGACTATTGGTAAAGCCTCTATGTGAATTGATAAAGATTAACCAGTCAAAGTTAGTCTGGACTGGAGAAGCACAAAAAGTCTTTAAACAACTTAAACAAGAATTGATGATTTTGAAATATCAAGCAATATTGGTAGAACAGGACGACGTGGAGATTGTGATAATTCATATTGTGAATCTAGCCTCTTTTCTTAGTGATGCTCCGGCACAAGCTGTGATTCACGATTGTTTAGAAACTCTAGAGACTGTGTATTCCAGCCGACCAGACCTTAAGGAGGAGCCCATGGAAGACACGGAAGAAACTTGGTTCACGGATGGGAGCAGTTTTGTTACGCAAAGACAACGTAAAGCTGGATATGCTATAACAACTACTCAGCAGGTAATCGAGTCTAAGCCTTTACCCCCTGGAACATCAGCTCAAAAGGTGGAGATAGTTGCTCTCACGAGAGCATTGGAACTGGCAGCGGGAAAAAGGGTAAATATTTGGACAGATTCTAAATATACATTCGGCGTGGTACATGCTCATGGAGCAATTTGGAAAGAACATGGATTGCTGACTGCTCGGTGAAAACACAAAGTATGCTGAAGAAATTTTAAAATTGTTAGAGGCTGTAAAACAACCAGAAAAGGTAGCTATCATGCATTGTCAGGGACACCAAAAGGGGAACACCGATTTTGAAATTGGAAAATCGATTGGCAGAGGCTAAGCAGGCAGCTGAAATAACTGAGGTGAAAGCATTGTCTTTGATACCAGACGGTAAAATCCAAACTATATCCAAATTATACAAAAGAAGACTTAAAATTAATTGAAGATTTGAAAGGTAAAATGAAACCAGATGGATGAGTATATTTAAAAGATAACCCCATAGTAATACCCTCTAGTTTGACATGGCCCATAGTTCTTACAGAACACAATAAAACGCATTGGGGAGCTGGCACACTGCATAAGAGCCTGAGTCAGACATTAGTGGGACGATATGATAAAACAAGTAACTCAACAATGTAGCATTTGCTTACACAATAACCCCAATACCAAGGATAGAATAAAATTTGGAATAATCGGTAAAGGAAATTATTCGGGGCAACAGTGGCAAATTGATTTTTCAGAACTCCCTAGAAAAGGGGGGTATCATTATTTACTGGTTCTGACTGACACGTTTTCAGGAAGGCCTGAAGCCTTTCCCTGTCGAACAACCAAAGCAAGAGAAGTGGTTAAAGTCTTGTTAAATGAAATAATACCATGCTTTGGGATTCTAGTAGCAATGTCTTCTGATAGAGTTTCACATTTTTGTGCACAAGTGGTAGACCAGATAAGTAAGATTCTAAAGATAGATTGGCAACTGCATACTCCTTATAGACCACAGGCAAGTGGACAGGTAGAAAAAATGAACCATTTAATTAAACAATAAATAGCTAAAATTGGATAAGAAGCTAATTTGTCATGGCCTCAATCCCTCCCTTTAGCATTACTTGGAATTAGAGTTAAACCTAGAATAAAAGGGAATTTGAGTCCCTTCAAAATCTTATATGGAAGGCCATAGCAATTTCTATTTAGTGGAGAGGACCTAACGCAGTTAGGATCAGAATATTTATATGCTTATATAACTGAACTTCAGAAACAATTAAATAAAGTACATACATTTGTTTTAGGGACCAGGGCTAGAGGGTTGGATCAACCAATCCACCCCTTTAAGCTCGGGGATTATATATATATAAAGACTTTTTCAGGACAACCCGTGCAGGAAAAATGGAAGGAAAGTGGATGGGACCACACCAAGTATTACTGACAACACACACCGCCATTAAGATTAAGAAGCAAGCAGCTTGGATCCACAATTCAAGGGTGAAGAAGGCCCCGGCGAGGATATGGACCACCACTCCAACTGGACCAACAAAATTACGGTTTTCCAGATCCTAATGATTGCAGGGGTGCGGTTCTCGGATTTGGGGTGGGCAACTTGGGATGAGAACTTACACCTGACCTTAATACAAACAATTTCTCAAGTAACTAATAAGACGAACTGTTGGGTATGCACCCATCTGCCACAGCATGGGAATAAGGGTGTATCGTTAATTGGGATTCCCTTGCCTGCAAACTTATCTTGGACTAATTTGTGGGAAAACACATCTTGGGGTCGAAAATATTAAGCAGTTTTGGAACTAGAAGTGAGTAGCTTCTTGCCGTTAGAATCCTATTATGTGTGTGTACAAAGGTGTAACCCGCCTAAGGGTATAGGAAAACAGCATTGTATGAATACGGATACTACTTATGTGGGAAATCAGACATCTTGTAATTGAACAATTGATATTAGTACGACTAGCGGCTGGGCAAATTCAACCAGCTGGACGGTTCCAGAAGGAAAAGGGTGGTATTGGCTATGCAATGATACAGCCCGTAAGGTCTTGCCTGAGAATTGGAAGGGAACTTGCACTCTTGGAGCGGTAGTCCCCAATATGACAGTACATGATGTAGTGCCTCGAGGTTACTTGAGAAATCATATCCGGAGAATCAGATGAAAAATTAACAATCCATTGGTAGAGAGACACACCCCTTTTCATAGTTTTGTGCGATGGTTTATCCCATGGTTAGGAGTGAGTGAATTGGAAAAGGCAATAGTTAATATTTCTGCAATTATAGAGAAGTTAGAAAACAAAATTCTGGATGCTATAAAGGCTCAACAAGAAGAGATATCTAGTTTATCACAGGTAGTATTCCAAAATCGGATGGCCCTAGACTTGTTACTGGCCACTCAAGGGGGAGTCTGTACAGTAATAAACACAAGTTGTTGTATGTATGTAGATCAGAGTGGAAGGATCTCTACCGACCTGGAAGAAATATGGAAGCAGACCAGGATCCTACATGAGATCAGTAAAGATGATCTTTCATGGAGTTTTAGTGAACTATGGACTAAGTTAACCTCCTGGTTGCCCAATTTCCAATGGTTGAAACAAGTATTCATTGCTCTAATCGTATTAGTAGTGTTAGGAATATTTGTGTGCATGTTGTTTAGATGCCTGCTTTGTTGTGTTACTGTAAATAAAGAAAGTATCTGATGCAAAAGAATTTGCATGGGAAAAGAAAAGGGGGGATTGATTAAGGAGGTATTGGGGAGGCAAGGGCAATCCCCAGACAAGGACTGTATATCTCGAAACAAGACACTGGAACTCATGATAAGGAAGCGGCAGGCGGACAGAGAAACGAATGTAAGGACTATAACTCTCGAAACTGGACATTGGAATTCATTATAAAGATACAACAAACGGGAGAATTGGCAACAACCAGCTCTTGCAATTAAGAAACATGCCAATTCAGCAGATTCCTGACCAAAGGTGAAAAGTACACTGTGAGGAAGACTCGGGGTCTTCCTCCCAAAGACCCCTGCCCATGTCCCAAAGACCCCTGCCCACAATTCTTGGAAGGCTCTGCGCAGGCGCAAGGTGCCAAAAGGCTAATTAGCATGAGAAGCGAGGGAAGGCGGGGATAGGTAATGCATATGTATAGGTGCTTGTAGAATATTGATAGATTGATTGTATAAATTCAAGACTGCTTTCTGCTTTGGGTATGCACGATAGGTGGAGAGATCCCCCGTGCATCCAGCGCTGCAATAAAGAATATACCACTTAAAGGAATTTCGGCTTCGATCTTTGAATCAATTTGGCGACCCAGATGGGACAACCTCTCTGCCGGACTGCAGGACCTGCTGGGAACAGGACTCCCTAGGGTACCCCCGGGATTTCCCGGAGGGACTCCTCGACTCACCGGATCACTGCGGAGGCAGACAAGGACCCCATCATTGTAAGTGAGTATATTCTTTATTCTGGTTTGGTTTTCTGGTAGTCCGGTCATCTGGAACTGTCTGTAAGTCAGAAGGTGATCTTCTGCGAGGCAGTGTTTGGTATATACTTTGTGGTTAGCACCATAAGTACATGTTTGGGGACCTTAAGGAAGGAGCTCGCTTTAAGGTCCATCTGGAATTGTGTTGTCTATTTCGGTTTTCTGACTCATGGAGTATGGTATTTAACTCTGGTTATTGTTACTGCGATTTTGGCTATTTTCCTGGTGGTAATAGTAGGTTCGTGGCATTGTTATAAGAAAGATATCGTTACGGTGTTACACAGTTCGGTTTTCTGACTTATCGCATGTGGAATTTGACTCTGACTATTGTTACTGTGATTTTGGCAATATTGCTGGTAATAGTAGTTTTGTGACATCGCTACTGAAAGATATTGCGTGCCCGTATTTTTGTGAGTGATACGTTTTGTGATACGCTTTTGTAAGTAACATGTGTATTCTGAAAGTGTAAACTGGAAACTGGGGGGGCAAACAAGCAGTGAAATTTTAAAGAAAAGTGTGTTAGGATGTGTTTTAAGTCACTGGAAGGATATTGGAGGATCTGCCGGTGGAAGTGTGAACAGGAAAACATTGATAAAATATCGTAATCAGTGGTGGCCGCTTTATAAGCTGGAATGTGGAGAAAAGTGGCCCCTAAATGGAACTTTAAACTATAATATTTTGCTACAGTTAATGTTGTTTTTTGAGAAGCAGAACAGGATGAAATGTTGTATACTGATGTTTCAGCATCTTGGTGGGAAAAGGTAGGGAATTAAGTTGGCCCCTGACTGAACCTTTGATGTTGGCATTAGAGAAGTACAGGCTGGAGAAAGATAAAGGAAGTGTTAAAAGGGTTGTTGAAAGTGTTAAAGGTGTTTGAAGTTGAATGAGCAGGGAAAGAGGATGTAGGAATGTTAATAGTTCTGCCTCTGCCCGAGGCAGAGATCTTAAAATCATGGGTGTTAGCCCTTTAGGGCAAAGGGACCATGATCGGTCCGAGAGAGTTGTCACAGAAACAGAAAAGAGGTACACTCTTAAAACAACCTGAGTTCATGTGCGAGCTCAGATTGCTGATGGGACCGTTCAGGGAACTGTGGACAACTGCATTCCCCTGACCGACCCCCACTAAGACCCGAATCATCCTGAAAATCATGAACGGTTAAGTAAATACTAAAACCTGGATGAATTGGGAATTGAGAATATGCTTCCAACAAGGTCTAAAAGAAAGCCCTATGGAATTTTTGGACCAACTCTGAAATGTAATGAAAATAAATAAATAAATAAATAAATAAATAAATAAATAAAACAAAACGGTTTGGACCTGGCTTTGGAGGACAAATTGACTAGCCTTTTCCTAGGGTAATCAACCCCTGATTTCAACAGGAATAACGGGGACCTGGGGAATCTACCCTAGCGGATCCTCCACTGGTTATAATGAAGCTAGGGGAGGAATGGAAGTGAAATTTCTTATTGCTATGGGCCAACGTATTCAGTTCTAAATCAAGCATTAATGCCTTCACAGAATTATTATGTTAGGGTAAAAGGTGTGTCATGGTTTAACCCGGCCGGCAGCTAAACACCACGCAGCTGTTCACTCACCCTCCCCCTCCCTCTCTGGGACGGGGGAGAGAAATGGAAAGTGAAGCCTGTGAGTTGAGATAAAGACAGTTTAATAAGACAAAATAACAATAATAATAATAATAATAATAATAACAATAATAATAATAATAACAATAATAATAACAATAATAATAATACAATGATGATAATAGTACCACTACTAATAATGTGTACAAACAAGTGATGCACAATGCAATTGCTCACCACCCGCTGACCGATGCCCAGCCTAACCCCGAGCAGTCCGGCCCCCTCCCCCTGGCTAGCCACCCCTACGTATTGTTTAGCCTGACGTCAGATGCTATGGAATACCCCTTTGGCTAGTTTGGGTCACCTGTCCTGGGTCTGTCCCCTCCCAGCTCTTACTGCACCCCCAGCCTGCCTGTTGGCAGGACAGAGCAAGAAGCTGAGATGTCCTTGGCTTGGTATAAGCATTGCTCTGCAACAATTGAAACATCGGGGTGTTATCAGCACTCTTCTCATCCTAAGCCAAAACATAGCATTCTCCCAGCTACTAGGAAGAAAATTAACTCTGTTCTAACTGAAACCAGGACAAGGTGTAACCGAAAAGGCTTATTTTTGTGAACCTTTGAAGTACAAATTAGGGAAACAATGGGGCATACACAGATTTTTATCTATGCCTAGCTCCTCATGGGCACTCTTAGGTAGAGATTTATTAGAGCAAGTAGGAGCAGAAATTGTCTTTGAAAAAGGGAAAATGGAATTAAGAACAGGAGAAGAACAACTAATAAATGTGTTAAGCTTGGCACTAATACAAACTGACCCTAAAAGTGAAATACCTTTAGAGATCACAGATCAAGTATGTCCAGGAGTTTGGGCTACCGAAGTCCCTGGAAGAGCTAAAAATGTGACCTTAATAATTATTAAATTAAAGCCAGGAGAGAAACCCGTTAAGGTTAAGTAATATCCTTTGAGGACAGAAGATAGGAAAGGAATTAAAGAGATAATTGATCAGTTTTTACAGTATGGATTATTGATTGAATGCGAATCAGAATCCAATGCACCCATATTGCCAATTAAAAAGGCAGATGAAAAAGCTATAGGCTAGTTCAGGATTTGAGGGCCATAAATAAAATCACTGAGGATATACATCCAGTAGTGGCAAACCCTTATACTTTGCTGACTAAATTAAAGAATAGTCAAGTCTGGTTTACCGTACTGGATTTAAAAGATGCCTTCTTCTGCCTAGGCTTAGCCACAGAAAGCCAAAACCTATTCGCCTTTGAATGGGAAAATCCCGATTCAGGCAGAAAGACGCAGCTTACGTGGACATTACTACCTCAAGGATTCAAGAATAGCCCCACTAATTTTGGAAACCAATTAGCAAGGGAACTCGAAACATGGATACCTCCGGACACTGAAGGTGCTTTGTTACAATATGTAGATGATCTCTTAATAGCTACCGAGACTAAAGGGAGTTGGATTCAATGGACTATAAGTTGTCTTAATTTTCTGGGTTTAAATGGATATCAAGTCTCTTGACAGAAAGTCCAGCTGGCTCAACAAAGTGTGACCTATCTGGGATTTGACATTTCGGAAGGACAACGAGAACTAGGAACTGAACATAAGGAAGTCATTTGCCGGACTCCAGAACCTCAAATGGTAAAGGAGCTACAAAGCTTTTTAGGAATGACAGGTTGGTGTCGCCTTTGGATTTATAATTATGGACTATTGGTAAAGCCTCTATGTGAATTGATAAAGATTAACCAGTCAAAGTTAGTCTGGACTGGAGAAGCACAAAAAGTCTTTAAACAACTTAAACAAGAATTGATGATTTTGAAATATCAAGCAATATTGGTAGAACAGGACGACGTGGAGATTGTGATAATTCATATTGTGAATCTAGCCTCTTTTCTTAGTGATGCTCCGGCACAAGCTGTGATTCACGATTGTTTAGAAACTCTAGAGACTGTGTATTCCAGCCGACCAGACCTTAAGGAGGAGCCCATGGAAGACACGGAAGAAACTTGGTTCACGGATGGGAGCAGTTTTGTTACGCAAAGACAACGTAAAGCTGGATATGCTATAACAACTACTCAGCAGGTAATCGAGTCTAAGCCTTTACCCCCTGGAACATCAGCTCAAAAGGTGGAGATAGTTGCTCTCACGAGAGCATTGGAACTGGCAGCGGGAAAAAGGGTAAATATTTGGACAGATTCTAAATATACATTCGGCGTGGTACATGCTCATGGAGCAATTTGGAAAGAACATGGATTGCTGACCGCTCAGTGAAAACACAAAGTATGCTGAAGAAATTTTAAAATTGTTAGAGGCTGTAAAACAACCAGAAAAGGTAGCTATCATGCATTGTCAGGGACACCAAAAGGGGAACACCGATTTTGAAATTGGAAAATCGATTGGCAGAGGCTAAGCAGGCAGCTGAAATAACTGAGGTGAAGGCATTGTCTTTGATACCAGACGGTAAAATCCAAACTATATCCAAATTATACAAAAGAAGACTTAAAATTAATTGAAGATTTGAAAGGTAAAATGAAACCAGATGGATGAGTATATTTAAAAGATAACCCCATAGTAATACCCTCTAGTTTGACATGGCCCATAGTTCTTACAGAACACAATAAAACGCATTGGGGAGCTGGCACACTGCATAAGAGCCTGAGTCAGACATTAGTGGGACGATATGATAAAACAAGTAACTCAACAATGTAGCATTTGCTTACACAATAACCCCAATACCAAGGATAGAATAAAATTTGGAATAATCGGTAAAGGAAATTATTCGGGGCAACAGTGGCAAATTGATTTTTCAGAACTCCCTAGAAAAGGGGGGTATCATTATTTACTGGTTCTGACTGACACGTTTTCAGGAAGGCCTGAAGCCTTTCCCTGTCGAACAACCAAAGCAAGAGAAGTGGTTAAAGTCTTGTTAAATGAAATAATACCATGCTTTGGGATTCTAGTAGCAATGTCTTCTGATAGAGTTTCACATTTTTGTGCACAAGTGGTAGACCAGATAAGTAAGATTCTAAAGATAGATTGGCAACTGCATACTCCTTATAGACCACAGGCAAGTGGACAGGTAGAAAAAATGAACCATTTAATTAAACAATAAATAGCTAAAATTGGATAAGAAGCTAATTTGTCATGGCCTCAATCCCTCCCTTTAGCATTACTTGGAATTAGAGTTAAACCTAGAATAAAAGGGAATTTGAGTCCCTTCAAAATCTTATATGGAAGGCCATAGCAATTTCTATTTAGTGGAGAGGACCTAACGCAGTTAGGATCAGAATATTTATATGCTTATATAACTGAACTTCAGAAACAATTAAATAAAGTACATACATTTGTTTTAGGGACCAGGGCTAGAGGGTTGGATCAACCAATCCACCCCTTTAAGCTCGGGGATTATATATATATAAAGACTTTTTCAGGACAACCCGTGCAGGAAAAATGGAAGGAAAGTGGATGGGACCACACCAAGTATTACTGACAACACACACCGCCATTAAGATTAAGAAGCAAGCAGCTTGGATCCACAATTCAAGGGTGAAGAAGGCCCCGGCGAGGATATGGACCACCACTCCAACTGGACCAACAAAATTACGGTTTTCCAGATCCTAATGATTGCAGGGGTGCGGTTCTCGGATTTGGGGTGGGCAACTTGGGATGAGAACTTACACCTGACCTTAATACAAACAATTTCTCAAGTAACTAATAAGACGAACTGTTGGGTATGCACCCATCTGCCACAGCATGGGAATAAGGGTGTATCGTTAATTGGGATTCCCTTGCCTGCAAACTTATCTTGGACTAATTTGTGGGAAAACACATCTTGGGGTCGAAAATATTAAGCAGTTTTGGAACTAGAAGTGAGTAGCTTCTTGCCGTTAGAATCCTATTATGTGTGTGTACAAAGGTGTAACCCGCCTAAGGGTATAGGAAAACAGCATTGTATGAATACGGATACTACTTATGTGGGAAATCAGACATCTTGTAATTGAACAATTGATATTAGTACGACTAGCGGCTGGGCAAATTCAACCAGCTGGACGGTTCCAGAAGGAAAAGGGTGGTATTGGCTATGCAATGATACAGCCCGTAAGGTCTTGCCTGAGAATTGGAAGGGAACTTGCACTCTTGGAGCGGTAGTCCCCAATATGACAGTACATGATGTAGTGCCTCGAGGTTACTTGAGAACTCATATGCGGAGAATCAGATGAAAAATTAACAATCCATTGGTAGAGAGACACACCCCTTTTCATAGTTTTGTGCGATGGTTTATCCCATGGTTAGGAGTGAGTGAATTGGAAAAGGCAATAGTTAATATTTCTGCAATTATAGAGAAGTTAGAAAACAAAATTCTGGATGCTATAAAGGCTCAACAAGAAGAGATATCTAGTTTATCACAGGTAGTATTCCAAAATCGGATGGCCCTAGACTTGTTACTGGCCACTCAAGGGGGAGTCTGTACAGTAATAAACACAAGTTGTTGTATGTATGTAGATCAGAGTGGAAGGATCTCTACCGACCTGGAAGAAATATGGAAGCAGACCAGGATCCTACATGAGATCAGTAAAGATGATCTTTCATGGAGTTTTAGTGAACTATGGACTAAGTTAACCTCCTGGTTGCCCAATTTCCAATGGTTGAAACAAGTATTCATTGCTCTAATCGTATTAGTAGTGTTAGGAATATTTGTGTGCATGTTGTTTAGATGCCTGCTTTGTTGTGTTACTGTAAATAAAGAAAGTATCTGATGCAAAAGAATTTGCATGGGAAAAGAAAAGGGGGGATTGATTAAGGAGGTATTGGGGAGGCAAGGACAATCCCCAGACAAGGACTGTGTATCTCGAAACAAGACACTGGAACTCATGATAAGGAAGCGGCAGGCGGACAGAGAAACGAATGTAAGGACTATAAGTCTCGAAACTGGACATTGGAATTCATTATAAAGATACAACAAACGGGAGAATTGGCAACAACCAGCTCTTGCAATTAAGAAACATGCCAATTCAGCAG
Source organism: Aythya ferina (assembly GCF_964211825.1). NCBI lineage: Eukaryota > Metazoa > Chordata > Aves > Anseriformes > Anatidae > Aythya > Aythya ferina. Next base: position 541,116 of record NW_028181444.1, read on the forward strand.
ATTCCTGACCAAAGGTGAAAAGTACACTGTGAGGAAGACTCGGGGTCTTCCTCCCAAAGACCCCTGCCCACGTCCCAAAGACCCCTGCCCACAATTCTTGGAAGGCTCTGCGCAGGCGCAAGGTGCCAAAAGGCTAATTAGCATGAGAAGCGAGGGAAGGCGGGGATAGGTAATGCGTATGTATAGGTGCTTGTAGAATATTGATAGATTGATTGTATAAATTCAAGACTGCTTTCTGCTTTGGGTATGCACGATAGGTGGAGAGATCCCCTGTGCATCCAGCGCTGCAATAAAGAATATACCACTTAAAGGAATTTCGGCTTCGATCTTTGAATCAATTTGGCGACCCAGATGGGACAACCTCTCTGCCGGACTGCAGGACCTGCTGGGAACAGGACTCCCTAGGGTACCCCCGGGATTTCCCGGAGGGACTCCTCGACTCACCGGATCACTGCGGAGGCAGACAAGGACCCCATCATTGTAAGTGAGTATATTCTTTATTCTGGTTTGGTTTTCTGGTAGTCCGGTCATCTGGAACTGTCTGTAAGTCAGAAGGTGATCTTCTGCGAGGCAGTGTTTGGTATATACTTTGTGGTTAGCACCATAAGTACATGTTTGGGGACCTTAAGGAAGGAGCTCGCTTTAAGGTCCATCTGGAATTGTGTTGTCTATTTCGGTTTTCTGACTCATGGAGTATGGTATTTAACTCTGGTTATTGTTACTGCGATTTTGGCTATTTTCCTGGTGGTAATAGTAGGTTCGTGGCATTGTTATAAGAAAGATATCGTTACGGTGTTACACAGTTCGGTTTTCTGACTTATCGCATGTGGAATTTGACTCTGACTATTGTTACTGTGATTTTGGCAATATTGCTGGTAATAGTAGTTTTGTGGCATCGCTACTGAAAGATATTGCGTGCCCGTATTTTTGTGAGTGATACGTTTTGTGATACGCTTTTGTAAGTAACATGTGTATTCTGAAAGTGTAAACTGGAAACTGGGGGGGCAAACAAGCAGTGAAATTTTAAAGAAAAGTGTGTTAGGATGTGTTTTAAGTCACTGGAAGGATATTGGAGGATCTGCCGGTGGAAGTGTGAACAGGAAAACATTGATAAAATATCGTAATCAGTGGTGGCCGCTTTATAAGCTGGAATGTGGAGAAAAGTGGCCCCTAAATGGAACTTTAAACTATAATATTTTGCTACAGTTAATGTTGTTTTTTGAGAAGCAGAACAGGATGAAATGTTGTATACTGATGTTTCAGCATCTTGGTGGGAAAAGGTAGGGAATTAAGTTGGCCCCTGACTGAACCTTTGATGTTGGCATTAGAGAAGTACAGGCTGGAGAAAGATAAAGGAAGTGTTAAAAGGGTTGTTGAAAGTGTTAAAGGTGTTTGAAGTTGAATGAGCAGGGAAAGAGGATGTAGGAATGTTAATAGTTCTGCCTCTGCCCGAGGCAGAGATCTTAAAATCATGGGTGTTAGCCCTTTAGGGCAAAGGGACCATGATCGGTCCGAGAGAGTTGTCACAGAAACAGAAAAGAGGTACACTCTTAAAACAACCTGAACCAAGTTCATGTGCGAGCTCAGATTGCTGATGGGACCGTTCAGGGAACTGTGGACAACTGCATTCCCCTGACCGACCCCCACTAAGACCCGAATCATCCTGAAAATCATGAACGGTTAAGTAAATACTAAAACCTGGATGAATTGGGAATTGAGAATATGCTTCCAACAAGGTCTAAAAGAAAGCCCTATGGAATTTTTGGACCAACTCTGAAATGTAATGAAAATAAATAAATAAATAAATAAATAAATAAATAAATAAAACAAAACGGTTTGGACCTGGCTTTGGAGGACAAATTGACTAGCCTTTTCCTAGGGTAATCAACCCCTGATTTCAACAGGAATAACGGGGACCTGGGGAATCTACCCTAGCGGATCCTCCACTGGTTATAATGAAGCTAGGGGAGGAATGGAAGTGAAATTTCTTATTGCTATGGGCCAACGTATTCAGTTCTAAATCAAGCATTAATGCCTTCACAGAATTATTATGTTAGGGTAAAAGGTGTGTCATGGTTTAACCCGGCCGGCAGCTAAACACCACGCAGCTGTTCACTCACCCTCCCCCTCCCTCTCTGGGACGGGGGAGAGAAATGGAAAGTGAAGCCTGTGAGTTGAGATAAAGACAGTTTAATAAGACAAAATAACAATAATAATAATAATAATAATAATAACAATAATAATAATAATAACAATAATAATAACAATAATAATAATACAATGATGATAATAGTACCACTACTAATAATGTGTACAAACAAGTGATGCACAATGCAATTGCTCACCACCCGCTGACCGATGCCCAGCCTAACCCCGAGCAGTCCGGCCCCCTCCCCCTGGCTAGCCACCCCTATGTATTGTTTAGCCTGACGTCAGATGCTATGGAATACCCCTTTGGCTAGTTTGGGTCACCTGTCCTGGGTCTGTCCCCTCCCAGCTCTTACTGCACCCCCAGCCTGCCTGTTGGCAGGACAGAGCAAGAAGCTGAGATGTCCTTGGCTTGGTATAAGCATTGCTCTGCAACAATTGAAACATCGGGGTGTTATCAGCACTCTTCTCATCCTAAGCCAAAACATAGCATTCTCCCAGCTACTAGGAAGAAAATTAACTCTGTTCTAACTGAAACCAGGACAAGGTGTAACCGAAAAGGCTTATTTTTGTGAACCTTTGAAGTACAAATTAGGGAAACAATGGGGCATACACAGATTTTTATCTATGCCTAGCTCCTCATGGGCACTCTTAGGTAGAGATTTATTAGAGCAAGTAGGAGCAGAAATTGTCTTTGAAAAAGGGAAAATGGAATTAAGAACAGGAGAAGAACAACTAATAAATGTGTTAAGCTTGGCACTAATACAAACTGACCCTAAAAGTGAAATACCTTTAGAGATCACAGATCAAGTATGTCCAGGAGTTTGGGCTACCGAAGTCCCTGGAAGAGCTAAAAATGTGACCTTAATAATTATTAAATTAAAGCCAGGAGAGAAACCCGTTAAGGTTAAGTAATATCCTTTGAGGACAGAAGATAGGAAAGGAATTAAAGAGATAATTGATCAGTTTTTACAGTATGGATTATTGATTGAATGCGAATCAGAATCCGATGCACCCATATTGCCAATTAAAAAGGCAGATGAAAAAGCTATAGGCTAGTTCAGGATTTGAGGGCCATAAATAAAATCACTGAGGATATACATCCAGTAGTGGCAAACCCTTATACTTTGCTGACTAAATTAAAGAATAGTCAAGTCTGGTTTACCGTACTGGATTTAAAAGATGCCTTCTTCTGCCTAGGCTTAGCCACAGAAAGCCAAAACCTATTCGCCTTTGAATGGGAAAATCCCGATTCAGGCAGAAAGACGCAGCTTACGTGGACATTACTACCTCAAGGATTCAAGAATAGCCCCACTAATTTTGGAAACCAATTAGCAAGGGAACTCGAAACATGGATACCTCCGGACACTGAAGGTGCTTTGTTACAATATGTAGATGATCTCTTAATAGCTACCGAGACTAAAGGGAGTTGGATTCAATGGACTATAAGTCGTCTTAATTTTCTGGGTTTAAATGGATATCAAGTCTCTTGACAGAAAGTCCAGCTGGCTCAACAAAGTGTGACCTATCTGGGATTTGACATTTCGGAAGGACAACGAGAACTAGGAACTGAACATAAGGAAGTCATTTGCCGGACTCCAGAACCTCAAATGGTAAAGGAGCTACAAAGCTTTTTAGGAATGACAGGTTGGTGTCGCCTTTGGATTTATAATTATGGACTATTGGTAAAGCCTCTATGTGAATTGATAAAGATTAACCAGTCAAAGTTAGTCTGGACTGGAGAAGCACAAAAAGTCTTTAAACAACTTAAACAAGAATTGATGATTTTGAAATATCAAGCAATATTGGTAGAACAGGACGACGTGGAGATTGTGATAATTCATATTGTGAATCTAGCCTCTTTTCTTAGTGATGCTCCGGCACAAGCTGTGATTCACGATTGTTTAGAAACTCTAGAGACTGTGTATTCCAGCCGACCAGACCTTAAGGAGGAGCCCATGGAAGACGCGGAAGAAACTTGGTTCACGGATGGGAGCAGTTTTGTTACGCAAAGACAACGTAAAGCTGGATATGCTATAACAACTACTCAGCAGGTAATCGAGTCTAAGCCTTTACCCCCTGGAACATCAGCTCAAAAGGTGGAGATAGTTGCTCTCACGAGAGCATTGGAACTGGCAGCGGGAAAAAGGGTAAATATTTGGACAGATTCTAAATATACATTCGGCGTGGTACATGCTCATGGAGCAATTTGGAAAGAACATGGATTGCTGACTGCTCAGTGAAAACACAAAGTATGCTGAAGAAATTTTAAAATTGTTAGAGGCTGTAAAACAACCAGAAAAGGTAGCTATCATGCATTGTCAGGGACACCAAAAGGGGAACACCGATTTTGAAACTGGAAAATCGATTGGCAGAGGCTAAGCAGGCAGCTGAAATAACTGAGGTGAAGGCATTGTCTTTGATACCAGACGGTAAAATCCAAACTATATCCAAATTATACAAAAGAAGACTTAAAATTAATTGAAGATTTGAAAGGTAAAATGAAACCAGATGGATGAGTATATTTAAAAGATAACCCCATAGTAATACCCTCTAGTTTGACATGGCCCATAGTTCTTACAGAACACAATAAAACGCATTGGGGAGCTGGCACACTGCATAAGAGCCTGAGTCAGACATTAGTGGGACGATATGATAAAACAAGTAACTCAACAATGTAGCATTTGCTTACACAATACCAAGGATAGAATAAAATTTGGAATAATCGGTAAAGGAAATTATTCGGGGCAACAGTGGCAAATTGATTTTTCAGAACTCCCTAGAAAAGGGGGGTATCATTATTTACTGGTTCTGACTGACACGTTTTCAGGAAGGCCTGAAGCCTTTCCCTGTCGAACAACCAAAGCAAGAGAAGTGGTTAAAGTCTTGTTAAATGAAATAATACCATGCTTTGGGATTCTAGTAGCAATGTCTTCTGATAGAGTTTCACATTTTTGTGCACAAGTGGTAGACCAGATAAGTAAGATTCTAAAGATAGATTGGCAACTGCATACTCCTTATAGACCACAGGCAAGTGGACAGGTAGAAAAAATGAACCATTTAATTAAACAATAAATAGCTAAAATTGGATAAGAAGCTAATTTGTCATGGCCTCAATCCCTCCCTTTAGCATTACTTGGAATTAGAGTTAAACCTAGAATAAAAGGAAATTTGAGTCCCTTCAAAATCTTATATGGAAGGCCATAGCAATTTCTATTTAGTGGAGAGGACCTAACGCAGTTAGGATCAGAATATTTATATGCTTATATAACTGAACTTCAGAAACAATTAAATAAAGTACATACATTTGTTTTAGGGACCAGGGCTAGAGGGTTGGATCAACCAATCCACCCCTTTAAGCTCGGGGATTATATATATATAAAGACTTTTTCAGGACAACCCGTGCAGGAAAAATGGAAGGAAAGTGGATGGGACCACACCAAGTATTACTGACAACACACACCGCCATTAAGATTAAGAAGCAAGCAGCTTGGATCCACAATTCAAGGGTGAAGAAGGCCCCGGCGAGGATATGGACCACCACTCCAACTGGACCAACAAAATTACGGTTTTCCAGATCCTAATGATTGCAGGGGTGCGGTTCTCGGATTTGGGGTGGGCAACTTGGGATGAGAACTTACACCTGACCTTAATACAAACAATTTCTCAAGTAACTAATAAGACGAACTGTTGGGTATGCACCCATCTGCCACAGCATGGGAATAAGGGTGTATCGTTAATTGGGATTCCCTTGCCTGCAAACTTATCTTGGACTAATTTGTGGGAAAACACATCTTGGGGTCGAAAATATTAAGCAGTTTTGGAACTAGAAGTGAGTAGCTTTTTGCCGTTAGAATCCTATTATGTGTGTGTACAAAGGTGTAACCCGCCTAAGGGTATAGGAAAACAGCATTGTATAAATACGGATACTACTTATGTGGGAAATCAGACATCTTGTAATTGAACAATTGATATTAGTACGACTAGCGGCTGGGCAAATTCAACCAGCTGGACGGTTCCAGAAGGAAAAGGGTGGTATTGGCTATGCAATGATACAGCCCGTAAGGTCTTGCCTGAGAATTGGAAGGGAACTTGCACTCTTGGAGCGGTAGTCCCCAATATGACAGTACATGATGTAGTGCCTCGAGGTTACTTGAGAAATCATATCCGGAGAATCAGATGAAAAATTAACAATCCATTGGTAGAGAGACACACCCCTTTTCATAGTTTTGTGCGATGGTTTATCCCATGGTTAGGAGTGAGTGAATTGGAAAAGGCAATAGTTAATATTTCTGCAATTATAGAGAAGTTAGAAAACAAAATTCTGGATGCTATAAAGGCTCAACAAGAAGAGATATCTAGTTTATCACAGGTAGTATTCCAAAATCGGATGGCCCTAGACTTGTTACTGGCCACTCAAGGGGGAGTCTGTACAGTAATAAACACAAGTTGTTGTATGTATGTAGATCAGAGTGGAAGGATCTCTACCGACCTGGAAGAAATATGGAAGCAGACCAGGATCCTACATGAGATCAGTAAAGATGATCTTTCATGGAGTTTTAGTGAACTATGGACTAAGTTAACCTCCTGGTTGCCCAATTTCCAATGGTTGAAACAAGTATTCATTGCTCTAATCGTATTAGTAGTGTTAGGAATATTTGTGTGCATGTTGTTTAGATGCCTGCTTTGTTGTGTTACTGTAAATAAAGAAAGTATCTGATGCAAAAGAATTTGCATGGGAAAAGAAAAGGGGGGATTGATTAAGGAGGTATTGGGGAGGCAAGGACAATCCCCAGACAAGGACTGTATATCTCGAAACAAGACACTGGAACTCATGATAAGGAAGCGGCAGGCGGACAGAGAAACGAATGTAAGGACTATAACTCTCGAAACTGGACATTGGAATTCATTATAAAGATACAACAAACGGGAGAATTGGCAACAACCAGCTCTTGCAATTAAGAAACATGCCAATTCAGCAGATTCCTGACCAAAGGTGAAAAGTACACTGTGAGGAAGACTCGGGGTCTTCCTCCCAAAGACCCCTGCCCACGTCCCAAAGACCCCTGCCCACAATTCTTGGAAGGCTCTGCGCAGGCGCAAGGTGCCAAAAGGCTAATTAGCATGAGAAGCGAGGGAAGGCGGGGATAGGTAATGCGTATGTATAGGTGCTTGTAGAATATTGATAGATTGATTGTATAAATTCAAGACTGCTTTCTGCTTTGGGTATGCACGATAGGTGGAGAGATCCCCCGTGCATCCAGCGCTGCAATAAAGAATATACCACTTAAAGGAATTTCGGCTTCGATCTTTGAATCAATTTGGCGACCCAGATGGGACAACCTCTCTGCCGGACTGCAGGACCTGCTGGGAACAGGACTCCCTAGGGTACCCCCGGGATTTCCCGGAGGGACTCCTCGACTCACCGGATCACTGCGGAGGCAGACAAGGACCCCATCATTGTAAGTGAGTATATTCTTTATTCTGGTTTGGTTTTCTGGTAGACCGGTCATCTGGAACTGTCTGTAAGTCAGAAGGTGATCTTCTGCGAGGCAGTGTTTGGTATATACTTTGTGGTTAGCACCATAAGTACATGTTTGGGGACCTTAAGGAAGGAGCTCGCTTTAAGGTCCATCTGGAATTGTGTTGTCTATTTCGGTTTTCTGACTCATGGAGTATGGTATTTAACTCTGGTTATTGTTACTGCGATTTTGGCTATTTTCCTGGTGGTAATAGTAGGTTCGTGGCATTGTTATAAGAAAGATATCGTTACGGTGTTACACAGTTCGGTTTTCTGACTTATCGCATGTGGAATTTGACTCTGACTATTGTTACTGTGATTTTGGCAATATTGCTGGTAATAGTAGTTTTGTGGCATCGCTACTGAAAGATATTGCGTGCCCGTATTTTTGTGAGTGATACGTTTTGTGATACGCTTTTGTAAGTAACATGTGTATTCTGAAAGTGTAAACTGGAAACTGGGGGGGCAAACAAGCAGTGAAATTTTAAAGAAAAGTGTGTTAGGATGTGTTTTAAGTCACTGGAAGGATATTGGAGGATCTGCCGGTGGAAGTGTGAACAGGAAAACATTGATAAAATATCGTAATCAGTGGTGGCCGCTTTATAAGCTGGAATGTGGAGAAAAGTGGCCCCTAAATGGAACTTTAAACTATAATATTTTGCTACAGTTAATGTTGTTTTTTGAGAAGCAGAACAGGATGAAATGTTGTATACTGATGTTTCAGCATCTTGGTGGGAAAAGGTAGGGAATTAAGTTGGCCCCTGACTGAACCTTTGATGTTGGCATTAGAGAAGTACAGGCTGGAGAAAGATAAAGGAAGTGTTAAAAGGGTTGTTGAAAGTGTTAAAGGTGTTTGAAGTTGAATGAGCAGGGAAAGAGGATGTAGGAATGTTAATAGTTCTGCCTCTGCCCGAGGCAGAGATCTTAAAATCATGGGTGTTAGCCCTTTAGGGCAAAGGGACCATGATCGGTCCGAGAGAGTTGTCACAGAAACAGAAAAGAGGTACACTCTTAAAACAACCTGAGTTCATGTGCGAGCTCAGATTGCTGATGGGACCGTTCAGGGAACTGTGGACAACTGCATTCCCCTGACCGACCCCCACTAAGACCCGAATCATCCTGAAAATCATGAACGGTTAAGTAAATACTAAAACCTGGATGAATTGGGAATTGAGAATATGCTTCCAACAAGGTCTAAAAGAAAGCCCTATGGAATTTTTGGACCAACTCTGAAATGTAATGAAAATAAATAAATAAATAAATAAATAAATAAATAAATAAAACAAAACGGTTTGGACCTGGCTTTGGAGGACAAATTGACTAGCCTTTTCCTAGGGTAATCAACCCCTGATTTCAACAGGAATAACGGGGACCTGGGGAATCTACCCTAGCGGATCCTCCACTGGTTATAATGAAGCTAGGGGAGGAATGGAAGTGAAATTTCTTATTGCTATGGGCCAACGTATTCAGTTCTAAATCAAGCATTAATGCCTTCACAGAATTATTATGTTAGGGTAAAAGGTGTGTCATGGTTTAACCCGGCCGGCAGCTAAACACCACGCAGCTGTTCACTCACCCTCCCCCTCCCTCTCTGGGACGGGGGAGAGAAATGGAAAGTGAAGCCTGTGAGTTGAGATAAAGACAGTTTAATAAGACAAAATAACAATAATAATAATAATAATAATAATAACAATAATAATAATAATAACAATAATAATAACAATAATAATAATACAATGATGATAATAGTACCACTACTAATAATGTGTACAAACAAGTGATGCACAATGCAATTGCTCACCACCCGCTGACCGATGCCCAGCCTAACCCCGAGCAGTCCGGCCCCCTCCCCCTGGCTAGCCACCCCTATGTATTGTTTAGCCTGACGTCAGATGCTATGGAATACCCCTTTGGCTAGTTTGGGTCACCTGTCCTGGGTCTGTCCCCTCCCAGCTCTTACTGCACCCCCAGCCTGCCTGTTGGCAGGACAGAGCAAGAAGCTGAGATGTCCTTGGCTTGGTATAAGCATTGCTCTGCAACAATTGAAACATCGGGGTGTTATCAGCACTCTTCTCATCCTAAGCCAAAACATAGCATTCTCCCAGCTACTAGGAAGAAAATTAACTCTGTTCTAACTGAAACCAGGACAAGGTGTAACCGAAAAGGCTTATTTTTGTGAACCTTTGAAGTACAAATTAGGGAAACAATGGGGCATACACAGATTTTTATCTATGCCTAGCTCCTCATGGGCACTCTTAGGTAGAGATTTATTAGAGCAAGTAGGAGCAGAAATTGTCTTTGAAAAAGGGAAAATGGAATTAAGAACAGGAGAAGAACAACTAATAAATGTGTTAAGCTTGGCACTAATACAAACTGACCCTAAAAGTGAAATACCTTTAGAGATCACAGATCAAGTATGTCCAGGAGTTTGGGCTACCGAAGTCCCTGGAAGAGCTAAAAATGTGACCTTAATAATTATTAAATTAAAGCCAGGAGAGAAACCCGTTAAGGTTAAGTAATATCCTTTGAGGACAGAAGATAGGAAAGGAATTAAAGAGATAATTGATCAGTTTTTACAGTATGGATTATTGATTGAATGCGAATCAGAATCCGATGCACCCATATTGCCAATTAAAAAGGCAGATGAAAAAGCTATAGGCTAGTTCAGGATTTGAGGGCCATAAATAAAATCACTGAGGATATACATCCAGTAGTGGCAAACCCTTATACTTTGCTGACTAAATTAAAGAATAGTCAAGTCTGGTTTACCGTACTGGATTTAAAAGATGCCTTCTTCTGCCTAGGCTTAGCCACAGAAAACCTATTCGCCTTTGAATGGGAAAATCCCGATTCAGGCAGAAAGACGCAGCTTACGTGGACATTACTACCTCAAGGATTCAAGAATAGCCCCACTAATTTTGGAAACCAATTAGCAAGGGAACTCGAAACATGGATACCTCCGGACACTGAAGGTGCTTTGTTACAATATGTAGATGATCTCTTAATAGCTACCGAGACTAAAGGGAGTTGGATTCAATGGACTATAAGTCGTCTTAATTTTCTGGGTTTAAATGGATATCAAGTCTCTTGACAGAAAGTCCAGCTGGCTCAACAAAGTGTGACCTATCTGGGATTTGACATTTCGGAAGGACAACGAGAACTAGGAACTGAACATAAGGAAGTCATTTGCCGGACTCCAGAACCTCAAATGGTAAAGGAGCTACAAAGCTTTTTAGGAATGACAGGTTGGTGTCGCCTTTGGATTTATAATTATGGACTATTGGTAAAGCCTCTATGTGAATTGATAAAGATTAACCAGTCAAAGTTAGTCTGGACTGGAGAAGCACAAAAAGTCTTTAAACAACTTAAACAAGAATTGATGATTTTGAAATATCAAGCAATATTGGTAGAACAGGACGACGTGGAAATTGTGATAATTCATATTGTGAATCTAGCCTCTTTTCTTAGTGATGCTCCGGCACAAGCTGTGATTCACGATTGTTTAGAAACTCTAGAGACTGTGTATTCCAGCCGACCAGACCTTAAGGAGGAGCTCATGGAAGACGCGGAAGAAACTTGGTTCACGGATGGGAGCAGTTTTGTTACGCAAAGACAACGTAAAGCTGGATATGCTATAACAACTACTCAGCAGGTAATCGAGTCTAAGCCTTTACCCCCTGGAACATCAGCTCAAAAGGCGGAGATAGTTGCTCTCACGAGAGCATTGGAACTGGCAGCGGGAAAAAGGGTAAATATTTGGACAGATTCTAAATATACATTCGGCGTGGTACATGCTCATGGAGCAATTTGGAAAGAACATGGATTGCTGACCGCTCAGTGAAAACACAAAGTATGCTGAAGAAATTTTAAAATTGTTAGAGGCTGTAAAACAACCAGAAAAGGTAGCTATCATGCATTGTCAGGGACACCAAAAGGGGAACACCGATTTTGAAATTGGAAAATCGATTGGCAGAGGCTAAGCAGGCAGCTGAAATAACTGAGGTGAAGGCATTGTCTTTGATACCAGACGGTAAAATCCAAACTATATCCAAATTATACAAAAGAAGACTTAAAATTAATTGAAGATTTGAAAGGTAAAATGAAACCAGATGGATGAGTATATTTAAAAGATAACCCCATAGTAATACCCTCTAGTTTGACATGGCCCATAGTTCTTACAGAACACAATAAAACGCATTGGGGAGCTGGCACACTGAGCCTGAGTCAGACATTAGTGGGACGATATGATAAAACAAGTAACTCAACAATGTAGCATTTGCTTACACAATACCAAGGATAGAATAAAATTTGGAATAATCGGTAAAGGAAATTATTCGGGGCAACAGTGGCAAATTGATTTTTCAGAACTCCCTAGAAAAGGGGGGTATCATTATTTACTGGTTCTGACTGACACGTTTTCAGGAAGGCCTGAAGCCTTTCCCTGTCGAACAACCAAAGCAAGAGAAGTGGTTAAAGTCTTGTTAAATGAAATAATACCATGCTTTGGGATTCTAGTAGCAATGTCTTCTGATAGAGTTTCACATTTTTGTGCACAAGTGGTAGACCAGATAAGTAAGATTCTAAAGATAGATTGGCAACTGCATACTCCTTATAGACCACAGGCAAGTGGACAGGTAGAAAAAATGAACCATTTAATTAAACAATAAATAGCTAAAATTGGATAAGAAGCTAATTTGTCATGGCCTCAATCCCTCCCTTTAGCATTACTTGGAATTAGAGTTAAACCTAGAATAAAAGGAAATTTGAGTCCCTTCAAAATCTTATATGGAAGGCCATAGCAATTTCTATTTAGTGGAGAGGACCTAACGCAGTTAGGATCAGAATATTTATATGCTTATATAACTGAACTTCAGAAACAATTAAATAAAGTACATACATTTGTTTTAGGGACCAGGGCTAGAGGGTTGGATCAACCAATCCACCCCTTTAAGCTCGGGGATTATATATATATAAAGACTTTTTCAGGACAACCCGTGCAGGAAAAATGGAAGGAAAGTGGATGGGACCACACCAAGTATTACTGACAACACACACCGCCATTAAGATTAAGAAGCAAGCAGCTTGGATCCACAATTCAAGGGTGAAGAAGGCCCCGGCGAGGATATGGACCACCACTCCAACTGGACCAACAAAATTACGGTTTTCCAGATCCTAATGATTGCAGGGGTGCGGTTCTCGGATTTGGGGTGGGCAACTTGGGATGAGAACTTACACCTGACCTTAATACAAACAATTTCTCAAGTAACTAATAAGACGAACTGTTGGGTATGCACCCATCTGCCACAGCATGGGAATAAGGGTGTATCGTTAATTGGGATTCCCTTGCCTGCAAACTTATCTTGGACTAATTTGTGGGAAAACACATCTTGGGGTCGAAAATATTAAGCAGTTTTGGAACTAGAAGTGAGTAGCTTCATGCCGTTAGAATCCTATTATGTATGTGTACAAAGGTGTAACCCGCCTAAGGGTATAGGAAAACAGCATTGTATAAATACGGATACTACTTATGTGGGAAATCAGACATCTTGTAATTGAACAATTGATATTAGTACGACTAGCGGCTGGGCAAATTCAACCAGCTGGACGGTTCCAGAAGGAAAAGGGTGGTATTGGCTATGCAATGATACAGCCCGTAAGGTCTTGCCTGAGAATTGGAAGGGAACTTGCACTCTTGGAGCGGTAGTCCCCAATATGACAGTACATGATGTAGTGCCTCGAGGTTACTTGAGAAATCATATCCGGAGAATCAGATGAAAAATTAACAATCCATTGGTAGAGAGACACACCCCTTTTCATAGTTTTGTGCGATGGTTTATCCCATGGTTAGGAGTGAGTGAATTGGAAAAGGCAATAGTTAATATTTCTGCAATTATAGAGAAGTTAGAAAACAAAATTCTGGATGCTATAAAGGCTCAACAAGAAGAGATATCTAGTTTATCACAGGTAGTATTCCAAAATCGGATGGCCCTAGACTTGTTACTGGCCACTCAAGGGGGAGTCTGTACAGTAATAAACACAAGTTGTTGTATGTATGTAGATCAGAGTGGAAGGATCTCTACCGACCTGGAAGAAATATGGAAGCAGACCAGGATCCTACATGAGATCAGTAAAGATGATCTTTCATGGAGTTTTAGTGAACTATGGACTAAGTTAACCTCCTGGTTGCCCAATTTCCAATGGTTGAAACAAGTATTCATTGCTCTAATCGTATTAGTAGTGTTAGGAATATTTGTGTGCATGTTGTTTAGATGCCTGCTTTGTTGTGTTACTGTAAATAAAGAAAGTATCTGATGCAAAAGAATTTGCATGGGAAAAGAAAAGGGGGGATTGATTAAGGAGGTATTGGGGAGGCAAGGACAATCCCCAGACAAGGACTGTATATCTCAAAACAAGACACTGGAACTCATGATAAGGAAGCGGCAGGCGGACAGAGAAACGAATGTAAGGACTATAAGTCTCGAAACTGGACATTGGAATTCATTATAAAGATACAACAAACGGGAGAATTGGCAACAACCAGCTCTTGCAATTAAGAAACATGCCAATTCAGCAGATTCCTGACCAAAGGTGAAAAGTACACTGTGAGGAAGACTCGGGGTCTTCCTCCCAAAGACCCCTGCCCACGTCCCAAAGACCCCTGCCCACAATTCTTGGAAGGCTCTGCGCAGGCGCAAGGTGCCAAAAGGCTAATTAGCATGAGAAGCGAGGGAAGGCGGGGATAGGTAATGCGTATGTATAGGTGCTTGTAGAATATTGATAGATTGATTGTATAAATTCAAGACTGCTTTCTGCTTTGGGTATGCACGATAGGTGGAGAGATCCCCCGTGCATCCAGCGCTGCAATAAAGAATATACCACTTAAAGGAATTTCGGCTTCGATCTTTGAATCAATTTGGCGACCCAGATGGGACAACCTCTCTGCCGGACTGCAGGACCTGCTGGGAACAGGACTCCCTAGGGTACCCCCGGGATTTCCCGGAGGGACTCCTCGACTCACCGGATCACTGCGGAGGCAGACAAGGACCCCATCATTGTAAGTGAGTATATTCTTTATTCTGGTTTGGTTTTCTGGTAGACCGGTCATCTGGAACTGTCTGTAAGTCAGAAGGTGATCTTCTGCGAGGCAGTGTTTGGTATATACTTTGTGGTTAGCACCATAAGTACATGTTTGGGGACCTTAAGGAAGGAGCTCGCTTTAAGGTCCATCTGGAATTGTGTTGTCTATTTCGGTTTTCTGACTCATGGAGTATGGTATTTAACTCTGGTTCTTGTTACTGCGATTTTGGCTATTTTCCTGGTGGTAATAGTAGGTTCGTGGCATTGTTATAAGAAAGATATCGTTACGGTGTTACACAGTTCGGTTTTCTGACTAATCGCATGTGGAATTTGACTCTGACTATTGTTACTGTGATTTTGGCAATATTGCTGGTAATAGTAGTTTTGTGGCATCGCTACTGAAAGATATTGCGTGCCCGTATTTTTGTGAGTGATACGTTTTGTGATACGCTTTTGTAAGTAACGTGTGTATTCTGAAAGTGTAAACTGGAAACTGGGGGGGGCAAACAAGCAGTGAAATTTTAAAGAAAAGTGTGTTAGGATGTGTTTTAAGTCACTGGAAGGATATTGGAGGATCTGCCGGTGGAAGTGTGAACAGGAAAACATTGATAAAATATCGTAATCAGTGGTGGCCGCTTTATAAGCTGGAATGTGGAGAAAAGTGGCCCCTAAATGGAACTTTAAACTATAATATTTTGCTACAGTTAATGTTGTTTTTTGAGAAGCAGAACAGGATGAAATGTTGTATACTGATGTTTCAGCATCTTGGTGGGAAAAGGTAGGGAATTAAGTTGGCCCCTGACTGAACCTTTGATGTTGGCATTAGAGAAGTACAGGCTGGAGAAAGATAAAGGAAGTGTTAAAAGGGTTGTTGAAAGTGTTAAAGGTGTTTGAAGTTGAATGAGCAGGGAAAGAGGATGTAGGAATGTTAATAGTTCTGCCTCTGCCCGAGGCAGAGATCTTAAAATCATGGGTGTTAGCCCTTTAGGGCAAAGGGACCATGATCGGTCCGAGAGAGTTGTCACAGAAACAGAAAAGAGGTACACTCTTAAAACAACCTGAGTTCATGTGCGAGCTCAGATTGCTGATGGGACCGTTCAGGGAACTGTGGACAACTGCATTCCCCTGACCGACCCCCACTAAGACCCGAATCATCCTGAAAATCATGAACGGTTAAGTAAATACTAAAACCTGGATGAATTGGGAATTGAGAATATGCTTCCAACAAGGTCTAAAAGAAAGCCCTATGGAATTTTTGGACCAACTCTGAAATGTAATGAAAATAAATAAATAAATAAATAAATAAAACAAAACGGTTTGGACCTGGCTTTGGAGGACAAATTGACTAGCCTTTTCCTAGGGTAATCAACCCCTGATTTCAACAGGAATAACGGGGACCTGGGGAATCTACCCTAGCGGATCCTCCACTGGTTATAATGAATCTAGGGGAGGAATGGAAGTGAAATTTCTTATTGCTATGGGGCAACGTATTCAGTTCTAAATCAAGCATTAATGCCTTCACAGAATTATTATGTTAGGGTAAAAGGTGTGTCGTGGTTTAACCCGGCCGGCAGCTAAACACCACGCAGCTGTTCGCTCCCCCTCCCCCTCCCTCTCTGGGATGGGGGAGAGAAATGGAAAGTGAAGCCTGTGAGTTGAGATAAAGACAGTTTAATAAGACAAAATAATAATAATAATAATAATAATAATAATAATAATAATACAATGATGATAATAGTACCACTACTAATAATGTGTACAAACAAGTGATGCACAATGCAATTGCTCACCACCCGCTGACCGATGCCCAGCCTAACCCCGAGCAGTCCGGCCCCCTCCCCCTGGCTAGCCACCCCTATGTATTGTTTAGCCTGACGTCAGATGCTATGGAATACCCCTTTGGCTAGTTTGGGTCACCTGTCCTGGGTCTGTCCCCTCCCAGCTCTTACTGCACCCCCAGCCTGCCTGTTGGCAGGACAGAGCAAGAAGCTGAGATGTCCTTGGCTTGGTATAAGCATTGCTCTGCAACACTTGAAACATCGGGGTGTTATCAGCACTCTTCTCATCCTAAGCCAAAACATAGCATTCTCCCAGCTACTAGGAAGAAAATTAACTCTGTTCTAACTGAAACCAGGACAAGGTGTAACCGAAAAGGCTTATTTTTGTGAACCTTTGAAGTACAAATTAGGGAAACAATGGGGCATACACAGATTTTTATCTATGCCTAGCTCCTCATGGGCACTCTTAGGTAGAGATTTATTAGAGCAAGTAGGAGCAGAAATTGTCTTTGAAAAAGGGAAAATGGAATTAAGAACAGGAGAAGAACAACTAATAAATGTGTTAAGCTTGGCACTAATACAAACTGACCCTAAAAGTGAAATACCTTTAGAGATCACAGATCAAGTATGTCCAGGAGTTTGGGCTACCGAAGTCCCTGGAAGAGCTAAAAATGTGACCTTAATAATTATTAAATTAAAGCCAGGAGAGAAACCCGTTAAGGTTAAGTAATATCCTTTGAGGACAGAAGATAGGAAAGGAATTAAAGAGATAATTGATCAATTTTTACAGTATGGATTATTGATTGAATGCGAATCAGAATCCAATGCACCCATATTGCCAATTAAAAAGGCAGATGAAAAAGCTATAGGCTAGTTCAGGATTTGAGGGCCATAAATAAAATCACTGAGGATATACATCCAGTAGTGGCAAACCCTTATACTTTGCTGACTAAATTAAAGAATAGTCAAGTCTGGTTTACCGTACTGGATTTAAAAGATGCCTTCTTCTGCCTAGGCTTAGCCACAGAAAGCCAAAACCTATTCGCCTTTGAATGGGAAAATCCCGATTCAGGCAGAAAGACGCAGCTTACGTGGACATTACTACCTCAAGGATTCAAGAATAGCCCCACTAATTTTGGAAACCAATTAGCAAGGGAACTCGAAACATGGATACCTCCGGACACTGAAGGTGCTTTGTTACAATATGTAGATGATCTCTTAATAGCTACCGAGACTAAAGGGAGTTGGATTCAATGGACTATAAGTCGTCTTAATTTTCTGGGTTTAAATGGATATCAAGTCTCTTGACAGAAAGTCCAGCTGGCTCAACAAAGTGTGACCTATCTGGGATTTGACATTTCGGAAGGACAACGAGAACTAGGAACTGAACATAAGGAAGTCATTTGCCGGACTCCAGAACCTCAAATGGTAAAGGAGCTACAAAGCTTTTTAGGAATGACAGGTTGGTGTCGCCTTTGGATTTATAATCATGGACTATTGGTAAAGCCTCTATGTGAATTGATAAAGATTAACCAGTCAAAGTTAGTCTGGACTGGAGAAGCACAAAAAGTCTTTAAACAACTTAAACAAGAATTGATGATTTTGAAATATCAAGCAATATTGGTAGAACAGGACGACGTGGAGATTGTGATAATTCATATTGTGAATCTAGCCTCTTTTCTTAGTGATGCTCCGGCACAAGCTGTGATTCACGATTGTTTAGAAACTCTAGAGACTGTGTATTCCAGCCTACCAGACCTTAAGGAGGAGCTCATGGAAGACGCGGAAGAAACTTGGTTCACGGACGGGAGCAGTTTTGTTACGCAAAGACAACGTAAAGCTGGATATGCTATAACAACTACTCAGCAGGTAATCGAGTCTAAGCCTTTACCCCCTGGAACATCAGCTCAAAAGGCGGAGATAGTTGCTCTCACGAGAGCATTGGAACTGGCAGCGGGAAAAAGGGTAAATATTTGGACAGATTCTAAATATACATTCGGCGTGGTACATGCTCATGGAGCAATTTGGAAAGAACATGGATTGCTGACCGCTCAGTGAAAACACAAAGTATGCTGAAGAAATTTTAAAATTGTTAGAGGCTGTAAAACAACCAGAAAAGGTAGCTATCATGCATTGTCAGGGACACCAAAAGGGGAACACCGATTTTGAAATTGGAAAATCGATTGGCAGAGGCTAAGCAGGCAGCTGAAATAACTGAGGTGAAGGCATTGTCTTTGATACCAGACGGTAAAATCCAAACTATATCCAAATTATACAAAAGAAGACTTAAAATTAATTGAAGATTTGAAAGGTAAAATGAAACCAGATGGATGAGTATATTTAAAAGATAACCCCATAGTAATACCCTCTAGTTTGACATGGCCCATAGTTCTTACAGAACACAATAAAACGCACTGGGGAGCTGGCACACTGCATAAGAGCCCGAGTCAGACATTAGTGGGACGATATGATAAAACAAGTAACTCAACAATGTAGCATTTGCTTACACAATAACCCCAATACCAAGAATAGAATAAAATTTGGAATAATCGGTAAAGGAAATTATTTGGGGCAACAGTGGCAAATTGATTTTTCAGAACTCCCTAGAAAAGGGGGGTATCATTATTTACTGGTTCTGACTGACACGTTTTCAGGAAGGCCTGAAGCCTTTCCCTGTCGAACAACCAAAGCAAGAGAAGTGGTTAAAGTCTTGTTAAATGAAATAATACCATGCTTTGGGATTCTAGTAGCAATGTCTTCTGATAGAGTTTCACATTTTTGTGCACAAGTGGTAGACCAGATAAGTAAGATTCTAAAGATAGATTGGCAACTGCATACTCCTTATAGACCACAGGCAAGTGGACAGGTAGAAAAAATGAACCATTTAATTAAACAATAAATAGCTAAAATTGGATAAGAAGCTAATTTGTCATGGCCTCAATCCCTCCCTTTAGCATTACTTGGAATTAGAGTTAAACCTAGAATAAAAGGAAATTTGAGTCCCTTCAAAATCTTATATGGAAGGCCATAGCAATTTCTATTTAGTGGAGAGGACCTAACGCAGTTAGGATCAGAATATTTATATGCTTATATAACTGAACTTCAGAAACAATTAAATAAAGTACATACATTTGTTTTAGGGACCAGGGCTAGAGGGTTGGATCAACCAATCCACCCCTTTAAGCTCGGGGATTATATATATATAAAGACTTTTTCAGGACAACCCGTGCAGGAAAAATGGAAGGAAAGTGGATGGGACCACACCAAGTATTACTGACAACACACACCGCCATTAAGATTAAGAAGCAAGCAGCTTGGATCCACAATTCAAGGGTGAAGAAGGCCCCGGCGAGGATATGGACCACCACTCCAATTGGACCAACAAAATTACGGTTTTCCAGATCCTAATGATTGCAGGGGTGCGGTTCTCGGATTTGGGGTGGGCAACTTGGGATGAGAACTTACACCTGACCTTAATACAAACAATTTCTCAAGTAACTAATAAGACGAACTGTTGGGTATGCACCCATCTGCCACAGCATGGGAATAAGGGTGTATCGTTAATTGGGATTCCCTTGCCTGCAAACTTATCTTGGACTAATTTGTGGGAAAACACATCTTGGGGTCGAAAATATTAAGCAGTTTTGGAACTAGAAGTGAGTAGCTTCATGCCGTTAGAATCCTATTATGTATGTGTACAAAGGTGTAACCCGCCTAAGGGTATAGGAAAACAGCATTGTATAAATACGGATACTACTTATGTGGGAAATCAGACATCTTGTAATTGAACAATTGATATTAGTACGACTAGCGGCTGGGCAAATTCAACCAGCTGGACGGTTCCAGAAGGAAAAGGGTGGTATTGGCTATGCAATGATACAGCCCGTAAGGTCTTGCCTGAGAATTGGAAGGGAACTTGCACTCTTGGAGCGGTAGTCCCCAATATGACAGTACATGATGTAGTGCCTCGAGGTTACTTGAGAAATCATATCCGGAGAATCAGATGAAAAATTAACAATCCATTGGTAGAGAGACACACCCCTTTTCATAGTTTTGTGCGATGGTTTATCCCATGGTTAGGAGTGAGTGAATTGGAAAAGGCAATAGTTAATATTTCTGCAATTATAGAGAAGTTAGAAAACAAAATTCTGGATGCTATAAAGGCTCAACAAGAAGAGATATCTAGTTTATCACAGGTAGTATTCCAAAATCGGATGGCCCTAGACTTGTTACTGGCCACTCAAGGCGGAGTCTGTACAGTAATAAACACAAGTTGTTGTATGTATGTAGATCAGAGTGGAAGGATCTCTACCGACCTGGAAGAAATATGGAAGCAGACCAGGATCCTACATGAGATCAGTAAAGATGATCTTTCATGGAGTTTTAGTGAACTATGGACTAAGTTAACCTCCTGGTTGCCCAATTTCCAATGGTTGAAACAAGTATTCATTGCTCTAATCGTATTAGTAGTGTTAGGAATATTTGTGTGCATGTTGTTTAGATGCCTGCTTTGTTGTGTTACTGTAAATAAAGAAAGTATCTGATGCAAAAGAATTTGCATGGGAAAAGAAAAGGGGGGATTGATTAAGGAGGTATTGGGGAGGCAAGGACAATCCCCAGACAAGGACTGTATATCTCGAAACAAGACACTGGAACTCATGATAAGGAAGCGGCAGGCGGACAGAGAAACGAATGTAAGGACTATAAGTCTCGAAACTGGACATTGGAATTCATTATAAAGATACAACAAACGGGAGAATTGGCAACAACCAGCTCTTGCAATTAAGAAACATGCCAATTCAGCAGATTCCTGACCAAAGGTGAAAAGTACACTGTGAGGAAGACTCGGGGTCTTCCTCCCAAAGACCCCTGCCCACGTCCCAAAGACCCCTGCCCACAATTCTTGGAAGGCTCTGCGCAGGCGCAAGGTGCCAAAAGGCTAATTAGCATGAGAAGCGAGGGAAGGCGGGGATAGGTAATGCATATGTATAGGTGCTTGTAGAATATTGATAGATTGATTGTATAAATTCAAGACTGCTTTCTGCTTTGGGTATGCACGATAGGTGGAGAGATCCCCCGTGCATCCAGCGCTGCAATAAAGAATATACCACTTAAAGGAATTTCGGCTTCGATCTTTGAATCAATTTGGCGACCCAGATGGGACAACCTCTCTGCCGGACTGCAGGACCTGCTGGGAACAGGACTCCCTAGGGTACCCCCGGGATTTCCCGGAGGGACTCCTCGACTCACCGGATCACTGCGGAGGCAGACAAGGACCCCATCATTGTAAGTGAGTATATTCTTTATTCTGGTTTGGTTTTCTGGTAGACCGGTCATCTGGAACTGTCTGTAAGTCAGAAGGTGATCTTCTGCGAGGCAGTGTTTGGTATATACTTTGTGGTTAGCACCATAAGTACATGTTTGGGGACCTTAAGGAAGGAGCTCGCTTTAAGGTCCATCTGGAATTGTGTTGTCTATTTCGGTTTTCTGACTCATGGAGTATGGTATTTAACTCTGGTTATTGTTACTGCGATTTTGGCTATTTTCCTGGTGGTAATAGTAGGTTCGTGGCATTGTTATAAGAAAGATATCGTTACGGTGTTACACAGTTCGGTTTTCTGACTAATCGCATGTGGAATTTGACTCTGACTATTGTTACTGTGATTTTGGCAATATTGCTGGTAATAGTAGTTTTGTGGCATCGCTACTGAAAGATATTGCGTGCCCGTATTTTTGTGAGTGATACGTTTTGTGATACGCTTTTGTAAGTAACGTGTGTATTCTGAAAGTGTAAACTGGAAACTGGGGGGGGCAAACAAGCAGTGAAATTTTAAAGAAAAGTGTGTTAGGATGTGTTTTAAGTCACTGGAAGGATATTGGAGGATCTGCCGGTGGAAGTGTGAACAGGAAAACATTGATAAAATATCGTAATCAGTGGTGGCCGCTTTATAAGCTGGAATGTGGAGAAAAGTGGCCCCTAAATGGAACTTTAAACTATAATATTTTGCTACAGTTAATGTTGTTTTTTGAGAAGCAGAACAGGATGAAATGTTGTATACTGATGTTTCAGCATCTTGGTGGGAAAAGGTAGGGAATTAAGTTGGCCCCTGACTGAACCTTTGATGTTGGCATTAGAGAAGTACAGGCTGGAGAAAGATAAAGGAAGTGTTAAAAGGGTTGTTGAAAGTGTTAAAGGTGTTTGAAGTTGAATGAGCAGGGAAAGAGGATGTAGGAATGTTAATAGTTCTGCCTCTGCCCGAGGCAGAGATCTTAAAATCATGGGTGTTAGCCCTTTAGGGCAAAGGGACCATGATGGGTCCGAGAGAGTTGTCACAGAAACAGAAAAGAGGTACACTCTTAAAACAACCTGAGTTCATGTGCGAGCTCAGATTGCTGATGGGACCGTTCAGGGAACTGTGGACAACTGCATTCCCCTGACCGACCCCCACTAAGACCCGAATCATCCTGAAAATCATGAACGGTTAAGTAAATACTAAAACCTGGATGAATTGGGAATTGAGAATATGCTTCCAACAAGGTCTAAAAGAAAGCCCTATGGAATTTTTGGACCAACTCTGAAATGTAATGAAAATAAATAAATAAATAAATAAATAAAACAAAACGGTTTGGACCTGGCTTTGGAGGACAAATTGACTAGCCTTTTCCTAGGGTAATCAACCCCTGATTTCAACAGGAATAACGGAGACCTGGGGAATCTACCCTAGCGGATCCTCCACTGGTTATAATGAATCTAGGGGAGGAATGGAAGTGAAATTTCTTATTGCTATGGGGCAACGTATTCAGTTCTAAATCAAGCATTAATGCCTTCACAGAATTATTATGTTAGGGTAAAAGGTGTGTCGTGGTTTAACCCGGCCGGCAGCTAAACACCACGCAGCTGTTCGCTCCCCCTCCCCCTCCCTCTCTGGGACGGGGGAGAGAAATGGAAAGTGAAGCCTGTGAGTTGAGATAAAGACAGTTTAATAAGACAAAATAATAATAATAATAATAATAATAATAATAATAATAATAATAATAATAATAATAATACAATGATGATAATAGTACCACTACTAATAATGTGTACAAACAAGTGATGCACAATGCAATTGCTCACCACCCGCTGACCGATGCCCAGCCTAACCCCGAGCAGTCCGGCCCCCTCCCCCTGGCTAGCCACCCCTATGTATTGTTTAGCCTGACGTCAGATGCTATGGAATACCCCTTTGGCTAGTTTGGGTCACCTGTCCTGGGTCTGTCCCCTCCCAGCTCTTACTGCACCCCCAGCCTGCCTGTTGGCAGGACAGAGCAAGAA
This sequence comes from Aythya ferina, assembly GCF_964211825.1. Lineage (NCBI taxonomy): Eukaryota > Metazoa > Chordata > Aves > Anseriformes > Anatidae > Aythya > Aythya ferina. The sequence continues at coordinate 564,955 of NW_028181444.1, forward strand.
GCTGAGATGTCCTTGGCTTGGTATAAGCATTGCTCTGCAACAATTGAAACATCGGGGTGTTATCAGCACTCTTCTCATCCTAAGCCAAAACATAGCATTCTCCCAGCTACTAGGAAGAAAATTAACTCTGTTCTAACTGAAACCAGGACAAGGTGTAACCGAAAAGGCTTATTTTTGTGAACCTTTGAAGTACAAATTAGGGAAACAATGGGGCATACACAGATTTTTATCTATGCCTAGCTCCTCATGGGCACTCTTAGGTAGAGATTTATTAGAGCAAGTAGGAGCAGAAATTGTCTTTGAAAAAGGGAAAATGGAATTAAGAACAGGAGAAGAACAACTAATAAATGTGTTAAGCTTGGCACTAATACAAACTGACCCTAAAAGTGAAATACCTTTAGAGATCACAGATCAAGTATGTCCAGGAGTTTGGGCTACCGAAGTCCCTGGAAGAGCTAAAAATGTGACCTTAATAATTATTAAATTAAAGCCAGGAGAGAAACCCGTTAAGGTTAAGTAATATCCTTTGAGGACAGAAGATAGGAAAGGAATTAAAGAGATAATTGATCAGTTTTTACAGTATGGATTATTGATTGAATGCGAATCAGAATCCGATGCACCCATATTGCCAATTAAAAAGGCAGATGAAAAAGCTATAGGCTAGTTCAGGATTTGAGGGCCATAAATAAAATCACTGAGGATATACATCCAGTAGTGGCAAACCCTTATACTTTGCTGACTAAATTAAAGAATAGTCAAGTCTGGTTTACCGTACTGGATTTAAAAGATGCCTTCTTCTGCCTAGGCTTAGCCACAGAAAGCCAAAACCTATTCGCCTTTGAATGGGAAAATCCCGATTCAGGCAGAAAGACGCAGCTTACGTGGACATTACTACCTCAAGGATTCAAGAATAGCCCCACTAATTTTGGAAACCAATTAGCAAGGGAACTCGAAACATGGATACCTCCGGACACTGAAGGTGCTTTGTTACAATATGTAGATGATCTCTTAATAGCTACCGAGACTAAAGGGAGTTGGATTCAATGGACTATAAGTCGTCTTAATTTTCTGGGTTTAAATGGATATCAAGTCTCTTGACAGAAAGTCCAGCTGGCTCAACAAAGTGTGACCTATCTGGGATTTGACATTCCGGAAGGACAACGAGAACTAGGAACTGAACATAAGGAAGTCATTTGCCGGACTCCAGAACCTCAAATGGTAAAGGAGCTACAAAGCTTTTTAGGAATGACAGGTTGGTGTCGCCTTTGGATTTATAATTATGGACTATTGGTAAAGCCTCTATGTGAATTGATAAAGATTAACCAGTCAAAGTTAGTCTGGACTGGAGAAGCACAAAAAGTCTTTAAACAACTTAAACAAGAATTGATGATTTTGAAATATCAAGCAATATTGGTAGAACAGGACGACGTGGAGATTGTGATAATTCATATTGTGAATCTAGCCTCTTTTCTTAGTGATGCTCCGGCACAAGCTGTGATTCACGATTGTTTAGAAACTCTAGAGACTGTGTATTCCAGCCGACCAGACCTTAAGGAGGAGCCCATGGAAGACACGGAAGAAACTTGGTTCACGGATGGGAGCAGTTTTGTTACGCAAAGACAACGTAAAGCTGGATATGCTATAACAACTACTCAGCAGGTAATCGAGTCTAAGCCTTTACCCCCTGGAACATCAGCTCAAAAGGTGGAGATAGTTGCTCTCACGAGAGCATTGGAACTGGCAGCGGGAAAAAGGGTAAATATTTGGACAGATTCTAAATATACATTCGGCGTGGTACATGCTCATGGAGCAATTTGGAAAGAACATGGATTGCTGACTGCTCAGTGAAAACACAAAGTATGCTGAAGAAATTTTAAAATTGTTAGAGGCTGTAAAACAACCAGAAAAGGTAGCTATCATGCATTGTCAGGGACACCAAAAGGGGAACACCGATTTTGAAATTGGAAAATCGATTGGCAGAGGCTAAGCAGGCAGCTGAAATAACTGAGGTGAAGGCATTGTCTTTGATACCAGACGGTAAAATCCAAACTATATCCAAATTATACAAAAGAAGACTTAAAATTAATTGAAGATTTGAAAGGTAAAATGAAACCAGATGGATGAGTATATTTAAAAGATAACCCCATAGTAATACCCTCTAGTTTGACATGGCCCATAGTTCTTACAGAACACAATAAAACGCATTGGGGAGCTGGCACACTGCATAAGAGCCTGAGTCAGACATTAGTGGGACGATATGATAAAACAAGTAACTCAACAATGTAGCATTTGCTTACACAATAACCCCAATACCAAGGATAGAATAAAATTTGGAATAATCGGTAAAGGAAATTATTCGGGGCAACAGTGGCAAATTGATTTTTCAGAACTCCCTAGAAAAGGGGGGTATCATTATTTACTGGTTCTGACTGACACGTTTTCAGGAAGGCCTGAAGCCTTTCCCTGTCGAACAACCAAAGCAAGAGAAGTGGTTAAAGTCTTGTTAAATGAAATAATACCATGCTTTGGGATTCTAGTAGCAATGTCTTCTGATAGAGTTTCACATTTTTGTGCACAAGTGGTAGACCAGATAAGTAAGATTCTAAAGATAGATTGGCAACTGCATACTCCTTATAGACCACAGGCAAGTGGACAGGTAGAAAAAATGAACCATTTAATTAAACAATAAATAGCTAAAATTGGATAAGAAGCTAATTTGTCATGGCCTCAATCCCTCCCTTTAGCATTACTTGGAATTAGAGTTAAACCTAGAATAAAAGGAAATTTGAGTCCCTTCAAAATCTTATATGGAAGGCCATAGCAATTTCTATTTAGTGGAGAGGACCTAACGCAGTTAGGATCAGAATATTTATATGCTTATATAACTGAACTTCAGAAACAATTAAATAAAGTACATACATTTGTTTTAGGGACCAGGGCTAGAGGGTTGGATCAACCAATCCACCCCTTTAAGCTCGGGGATTATATATATATAAAGACTTTTTCAGGACAACCCGTGCAGGAAAAATGGAAGGAAAGTGGATGGGACCACACCAAGTATTACTGACAACACACACCGCCATTAAGATTAAGAAGCAAGCAGCTTGGATCCACAATTCAAGGGTGAAGAAGGCCCCGGCGAGGATATGGACCACCACTCCAACTGGACCAACAAAATTACGGTTTTCCAGATCCTAATGATTGCAGGGGTGCGGTTCTCGGATTTGGGGTGGGCAACTTGGGATGAGAACTTACACCTGACCTTAATACAAACAATTTCTCAAGTAACTAATAAGACGAACTGTTGGGTATGCACCCATCTGCCACAGCATGGGAATAAGGGTGTATCGTTAATTGGGATTCCCTTGCCTGCAAACTTATCTTGGACTAATTTGTGGGAAAACACATCTTGGGGTCGAAAATATTAAGCAGTTTTGGAACTAGAAGTGAGTAGCTTCATGCCGTTAGAATCCTATTATGTATGTGTACAAAGGTGTAACCCGCCTAAGGGTATAGGAAAACAGCATTGTATGAATACGGATACTACTTATGTGGGAAATCAGACATCTTGTAATTGAACAATTGATATTAGTACGACTAGCGGCTGGGCAAATTCAACCAGCTGGACGGTTCCAGAAGGAAAAGGGTGGTATTGGCTATGCAATGATACAGCCCGTAAGGTCTTGCCTGAGAATTGGAAGGGAACTTGCACTCTTGGAGCGGTAGTCCCCAATATGACAGTACATGATGTAGTGCCTCGAGGTTACTTGAGAAATCATATCCGGAGAATCAGATGAAAAATTAACAATCCATTGGTAGAGAGACACACCCCTTTTCATAGTTTTGTGCGATGGTTTATCCCATGGTTAGGAGTGAGTGAATTGGAAAAGGCAATAGTTAATATTTCTGCAATTATAGAGAAGTTAGAAAACAAAATTCTGGATGCTATAAAGGCTCAACAAGAAGAGATATCTAGTTTATCACAGGTAGTATTCCAAAATCGGATGGCCCTAGACTTGTTACTGGCCACTCAAGGGGGAGTCTGTACAGTAATAAACACAAGTTGTTGTATGTATGTAGATCAGAGTGGAAGGATCTCTACCGACCTGGAAGAAATATGGAAGCAGACCAGGATCCTACATGAGATCAGTAAAGATGATCTTTCATGGAGTTTTAGTGAACTATGGACTAAGTTAACCTCCTGGTTGCCCAATTTCCAATGGTTGAAACAAGTATTCATTGCTCTAATCGTATTAGTAGTGTTAGGAATATTTGTGTGCATGTTGTTTAGATGCCTGCTTTGTTGTGTTACTGTAAATAAAGAAAGTATCTGATGCAAAAGAATTTGCATGGGAAAAGAAAAGGGGGGATTGATTAAGGAGGTATTGGGGAGGCAAGGACAATCCCCAGACAAGGACTGTGTATCTCGAAACAAGACACTGGAACTCATGATAAGGAAGCGGCAGGCGGACAGAGAAACGAATGTAAGGACTATAAGTCTCGAAACTGGACATTGGAATTCATTATAAAGATACAACAAACGGGAGAATTGGCAACAACCAGCTCTTGCAATTAAGAAACATGCCAATTCAGCAGATTCCTGACCAAAGGTGAAAAGTACACTGTGAGGAAGACTCGGGGTCTTCCTCCCAAAGACCCCTGCCCACGTCCCAAAGACCCCTGCCCACAATTCTTGGAAGGCTCTGCGCAGGCGCAAGGTGCCAAAAGGCTAATTAGCATGAGAAGCGAGGGAAGGCGGGGATAGGTAATGCGTATGTATAGGTGCTTGTAGAATATTGATAGATTGATTGTATAAATTCAAGACTGCTTTCTGCTTTGGGTATGCACGATAGGTGGAGAGATCCCCTGTGCATCCAGCGCTGCAATAAAGAATATACCACTTAAAGGAATTTCGGCTTCGATCTTTGAATCAATTTGGCGACCCAGATGGGACAACCTCTCTGCCGGACTGCAGGACCTGCTGGGAACAGGACTCCCTAGGGTACCCCCGGGATTTCCCGGAGGGACTCCTCGACTCACCGGATCACTGCGGAGGCAGACAAGGACCCCATCATTGTAAGTGAGTATATTCTTTATTCTGGTTTGGTTTTCTGGTAGTCCGGTCATCTGGAACTGTCTGTAAGTCAGAAGGTGATCTTCTGCGAGGCAGTGTTTGGTATATACTTTGTGGTTAGCACCATAAGTACATGTTTGGGGACCTTAAGGAAGGAGCTCGCTTTAAGGTCCATCTGGAATTGTGTTGTCTATTTCGGTTTTCTGACTCATGGAGTATGGTATTTAACTCTGGTTATTGTTACTGCGATTTTGGCTATTTTCCTGGTGGTAATAGTAGGTTCGTGGCATTGTTATAAGAAAGATATCGTTACGGTGTTACACAGTTCGGTTTTCTGACTTATCGCATGTGGAATTTGACTCTGACTATTGTTACTGTGATTTTGGCAATATTGCTGGTAATAGTAGTTTTGTGGCATCGCTACTGAAAGATATTGCGTGCCCGTATTTTTGTGAGTGATACGTTTTGTGATACGCTTTTGTAAGTAACATGTGTATTCTGAAAGTGTAAACTGGAAACTGGGGGGGCAAACAAGCAGTGAAATTTTAAAGAAAAGTGTGTTAGGATGTGTTTTAAGTCACTGGAAGGATATTGGAGGATCTGCCGGTGGAAGTGTGAACAGGAAAACATTGATAAAATATCGTAATCAGTGGTGGCCGCTTTATAAGCTGGAATGTGGAGAAAAGTGGCCCCTAAATGGAACTTTAAACTATAATATTTTGCTACAGTTAATGTTGTTTTTTGAGAAGCAGAACAGGATGAAATGTTGTATACTGATGTTTCAGCATCTTGGTGGGAAAAGGTAGGGAATTAAGTTGGCCCCTGACTGAACCTTTGATGTTGGCATTAGAGAAGTACAGGCTGGAGAAAGATAAAGGAAGTGTTAAAAGGGTTGTTGAAAGTGTTAAAGGTGTTTGAAGTTGAATGAGCAGGGAAAGAGGATGTAGGAATGTTAATAGTTCTGCCTCTGCCCGAGGCAGAGATCTTAAAATCATGGGTGTTAGCCCTTTAGGGCAAAGGGACCATGATCGGTCCGAGAGAGTTGTCACAGAAACAGAAAAGAGGTACACTCTTAAAACAACCTGAACCAAGTTCATGTGCGAGCTCAGATTGCTGATGGGACCGTTCAGGGAACTGTGGACAACTGCATTCCCCTGACCGACCCCCACTAAGACCCGAATCATCCTGAAAATCATGAACGGTTAAGTAAATACTAAAACCTGGATGAATTGGGAATTGAGAATATGCTTCCAACAAGGTCTAAAAGAAAGCCCTATGGAATTTTTGGACCAACTCTGAAATGTAATGAAAATAAATAAATAAATAAATAAATAAATAAATAAATAAAACAAAACGGTTTGGACCTGGCTTTGGAGGACAAATTGACTAGCCTTTTCCTAGGGTAATCAACCCCTGATTTCAACAGGAATAACGGGGACCTGGGGAATCTACCCTAGCGGATCCTCCACTGGTTATAATGAAGCTAGGGGAGGAATGGAAGTGAAATTTCTTATTGCTATGGGCCAACGTATTCAGTTCTAAATCAAGCATTAATGCCTTCACAGAATTATTATGTTAGGGTAAAAGGTGTGTCATGGTTTAACCCGGCCGGCAGCTAAACACCACGCAGCTGTTCACTCACCCTCCCCCTCCCTCTCTGGGACGGGGGAGAGAAATGGAAAGTGAAGCCTGTGAGTTGAGATAAAGACAGTTTAATAAGACAAAATAACAATAATAATAATAATAATAATAATAACAATAATAATAATAATAACAATAATAATAACAATAATAATAATACAATGATGATAATAGTACCACTACTAATAATGTGTACAAACAAGTGATGCACAATGCAATTGCTCACCACCCGCTGACCGATGCCCAGCCTAACCCCGAGCAGTCCGGCCCCCTCCCCCTGGCTAGCCACCCCTATGTATTGTTTAGCCTGACGTCAGATGCTATGGAATACCCCTTTGGCTAGTTTGGGTCACCTGTCCTGGGTCTGTCCCCTCCCAGCTCTTACTGCACCCCCAGCCTGCCTGTTGGCAGGACAGAGCAAGAAGCTGAGATGTCCTTGGCTTGGTATAAGCATTGCTCTGCAACAATTGAAACATCGGGGTGTTATCAGCACTCTTCTCATCCTAAGCCAAAACATAGCATTCTCCCAGCTACTAGGAAGAAAATTAACTCTGTTCTAACTGAAACCAGGACAAGGTGTAACCGAAAAGGCTTATTTTTGTGAACCTTTGAAGTACAAATTAGGGAAACAATGGGGCATACACAGATTTTTATCTATGCCTAGCTCCTCATGGGCACTCTTAGGTAGAGATTTATTAGAGCAAGTAGGAGCAGAAATTGTCTTTGAAAAAGGGAAAATGGAATTAAGAACAGGAGAAGAACAACTAATAAATGTGTTAAGCTTGGCACTAATACAAACTGACCCTAAAAGTGAAATACCTTTAGAGATCACAGATCAAGTATGTCCAGGAGTTTGGGCTACCGAAGTCCCTGGAAGAGCTAAAAATGTGACCTTAATAATTATTAAATTAAAGCCAGGAGAGAAACCCGTTAAGGTTAAGTAATATCCTTTGAGGACAGAAGATAGGAAAGGAATTAAAGAGATAATTGATCAGTTTTTACAGTATGGATTATTGATTGAATGCGAATCAGAATCCGATGCACCCATATTGCCAATTAAAAAGGCAGATGAAAAAGCTATAGGCTAGTTCAGGATTTGAGGGCCATAAATAAAATCACTGAGGATATACATCCAGTAGTGGCAAACCCTTATACTTTGCTGACTAAATTAAAGAATAGTCAAGTCTGGTTTACCGTACTGGATTTAAAAGATGCCTTCTTCTGCCTAGGCTTAGCCACAGAAAGCCAAAACCTATTCGCCTTTGAATGGGAAAATCCCGATTCAGGCAGAAAGACGCAGCTTACGTGGACATTACTACCTCAAGGATTCAAGAATAGCCCCACTAATTTTGGAAACCAATTAGCAAGGGAACTCGAAACATGGATACCTCCGGACACTGAAGGTGCTTTGTTACAATATGTAGATGATCTCTTAATAGCTACCGAGACTAAAGGGAGTTGGATTCAATGGACTATAAGTCGTCTTAATTTTCTGGGTTTAAATGGATATCAAGTCTCTTGACAGAAAGTCCAGCTGGCTCAACAAAGTGTGACCTATCTGGGATTTGACATTTCGGAAGGACAACGAGAACTAGGAACTGAACATAAGGAAGTCATTTGCCAGACTCCAGAACCTCAAATGGTAAAGGAGCTACAAAGCTTTTTAGGAATGACAGGTTGGTGTCGCCTTTGGATTTATAATTATGGACTATTGGTAAAGCCTCTATGTGAATTGATAAAGATTAACCAGTCAAAGTTAGTCTGGACTGGAGAAGCACAAAAAGTCTTTAAACAACTTAAACAAGAATTGATGATTTTGAAATATCAAGCAATATTGGTAGAACAGGACGACGTGGAGATTGTGATAATTCATATTGTGAATCTAGCCTCTTTTCTTAGTGATGCTCCGGCACAAGCTGTGATTCACGATTGTTTAGAAACTCTAGAGACTGTGTATTCCAGCCGACCAGACCTTAAGGAGGAGCCCATGGAAGACGCGGAAGAAACTTGGTTCACGGATGGGAGCAGTTTTGTTACGCAAAGACAACGTAAAGCTGGATATGCTATAACAACTACTCAGCAGGTAATCGAGTCTAAGCCTTTACCCCCTGGAACATCAGCTCAAAAGGTGGAGATAGTTGCTCTCACGAGAGCATTGGAACTGGCAGCGGGAAAAAGGGTAAATATTTGGACAGATTCTAAATATACATTCGGCGTGGTACATGCTCATGGAGCAATTTGGAAAGAACATGGATTGCTGACTGCTCAGTGAAAACACAAAGTATGCTGAAGAAATTTTAAAATTGTTAGAGGCTGTAAAACAACCAGAAAAGGTAGCTATCATGCATTGTCAGGGACACCAAAAGGGGAACACCGATTTTGAAATTGGAAAATCGATTGGCAGAGGCTAAGCAGGCAGCTGAAATAACTGAGGTGAAGGCATTGTCTTTGATACCAGACGGTAAAATCCAAACTATATCCAAATTATACAAAAGAAGACTTAAAATTAATTGAAGATTTGAAAGGTAAAATGAAACCAGATGGATGAGTATATTTAAAAGATAACCCCATAGTAATACCCTCTAGTTTGACATGGCCCATAGTTCTTACAGAACACAATAAAACGCATTGGGGAGCTGGCACACTGCATAAGAGCCTGAGTCAGACATTAGTGGGACGATATGATAAAACAAGTAACTCAACAATGTAGCATTTGCTTACACAATACCAAGGATAGAATAAAATTTGGAATAATCGGTAAAGGAAATTATTCGGGGCAACAGTGGCAAATTGATTTTTCAGAACTCCCTAGAAAAGGGGGGTATCATTATTTACTGGTTCTGACTGACACGTTTTCAGGAAGGCCTGAAGCCTTTCCCTGTCGAACAACCAAAGCAAGAGAAGTGGTTAAAGTCTTGTTAAATGAAATAATACCATGCTTTGGGATTCTAGTAGCAATGTCTTCTGATAGAGCTTCACATTTTTGTGCACAAGTGGTAGACCAGATAAGTAAGATTCTAAAGATAGATTGGCAACTGCATACTCCTTATAGACCACAGGCAAGTGGACAGGTAGAAAAAATGAACCATTTAATTAAACAATAAATAGCTAAAATTGGATAAGAAGCTAATTTGTCATGGCCTCAATCCCTCCCTTTAGCATTACTTGGAATTAGAGTTAAACCTAGAATAAAAGGAAATTTGAGTCCCTTCAAAATCTTATATGGAAGGCCATAGCAATTTCTATTTAGTGGAGAGGACCTAACGCAGTTAGGATCAGAATATTTATATGCTTATATAACTGAACTTCAGAAACAATTAAATAAAGTACATACATTTGTTTTAGGGACCAGGGCTAGAGGGTTGGATCAACCAATCCACCCCTTTAAGCTCGGGGATTATATATATATAAAGACTTTTTCAGGACAACCCGTGCAGGAAAAATGGAAGGAAAGTGGATGGGACCACACCAAGTATTACTGACAACACACACCGCCATTAAGATTAAGAAGCAAGCAGCTTGGATCCACAATTCAAGGGTGAAGAAGGCCCCGGCGAGGATATGGACCACCACTCCAACTGGACCAACAAAATTACGGTTTTCCAGATCCTAATGATTGCAGGGGTGCGGTTCTCGGATTTGGGGTGGGCAACTTGGGATGAGAACTTACACCTGACCTTAATACAAACAATTTCTCAAGTAACTAATAAGACGAACTGTTGGGTATGCACCCATCTGCCACAGCATGGGAATAAGGGTGTATCGTTAATTGGGATTCCCTTGCCTGCAAACTTATCTTGGACTAATTTGTGGGAAAACACATCTTGGGGTCGAAAATATTAAGCAGTTTTGGAACTAGAAGTGAGTAGCTTCATGCCGTTAGAATCCTATTATGTATGTGTACAAAGGTGTAACCCGCCTAAGGGTATAGGAAAACAGCATTGTATAAATACGGATACTACTTATGTGGGAAATCAGACATCTTGTAATTGAACAATTGATATTAGTACGACTAGCGGCTGGGCAAATTCAACCAGCTGGACGGTTCCAGAAGGAAAAGGGTGGTATTGGCTATGCAATGATACAGCCCGTAAGGTCTTGCCTGAGAATTGGAAGGGAACTTGCACTCTTGGAGCGGTAGTCCCCAATATGACAGTACATGATGTAGTGCCTCGAGGTTACTTGAGAAATCATATCCGGAGAATCAGATGAAAAATTAACAATCCATTGGTAGAGAGACACACCCCTTTTCATAGTTTTGTGCGATGGTTTATCCCATGGTTAGGAGTGAGTGAATTGGAAAAGGCAATAGTTAATATTTCTGCAATTATAGAGAAGTTAGAAAACAAAATTCTGGATGCTATAAAGGCTCAACAAGAAGAGATATCTAGTTTATCACAGGTAGTATTCCAAAATCGGATGGCCCTAGACTTGTTACTGGCCACTCAAGGGGGAGTCTGTACAGTAATAAACACAAGTTGTTGTATGTATGTAGATCAGAGTGGAAGGATCTCTACCGACCTGGAAGAAATATGGAAGCAGACCAGGATCCTACATGAGATCAGTAAAGATGATCTTTCATGGAGTTTTAGTGAACTATGGACTAAGTTAACCTCCTGGTTGCCCAATTTCCAATGGTTGAAACAAGTATTCATTGCTCTAATCGTATTAGTAGTGTTAGGAATATTTGTGTGCATGTTGTTTAGATGCCTGCTTTGTTGTGTTACTGTAAATAAAGAAAGTATCTGATGCAAAAGAATTTGCATGGGAAAAGAAAAGGGGGGATTGATTAAGGAGGTATTGGGGAGGCAAGGACAATCCCCAGACAAGGACTGTATATCTCAAAACAAGACACTGGAACTCATGATAAGGAAGCGGCAGGCGGACAGAGAAACGAATGTAAGGACTATAAGTCTCGAAACTGGACATTGGAATTCATTATAAAGATACAACAAACGGGAGAATTGGCAACAACCAGCTCTTGCAATTAAGAAACATGCCAATTCAGCAGATTCCTGACCAAAGGTGAAAAGTACACTGTGAGGAAGACTCGGGGTCTTCCTCCCAAAGACCCCTGCCCACGTCCCAAAGACCCCTGCCCACAATTCTTGGAAGGCTCTGCGCAGGCGCAAGGTGCCAAAAGGCTAATTAGCATGAGAAGCGAGGGAAGGCGGGGATAGGTAATGCGTATGTATAGGTGCTTGTAGAATATTGATAGATTGATTGTATAAATTCAAGACTGCTTTCTGCTTTGGGTATGCACGATAGGTGGAGAGATCCCCCGTGCATCCAGCGCTGCAATAAAGAATATACCACTTAAAGGAATTTCGGCTTCGATCTTTGAATCAATTTGGCGACCCAGATGGGACAACCTCTCTGCCGGACTGCAGGACCTGCTGGGAACAGGACTCCCTAGGGTACCCCCGGGATTTCCCGGAGGGACTCCTCGACTCACCGGATCACTGCGGAGGCAGACAAGGACCCCATCATTGTAAGTGAGTATATTCTTTATTCTGGTTTGGTTTTCTGGTAGACCGGTCATCTGGAACTGTCTGTAAGTCAGAAGGTGATCTTCTGCGAGGCAGTGTTTGGTATATACTTTGTGGTTAGCACCATAAGTACATGTTTGGGGACCTTAAGGAAGGAGCTCGCTTTAAGGTCCATCTGGAATTGTGTTGTCTATTTCGGTTTTCTGACTCATGGAGTATGGTATTTAACTCTGGTTCTTGTTACTGCGATTTTGGCTATTTTCCTGGTGGTAATAGTAGGTTCGTGGCATTGTTATAAGAAAGATATCGTTACGGTGTTACACAGTTCGGTTTTCTGACTAATCGCATGTGGAATTTGACTCTGACTATTGTTACTGTGATTTTGGCAATATTGCTGGTAATAGTAGTTTTGTGGCATCGCTACTGAAAGATATTGCGTGCCCGTATTTTTGTGAGTGATACGTTTTGTGATACGCTTTTGTAAGTAACATGTGTATTCTGAAAGTGTAAACTGGAAACTGGGGGGGGCAAACAAGCAGTGAAATTTTAAAGAAAAGTGTGTTAGGATGTGTTTTAAGTCACTGGAAGGATATTGGAGGATCTGCCGGTGGAAGTGTGAACAGGAAAACATTGATAAAATATCGTAATCAGTGGTGGCCGCTTTATAAGCTGGAATGTGGAGAAAAGTGGCCCCTAAATGGAACTTTAAACTATAATATTTTGCTACAGTTAATGTTGTTTTTTGAGAAGCAGAACAGGATGAAATGTTGTATACTGATGTTTCAGCATCTTGGTGGGAAAAGGTAGGGAATTAAGTTGGCCCCTGACTGAACCTTTGATGTTGGCATTAGAGAAGTACAGGCTGGAGAAAGATAAAGGAAGTGTTAAAAGGGTTGTTGAAAGTGTTAAAGGTGTTTGAAGTTGAATGAGCAGGGAAAGAGGATGTAGGAATGTTAATAGTTCTGCCTCTGCCCGAGGCAGAGATCTTAAAATCATGGGTGTTAGCCCTTTAGGGCAAAGGGACCATGATCGGTCCGAGAGAGTTGTCACAGAAACAGAAAAGAGGTACACTCTTAAAACAACCTGAACCAAGTTCATGTGCGAGCTCAGATTGCTGATGGGACCGTTCAGGGAACTGTGGACAACTGCATTCCCCTGACCGACCCCCACTAAGACCCGAATCATCCTGAAAATCATGAACGGTTAAGTAAATACTAAAACCTGGATGAATTGGGAATTGAGAATATGCTTCCAACAAGGTCTAAAAGAAAGCCCTATGGAATTTTTGGACCAACTCTGAAATGTAATGAAAATAAATAAATAAATAAATAAATAAAACAAAACGGTTTGGACCTGGCTTTGGAGGACAAATTGACTAGCCTTTTCCTAGGGTAATCAACCCCTGATTTCAACAGGAATAACGGGGACCTGGGGAATCTACCCTAGCGGATCCTCCACTGGTTATAATGAAGCTAGGGGAGGAATGGAAGTGAAATTTCTTATTGCTATGGGGCAACGTATTCAGTTCTAAATCAAGCATTAATGCCTTCACAGAATTATTATGTTAGGGTAAAAGGTGTGTCGTGGTTTAACCCGGCCGGCAGCTAAACACCACGCAGCTGTTCGCTCCCCCTCCCCCTCCCTCTCTGGGATGGGGGAGAGAAATGGAAAGTGAAGCCTGTGAGTTGAGATAAAGACAGTTTAATAAGACAAAATAATAATAATAATAATAATAATAATAATAATACAATGATGATAATAGTACCACTACTAATAATGTGTACAAACAAGTGATGCACAATGCAATTGCTCACCACCCGCTGACCGATGCCCAGCCTAACCCCGAGCAGTCCGGCCCCCTCCCCCTGGCTAGCCACCCCTATGTATTGTTTAGCCTGACGTCAGATGCTATGGAATACCCCTTTGGCTAGTTTGGGTCACCTGTCCTGGGTCTGTCCCCTCCCAGCTCTTACTGCACCCCCAGCCTGCCTGTTGGCAGGACAGAGCAAGAAGCTGAGATGTCCTTGGCTTGGTATAAGCATTGCTCTGCAACACTTGAAACATCGGGGTGTTATCAGCACTCTTCTCATCCTAAGCCAAAACATAGCATTCTCCCAGCTACTAGGAAGAAAATTAACTCTGTTCTAACTGAAACCAGGACAAGGTGTAACCGAAAAGGCTTATTTTTGTGAACCTTTGAAGTACAAATTAGGGAAACAATGGGGCATACACAGATTTTTATCTATGCCTAGCTCCTCATGGGCACTCTTAGGTAGAGATTTATTAGAGCAAGTAGGAGCAGAAATTGTCTTTGAAAAAGGGAAAATGGAATTAAGAACAGGAGAAGAACAACTAATAAATGTGTTAAGCTTGGCACTAATACAAACTGACCCTAAAAGTGAAATACCTTTAGAGATCACAGATCAAGTATGTCCAGGAGTTTGGGCTACCGAAGTCCCTGGAAGAGCTAAAAATGTGACCTTAATAATTATTAAATTAAAGCCAGGAGAGAAACCCGTTAAGGTTAAGTAATATCCTTTGAGGACAGAAGATAGGAAAGGAATTAAAGAGATAATTGATCAATTTTTACAGTATGGATTATTGATTGAATGCGAATCAGAATCCAATGCACCCATATTGCCAATTAAAAAGGCAGATGAAAAAGCTATAGGCTAGTTCAGGATTTGAGGGCCATAAATAAAATCACTGAGGATATACATCCAGTAGTGGCAAACCCTTATACTTTGCTGACTAAATTAAAGAATAGTCAAGTCTGGTTTACCGTACTGGATTTAAAAGATGCCTTCTTCTGCCTAGGCTTAGCCACAGAAAGCCAAAACCTATTCGCCTTTGAATGGGAAAATCCCGATTCAGGCAGAAAGACGCAGCTTACGTGGACATTACTACCTCAAGGATTCAAGAATAGCCCCACTAATTTTGGAAACCAATTAGCAAGGGAACTCGAAACATGGATACCTCCGGACACTGAAGGTGCTTTGTTACAATATGTAGATGATCTCTTAATAGCTACCGAGACTAAAGGGAGTTGGATTCAATGGACTATAAGTCGTCTTAATTTTCTGGGTTTAAATGGATATCAAGTCTCTTGACAGAAAGTCCAGCTGGCTCAACAAAGTGTGACCTATCTGGGATTTGACATTCCGGAAGGACAACGAGAACTAGGAACTGAACATAAGGAAGTCATTTGCCGGACTCCAGAACCTCAAATGGTAAAGGAGCTACAAAGCTTTTTAGGAATGACAGGTTGGTGTCGCCTTTGGATTTATAATTATGGACTATTGGTAAAGCCTCTATGTGAATTGATAAAGATTAACCAGTCAAAGTTAGTCTGGACTGGAGAAGCACAAAAAGTCTTTAAACAACTTAAACAAGAATTGATGATTTTGAAATATCAAGCAATATTGGTAGAACAGGACGACGTGGAGATTGTGATAATTCATATTGTGAATCTAGCCTCTTTTCTTAGTGATGCTCCGGCACAAGCTGTGATTCACGATTGTTTAGAAACTCTAGAGACTGTGTATTCCAGCCGACCAGACCTTAAGGAGGAGCCCATGGAAGACACGGAAGAAACTTGGTTCACGGATGGGAGCAGTTTTGTTACGCAAAGACAACGTAAAGCTGGATATGCTATAACAACTACTCAGCAGGTAATCGAGTCTAAGCCTTTACCCCCTGGAACATCAGCTCAAAAGGTGGAGATAGTTGCTCTCACGAGAGCATTGGAACTGGCAGCGGGAAAAAGGGTAAATATTTGGACAGATTCTAAATATACATTCGGCGTGGTACATGCTCATGGAGCAATTTGGAAAGAACATGGATTGCTGACCGCTCAGTGAAAACACAAAGTATGCTGAAGAAATTTTAAAATTGTTAGAGGCTGTAAAACAACCAGAAAAGGTAGCTATCATGCATTGTCAGGGACACCAAAAGGGGAACACCGATTTTGAAATTGGAAAATCGATTGGCAGAGGCTAAGCAGGCAGCTGAAATAACTGAGGTGAAGGCATTGTCTTTGATACCAGACGGTAAAATCCAAACTATATCCAAATTATACAAAAGAAGACTTAAAATTAATTGAAGATTTGAAAGGTAAAATGAAACCAGATGGATGAGTATATTTAAAAGATAACCCCATAGTAATACCCTCTAGTTTGACATGGCCCATAGTTCTTACAGAACACAATAAAACGCATTGGGGAGCTGGCACACTGCATAAGAGCCTGAGTCAGACATTAGTGGGACGATATGATAAAACAAGTAACTCAACAATGTAGCATTTGCTTACACAATAACCCCAATACCAAGGATAGAATAAAATTTGGAATAATCGGTAAAGGAAATTATTCGGGGCAACAGTGGCAAATTGATTTTTCAGAACTCCCTAGAAAAGGGGGGTATCATTATTTACTGGTTCTGACTGACACGTTTTCAGGAAGGCCTGAAGCCTTTCCCTGTCGAACAACCAAAGCAAGAGAAGTGGTTAAAGTCTTGTTAAATGAAATAATACCATGCTTTGGGATTCTAGTAGCAATGTCTTCTGATAGAGTTTCACATTTTTGTGCACAAGTGGTAGACCAGATAAGTAAGATTCTAAAGATAGATTGGCAACTGCATACTCCTTATAGACCACAGGCAAGTGGACAGGTAGAAAAAATGAACCATTTAATTAAACAATAAATAGCTAAAATTGGATAAGAAGCTAATTTGTCATGGCCTCAATCCCTCCCTTTAGCATTACTTGGAATTAGAGTTAAACCTAGAATAAAAGGAAATTTGAGTCCCTTCAAAATCTTATATGGAAGGCCATAGCAATTTCTATTTAGTGGAGAGGACCTAACGCAGTTAGGATCAGAATATTTATATGCTTATATAACTGAACTTCAGAAACAATTAAATAAAGTACATACATTTGTTTTAGGGACCAGGGCTAGAGGGTTGGATCAACCAATCCACCCCTTTAAGCTCGGGGATTATATATATATAAAGACTTTTTCAGGACAACCCGTGCAGGAAAAATGGAAGGAAAGTGGATGGGACCACACCAAGTATTACTGACAACACACACCGCCATTAAGATTAAGAAGCAAGCAGCTTGGATCCACAATTCAAGGGTGAAGAAGGCCCCGGCGAGGATATGGACCACCACTCCAACTGGACCAACAAAATTACGGTTTTCCAGATCCTAATGATTGCAGGGGTGCGGTTCTCGGATTTGGGGTGGGCAACTTGGGATGAGAACTTACACCTGACCTTAATACAAACAATTTCTCAAGTAACTAATAAGACGAACTGTTGGGTATGCACCCATCTGCCACAGCATGGGAATAAGGGTGTATCGTTAATTGGGATTCCCTTGCCTGCAAACTTATCTTGGACTAATTTGTGGGAAAACACATCTTGGGGTCGAAAATATTAAGCAGTTTTGGAACTAGAAGTGAGTAGCTTCTTGCCGTTAGAATCCTATTATGTGTGTGTACAAAGGTGTAACCCGCCTAAGGGTATAGGAAAACAGCATTGTATGAATACGGATACTACTTATGTGGGAAATCAGACATCTTGTAATTGAACAATTGATATTAGTACGACTAGCGGCTGGGCAAATTCAACCAGCTGGACGGTTCCAGAAGGAAAAGGGTGGTATTGGCTATGCAATGATACAGCCCGTAAGGTCTTGCCTGAGAATTGGAAGGGAACTTGCACTCTTGGAGCGGTAGTCCCCAATATGACAGTACATGATGTAGTGCCTCGAGGTTACTTGAGAAATCATATCCGGAGAATCAGATGAAAAATTAACAATCCATTGGTAGAGAGACACACCCCTTTTCATAGTTTTGTGCGATGGTTTATCCCATGGTTAGGAGTGAGTGAATTGGAAAAGGCAATAGTTAATATTTCTGCAATTATAGAGAAGTTAGAAAACAAAATTCTGGATGCTATAAAGGCTCAACAAGAAGAGATATCTAGTTTATCACAGGTAGTATTCCAAAATCGGATGGCCCTAGACTTGTTACTGGCCACTCAAGGCGGAGTCTGTACAGTAATAAACACAAGTTGTTGTATGTATGTAGATCAGAGTGGAAGGATCTCTACCGACCTGGAAGAAATATGGAAGCAGACCAGGATCCTACATGAGATCAGTAAAGATGATCTTTCATGGAGTTTTAGTGAACTATGGACTAAGTTAACCTCCTGGTTGCCCAATTTCCAATGGTTGAAACAAGTATTCATTGCTCTAATCGTATTAGTAGTGTTAGGAATATTTGTGTGCATGTTGTTTAGATGCCTGCTTTGTTGTGTTACTGTAAATAAAGAAAGTATCTGATGCAAAAGAATTTGCATGGGAAAAGAAAAGGGGGGATTGATTAAGGAGGTATTGGAGAGGCAAGGACAATCCCCAGACAAGGACTGTGTATCTCGAAACAAGACACTGGAACTCATGATAAGGAAGCGGCAGGCGGACAGAGAAACGAATGTAAGGACTATAAGTCTCGAAACTGGACATTGGAATTCATTATAAAGATACAACAAACGGGAGAATTGGCAACAACCAGCTCTTGCAATTAAGAAACATGCCAATTCAGCAGATTCCTGACCAAAGGTGAAAAGTACACTGTGAGGAAGACTCGGGGTCTTCCTCCCAAAGACCCCTGCCCACGTCCCAAAGACCCCTGCCCACAATTCTTGGAAGGCTCTGCGCAGGCGCAAGGTGCCAAAAGGCTAATTAGCATGAGAAGCGAGGGAAGGCGGGGATAGGTAATGCGTATGTATAGGTGCTTGTAGAATATTGATAGATTGATTGTATAAATTCAAGACTGCTTTCTGCTTTGGGTATGCACGATAGGTGGAGAGATCCCCTGTGCATCCAGCGCTGCAATAAAGAATATACCACTTAAAGGAATTTCGGCTTCGATCTTTGAATCAATTTGGCGACCCAGATGGGACAACCTCTCTGCCGGACTGCAGGACCTGCTGGGAACAGGACTCCCTAGGGTACCCCCGGGATTTCCCGGAGGGACTCCTCGACTCACCGGATCACTGCGGAGGCAGACAAGGACCCCATCATTGTAAGTGAGTATATTCTTTATTCTGGTTTGGTTTTCTGGTAGTCCGGTCATCTGGAACTGTCTGTAAGTCAGAAGGTGATCTTCTGCGAGGCAGTGTTTGGTATATACTTTGTGGTTAGCACCATAAGTACATGTTTGGGGACCTTAAGGAAGGAGCTCGCTTTAAGGTCCATCTGGAATTGTGTTGTCTATTTCGGTTTTCTGACTCATGGAGTATGGTATTTAACTCTGGTTATTGTTACTGCGATTTTGGCTATTTTCCTGGTGGTAATAGTAGGTTCGTGGCATTGTTATAAGAAAGATATCGTTACGGTGTTACACAGTTCGGTTTTCTGACTTATCGCATGTGGAATTTGACTCTGACTATTGTTACTGTGATTTTGGCAATATTGCTGGTAATAGTAGTTTTGTGGCATCGCTACTGAAAGATATTGCGTGCCCGTATTTTTGTGAGTGATACGTTTTGTGATACGCTTTTGTAAGTAACATGTGTATTCTGAAAGTGTAAACTGGAAACTGGGGGGGCAAACAAGCAGTGAAATTTTAAAGAAAAGTGTGTTAGGATGTGTTTTAAGTCACTGGAAGGATATTGGAGGATCTGCCGGTGGAAGTGTGAACAGGAAAACATTGATAAAATATCGTAATCAGTGGTGGCCGCTTTATAAGCTGGAATGTGGAGAAAAGTGGCCCCTAAATGGAACTTTAAACTATAATATTTTGCTACAGTTAATGTTGTTTTTTGAGAAGCAGAACAGGATGAAATGTTGTATACTGATGTTTCAGCATCTTGGTGGGAAAAGGTAGGGAATTAAGTTGGCCCCTGACTGAACCTTTGATGTTGGCATTAGAGAAGTACAGGCTGGAGAAAGATAAAGGAAGTGTTAAAAGGGTTGTTGAAAGTGTTAAAGGTGTTTGAAGTTGAATGAGCAGGGAAAGAGGATGTAGGAATGTTAATAGTTCTGCCTCTGCCCGAGGCAGAGATCTTAAAATCATGGGTGTTAGCCCTTTAGGGCAAAGGGACCATGATCGGTCCGAGAGAGTTGTCACAGAAACAGAAAAGAGGTACACTCTTAAAACAACCTGAACCAAGTTCATGTGCGAGCTCAGATTGCTGATGGGACCGTTCAGGGAACTGTGGACAACTGCATTCCCCTGACCGACCCCCACTAAGACCCGAATCATCCTGAAAATCATGAACGGTTAAGTAAATACTAAAACCTGGATGAATTGGGAATTGAGAATATGCTTCCAACAAGGTCTAAAAGAAAGCCCTATGGAATTTTTGGACCAACTCTGAAATGTAATGAAAATAAATAAATAAATAAATAAATAAATAAATAAATAAAACAAAACGGTTTGGACCTGGCTTTGGAGGACAAATTGACTAGCCTTTTCCTAGGGTAATCAACCCCTGATTTCAACAGGAATAACGGGGACCTGGGGAATCTACCCTAGCGGATCCTCCACTGGTTATAATGAAGCTAGGGGAGGAATGGAAGTGAAATTTCTTATTGCTATGGGCCAACGTATTCAGTTCTAAATCAAGCATTAATGCCTTCACAGAATTATTATGTTAGGGTAAAAGGTGTGTCATGGTTTAACCCGGCCGGCAGCTAAACACCACGCAGCTGTTCACTCACCCTCCCCCTCCCTCTCTGGGACGGGGGAGAGAAATGGAAAGTGAAGCCTGTGAGTTGAGATAAAGACAGTTTAATAAGACAAAATAACAATAATAATAATAATAATAATAATAACAATAATAATAATAATAACAATAATAATAACAATAATAATAATACAATGATGATAATAGTACCACTACTAATAATGTGTACAAACAAGTGATGCACAATGCAATTGCTCACCACCCGCTGACCGATGCCCAGCCTAACCCCGAGCAGTCCGGCCCCCTCCCCCTGGCTAGCCACCCCTATGTATTGTTTAGCCTGACGTCAGATGCTATGGAATACCCCTTTGGCTAGTTTGGGTCACCTGTCCTGGGTCTGTCCCCTCCCAGCTCTTACTGCACCCCCAGCCTGCCTGTTGGCAGGACAGAGCAAGAAGCTGAGATGTCCTTGGCTTGGTATAAGCATTGCTCTGCAACAATTGAAACATCGGGGTGTTATCAGCACTCTTCTCATCCTAAGCCAAAACATAGCATTCTCCCAGCTACTAGGAAGAAAATTAACTCTGTTCTAACTGAAACCAGGACAAGGTGTAACCGAAAAGGCTTATTTTTGTGAACCTTTGAAGTACAAATTAGGGAAACAATGGGGCATACACAGATTTTTATCTATGCCTAGCTCCTCATGGGCACTCTTAGGTAGAGATTTATTAGAGCAAGTAGGAGCAGAAATTGTCTTTGAAAAAGGGAAAATGGAATTAAGAACAGGAGAAGAACAACTAATAAATGTGTTAAGCTTGGCACTAATACAAACTGACCCTAAAAGTGAAATACCTTTAGAGATCACAGATCAAGTATGTCCAGGAGTTTGGGCTACCGAAGTCCCTGGAAGAGCTAAAAATGTGACCTTAATAATTATTAAATTAAAGCCAGGAGAGAAACCCGTTAAGGTTAAGTAATATCCTTTGAGGACAGAAGATAGGAAAGGAATTAAAGAGATAATTGATCAGTTTTTACAGTATGGATTATTGATTGAATGCGAATCAGAATCCGATGCACCCATATTGCCAATTAAAAAGGCAGATGAAAAAGCTATAGGCTAGTTCAGGATTTGAGGGCCATAAATAAAATCACTGAGGATATACATCCAGTAGTGGCAAACCCTTATACTTTGCTGACTAAATTAAAGAATAGTCAAGTCTGGTTTACCGTACTGGATTTAAAAGATGCCTTCTTCTGCCTAGGCTTAGCCACAGAAAGCCAAAACCTATTCGCCTTTGAATGGGAAAATCCCGATTCAGGCAGAAAGACGCAGCTTACGTGGACATTACTACCTCAAGGATTCAAGAATAGCCCCACTAATTTTGGAAACCAATTAGCAAGGGAACTCGAAACATGGATACCTCCGGACACTGAAGGTGCTTTGTTACAATATGTAGATGATCTCTTAATAGCTACCGAGACTAAAGGGAGTTGGATTCAATGGACTATAAGTCGTCTTAATTTTCTGGGTTTAAATGGATATCAAGTCTCTTGACAGAAAGTCCAGCTGGCTCAACAAAGTGTGACCTATCTGGGATTTGACATTTCGGAAGGACAACGAGAACTAGGAACTGAACATAAGGAAGTCATTTGCCGGACTCCAGAACCTCAAATGGTAAAGGAGCTACAAAGCTTTTTAGGAATGACAGGTTGGTGTCGCCTTTGGATTTATAATTATGGACTATTGGTAAAGCCTCTATGTGAATTGATAAAGATTAACCAGTCAAAGTTAGTCTGGACTGGAGAAGCACAAAAAGTCTTTAAACAACTTAAACAAGAATTGATGATTTTGAAATATCAAGCAATATTGGTAGAACAGGACGACGTGGAGATTGTGATAATTCATATTGTGAATCTAGCCTCTTTTCTTAGTGATGCTCCGGCACAAGCTGTGATTCACGATTGTTTAGAAACTCTAGAGACTGTGTATTCCAGCCGACCAGACCTTAAGGAGGAGCCCATGGAAGACGCGGAAGAAACTTGGTTCACGGATGGGAGCAGTTTTGTTACGCAAAGACAACGTAAAGCTGGATATGCTATAACAACTACTCAGCAGGTAATCGAGTCTAAGCCTTTACCCCCTGGAACATCAGCTCAAAAGGTGGAGATAGTTGCTCTCACGAGAGCATTGGAACTGGCAGCGGGAAAAAGGGTAAATATTTGGACAGATTCTAAATATACATTCGGCGTGGTACATGCTCATGGAGCAATTTGGAAAGAACATGGATTGCTGACCGCTCAGTGAAAACACAAAGTATGCTGAAGAAATTTTAAAATTGTTAGAGGCTGTAAAACAACCAGAAAAGGTAGCTATCATGCATTGTCAGGGACACCAAAAGGGGAACACCGATTTTGAAATTGGAAAATCGATTGGCAGAGGCTAAGCAGGCAGCTGAAATAACTGAGGTGAAGGCATTGTCTTTGATACCAGACGGTAAAATCCAAACTATATCCAAATTATACAAAAGAAGACTTAAAATTAATTGAAGATTTGAAAGGTAAAATGAAACCAGATGGATGAGTATATTTAAAAGATAACCCCATAGTAATACCCTCTAGTTTGACATGGCCCATAGTTCTTACAGAACACAATAAAACGCATTGGGGAGCTGGCACACTGCATAAGAGCCTGAGTCAGACATTAGTGGGACGATATGATAAAACAAGTAACTCAACAATGTAGCATTTGCTTACACAATACCAAGGATAGAATAAAATTTGGAATAATCGGTAAAGGAAATTATTCGGGGCAACAGTGGCAAATTGATTTTTCAGAACTCCCTAGAAAAGGGGGGTATCATTATTTACTGGTTCTGACTGACACGTTTTCAGGAAGGCCTGAAGCCTTTCCCTGTCGAACAACCAAAGCAAGAGAAGTGGTTAAAGTCTTGTTAAATGAAATAATACCATGCTTTGGGATTCTAGTAGCAATGTCTTCTGATAGAGTTTCACATTTTTGTGCACAAGTGGTAGACCAGATAAGTAAGATTCTAAAGATAGATTGGCAACTGCATACTCCTTATAGACCACAGGCAAGTGGACAGGTAGAAAAAATGAACCATTTAATTAAACAATAAATAGCTAAAATTGGATAAGAAGCTAATTTGTCATGGCCTCAATCCCTCCCTTTAGCATTACTTGGAATTAGAGTTAAACCTAGAATAAAAGGAAATTTGAGTCCCTTCAAAATCTTATATGGAAGGCCATAGCAATTTCTATTTAGTGGAGAGGACCTAACGCAGTTAGGATCAGAATATTTATATGCTTATATAACTGAACTTCAGAAACAATTAAATAAAGTACATACATTTGTTTTAGGGACCAGGGCTAGAGGGTTGGATCAACCAATCCACCCCTTTAAGCTCGGGGATTATATATATATAAAGACTTTTTCAGGACAACCCGTGCAGGAAAAATGGAAGGAAAGTGGATGGGACCACACCAAGTATTACTGACAACACACACCGCCATTAAGATTAAGAAGCAAGCAGCTTGGATCCACAATTCAAGGGTGAAGAAGGCCCCGGCGAGGATATGGACCACCACTCCAACTGGACCAACAAAATTACGGTTTTCCAGATCCTAATGATTGCAGGGGTGCGGTTCTCGGATTTGGGGTGGGCAACTTGGGATGAGAACTTACACCTGACCTTAATACAAACAATTTCTCAAGTAACTAATAAGACGAACTGTTGGGTATGCACCCATCTGCCACAGCATGGGAATAAGGGTGTATCGTTAATTGGGATTCCCTTGCCTGCAAACTTATCTTGGACTAATTTGTGGGAAAACACATCTTGGGGTCGAAAATATTAAGCAGTTTTGGAACTAGAAGTGAGTAGCTTTTTGCCGTTAGAATCCTATTATGTGTGTGTACAAAGGTGTAACCCGCCTAAGGGTATAGGAAAACAGCATTGTATAAATACGGATACTACTTATGTGGGAAATCAGACATCTTGTAATTGAACAATTGATATTAGTACGACTAGCGGCTGGGCAAATTCAACCAGCTGGACGGTTCCAGAAGGAAAAGGGTGGTATTGGCTATGCAATGATACAGCCCGTAAGGTCTTGCCTGAGAATTGGAAGGGAACTTGCACTCTTGGAGCGGTAGTCCCCAATATGACAGTACATGATGTAGTGCCTCGAGGTTACTTGAGAAATCATATCCGGAGAATCAGATGAAAAATTAACAATCCATTGGTAGAGAGACACACCCCTTTTCATAGTTTTGTGCGATGGTTTATCCCATGGTTAGGAGTGAGTGAATTGGAAAAGGCAATAGTTAATATTTCTGCAATTATAGAGAAGTTAGAAAACAAAATTCTGGATGCTATAAAGGCTCAACAAGAAGAGATATCTAGTTTATCACAGGTAGTATTCCAAAATCGGATGGCCCTAGACTTGTTACTGGCCACTCAAGGGGGAGTCTGTACAGTAATAAACACAAGTTGTTGTATGTATGTAGATCAGAGTGGAAGGATCTCTACCGACCTGGAAGAAATATGGAAGCAGACCAGGATCCTACATGAGATCAGTAAAGATGATCTTTCATGGAGTTTTAGTGAACTATGGACTAAGTTAACCTCCTGGTTGCCCAATTTCCAATGGTTGAAACAAGTATTCATTGCTCTAATCGTATTAGTAGTGTTAGGAATATTTGTGTGCATGTTGTTTAGATGCCTGCTTTGTTGTGTTACTGTAAATAAAGAAAGTATCTGATGCAAAAGAATTTGCATGGGAAAAGAAAAGGGGGGATTGATTAAGGAGGTATTGGGGAGGCAAGGACAATCCCCAGACAAGGACTGTATATCTCGAAACAAGACACTGGAACTCATGATAAGGAAGCGGCAGGCGGACAGAGAAACGAATGTAAGGACTATAACTCTCGAAACTGGACATTGGAATTCATTATAAAGATACAACAAACGGGAGAATTGGCAACAACCAGCTCTTGCAATTAAGAAACATGCCAATTCAGCAGATTCCTGACCAAAGGTGAAAAGTACACTGTGAGGAAGACTCGGGGTCTTCCTCCCAAAGACCCCTGCCCACGTCCCAAAGACCCCTGCCCACAATTCTTGGAAGGCTCTGCGCAGGCGCAAGGTGCCAAAAGGCTAATTAGCATGAGAAGCGAGGGAAGGCGGGGATAGGTAATGCGTATGTATAGGTGCTTGTAGAATATTGATAGATTGATTGTATAAATTCAAGACTGCTTTCTGCTTTGGGTATGCACGATAGGTGGAGAGATCCCCCGTGCATCCAGCGCTGCAATAAAGAATATACCACTTAAAGGAATTTCGGCTTCGATCTTTGAATCAATTTGGCGACCCAGATGGGACAACCTCTCTGCCGGACTGCAGGACCTGCTGGGAACAGGACTCCCTAGGGTACCCCCGGGATTTCCCGGAGGGACTCCTCGACTCACCGGATCACTGCGGAGGCAGACAAGGACCCCATCATTGTAAGTGAGTATATTCTTTATTCTGGTTTGGTTTTCTGGTAGACCGGTCATCTGGAACTGTCTGTAAGTCAGAAGGTGATCTTCTGCGAGGCAGTGTTTGGTATATACTTTGTGGTTAGCACCATAAGTACATGTTTGGGGACCTTAAGGAAGGAGCTCGCTTTAAGGTCCATCTGGAATTGTGTTGTCTATTTCGGTTTTCTGACTCATGGAGTATGGTATTTAACTCTGGTTCTTGTTACTGCGATTTTGGCTATTTTCCTGGTGGTAATAGTAGGTTCGTGGCATTGTTATAAGAAAGATATCGTTACGGTGTTACACAGTTCGGTTTTCTGACTTATCGCATGTGGAATTTGACTCTGACTATTGTTACTGTGATTTTGGCAATATTGCTGGTAATAGTAGTTTTGTGGCATCGCTACTGAAAGATATTGCGTGCCCGTATTTTTGTGAGTGATACGTTTTGTGATACGCTTTTGTAAGTAACATGTGTATTCTGAAAGTGTAAACTGGAAACTGGGGGGGCAAACAAGCAGTGAAATTTTAAAGAAAAGTGTGTTAGGATGTGTTTTAAGTCACTGGAAGGATATTGGAGGATCTGCCGGTGGAAGTGTGAACAGGAAAACATTGATAAAATATCGTAATCGGTGGTGGCCGCTTTATAAGCTGGAATGTGGAGAAAAGTGGCCCCAAATGGAACTTTAAACTATAATATTTTGCTACAGTTAATGTTGTTTTTTGAGAAGCAGAACAGGATGAAATGTTGTATACTGATGTTTCAGCATCTTGGTGGGAAAAGGTAGGGAATTAAGTTGGCCCCTGACTGAACCTTTGATGTTGGCATTAGAGAAGTACAGGCTGGAGAAAGATAAAGGAAGTGTTAAAAGGGTTGTTGAAAGTGTTAAAGGTGTTTGAAGTTGAATGAGCAGGGAAAGAGGATGTAGGAATGTTAATAGTTCTGCCTCTGCCCGAGGCAGAGATCTTAAAATCATGGGTGTTAGCCCTTTAGGGCAAAGGGACCATGATGGGTCCGAGAGAGTTGTCACAGAAACAGAAAAGAGGTACACTCTTAAAACAACCTGAGTTCATGTGCGAGCTCAGATTGCTGATGGGACCGTTCAGGGAACTGTGGACAACTGCATTCCCCTGACCGACCCCCACTAAGACCCGAATCATCCTGAAAATCATGAACGGTTAAGTAAATACTAAAACCTGGATGAATTGGGAATTGAGAATATGCTTCCAACAAGGTCTAAAAGAAAGCCCTATGGAATTTTTGGACCAACTCTGAAATGTAATGAAAATAAATAAATAAATAAATAAATAAATAAATAAATAAAACAAAACGGTTTGGACCTGGCTTTGGAGGACAAATTGACTAGCCTTTTCCTAGGGTAATCAACCCCTGATTTCAACAGGAATAACGGGGACCTGGGGAATCTACCCTAGCGGATCCTCCACTGGTTATAATGAAGCTAGGGGAGGAATGGAAGTGAAATTTCTTATTGCTATGGGCCAACGTATTCAGTTCTAAATCAAGCATTAATGCCTTCACAGAATTATTATGTTAGGGTAAAAGGTGTGTCATGGTTTAACCCGGCCGGCAGCTAAACACCACGCAGCTGTTCACTCACCCTCCCCCTCCCTCTCTGGGACGGGGGAGAGAAATGGAAAGTGAAGCCTGTGAGTTGAGATAAAGACAGTTTAATAAGACAAAATAACAATAATAATAATAATAATAATAATAACAATAATAATAATAATAACAATAATAATAACAATAATAATAATACAATGATGATAATAGTACCACTACTAATAATGTGTACAAACAAGTGATGCACAATGCAATTGCTCACCACCCGCTGACCGATGCCCAGCCTAACCCCGAGCAGTCCGGCCCCCTCCCCCTGGCTAGCCACCCCTATGTATTGTTTAGCCTGACGTCAGATGCTATGGAATACCCCTTTGGCTAGTTTGGGTCACCTGTCCTGGGTCTGTCCCCTCCCAGCTCTTACTGCACCCCCAGCCTGCCTGTTGGCAGGACAGAGCAAGAAGCTGAGATGTCCTTGGCTTGGTATAAGCATTGCTCTGCAACAATTGAAACATCGGGGTGTTATCAGCACTCTTCTCATCCTAAGCCAAAACATAGCATTCTCCCAGCTACTAGGAAGAAAATTAACTCTGTTCTAACTGAAACCAGGACAAGGTGTAACCGAAAAGGCTTATTTTTGTGAACCTTTGAAGTACAAATTAGGGAAACAATGGGGCATACACAGATTTTTATCTATGCCTAGCTCCTCATGGGCACTCTTAGGTAGAGATTTATTAGAGCAAGTAGGAGCAGAAATTGTCTTTGAAAAAGGGAAAATGGAATTAAGAACAGGAGAAGAACAACTAATAAATGTGTTAAGCTTGGCACTAATACAAACTGACCCTAAAAGTGAAATACCTTTAGAGATCACAGATCAAGTATGTCCAGGAGTTTGGGCTACCGAAGTCCCTGGAAGAGCTAAAAATGTGACCTTAATAATTATTAAATTAAAGCCAGGAGAGAAACCCGTTAAGGTTAAGTAATATCCTTTGAGGACAGAAGATAGGAAAGGAATTAAAGAGATAATTGATCAATTTTTACAGTATGGATTATTGATTGAATGCGAATCAGAATCCAATGCACCCATATTGCCAATTAAAAAGGCAGATGAAAAAGCTATAGGCTAGTTCAGGATTTGAGGGCCATAAATAAAATCACTGAGGATATACATCCAGTAGTGGCAAACCCTTATACTTTGCTGACTAAATTAAAGAATAGTCAAGTCTGGTTTACCGTACTGGATTTAAAAGATGCCTTCTTCTGCCTAGGCTTAGCCACAGAAAACCTATTCGCCTTTGAATGGGAAAATCCCGATTCAGGCAGAAAGACGCAGCTTACGTGGACATTACTACCTCAAGGATTCAAGAATAGCCCCACTAATTTTGGAAACCAATTAGCAAGGGAACTCGAAACATGGATACCTCCGGACACTGAAGGTGCTTTGTTACAATATGTAGATGATCTCTTAATAGCTACCGAGACTAAAGGGAGTTGGATTCAATGGACTATAAGTCGTCTTAATTTTCTGGGTTTAAATGGATATCAAGTCTCTTGACAGAAAGTCCAGCTGGCTCAACAAAGTGTGACCTATCTGGGATTTGACATTTCGGAAGGACAACGAGAACTAGGAACTGAACATAAGGAAGTCATTTGCCGGACTCCAGAACCTCAAATGGTAAAGGAGCTACAAAGCTTTTTAGGAATGACAGGTTGGTGTCGCCTTTGGATTTATAATTATGGACTATTGGTAAAGCCTCTATGTGAATTGATAAAGATTAACCAGTCAAAGTTAGTCTGGACTGGAGAAGCACAAAAAGTCTTTAAACAACTTAAACAAGAATTGATGATTTTGAAATATCAAGCAATATTGGTAGAACAGGACGACGTGGAAATTGTGATAATTCATATTGTGAATCTAGCCTCTTTTCTTAGTGATGCTCCGGCACAAGCTGTGATTCACGATTGTTTAGAAACTCTAGAGACTGTGTATTCCAGCCGACCAGACCTTAAGGAGGAGCCCATGGAAGACGCGGAAGAAACTTGGTTCACGGATGGGAGCAGTTTTGTTACGCAAAGACAACGTAAAGCTGGATATGCTATAACAACTACTCAGCAGGTAATCGAGTCTAAGCCTTTACCCCCTGGAACATCAGCTCAAAAGGCGGAGATAGTTGCTCTCACGAGAGCATTGGAACTGGCAGCGGGAAAAAGGGTAAATATTTGGACAGATTCTAAATATACATTCGGCGTGGTACATGCTCATGGAGCAATTTGGAAAGAACATGGATTGCTGACCGCTCAGTGAAAACACAAAGTATGCTGAAGAAATTTTAAAATTGTTAGAGGCTGTAAAACAACCAGAAAAGGTAGCTATCATGCATTGTCAGGGACACCAAAAGGGGAACACCGATTTTGAAATTGGAAAATCGATTGGCAGAGGCTAAGCAGGCAGCTGAAATAACTGAGGTGAAGGCATTGTCTTTGATACCAGACGGTAAAATCCAAACTATATCCAAATTATACAAAAGAAGACTTAAAATTAATTGAAGATTTGAAAGGTAAAATGAAACCAGATGGATGAGTATATTTAAAAGATAACCCCATAGTAATACCCTCTAGTTTGACATGGCCCATAGTTCTTACAGAACACAATAAAACGCATTGGGGAGCTGGCACACTGAGCCTGAGTCAGACATTAGTGGGACGATATGATAAAACAAGTAACTCAACAATGTAGCATTTGCTTACACAATACCAAGGATAGAATAAAATTTGGAATAATCGGTAAAGGAAATTATTCGGGGCAACAGTGGCAAATTGATTTTTCAGAACTCCCTAGAAAAGGGGGGTATCATTATTTACTGGTTCTGACTGACACGTTTTCAGGAAGGCCTGAAGCCTTTCCCTGTCGAACAACCAAAGCAAGAGAAGTGGTTAAAGTCTTGTTAAATGAAATAATACCATGCTTTGGGATTCTAGTAGCAATGTCTTCTGATAGAGTTTCACATTTTTGTGCACAAGTGGTAGACCAGATAAGTAAGATTCTAAAGATAGATTGGCAACTGCATACTCCTTATAGACCACAGGCAAGTGGACAGGTAGAAAAAATGAACCATTTAATTAAACAATAAATAGCTAAAATTGGATAAGAAGCTAATTTGTCATGGCCTCAATCCCTCCCTTTAGCATTACTTGGAATTAGAGTTAAACCTAGAATAAAAGGAAATTTGAGTCCCTTCAAAATCTTATATGGAAGGCCATAGCAATTTCTATTTAGTGGAGAGGACCTAACGCAGTTAGGATCAGAATATTTATATGCTTATATAACTGAACTTCAGAAACAATTAAATAAAGTACATACATTTGTTTTAGGGACCAGGGCTAGAGGGTTGGATCAACCAATCCACCCCTTTAAGCTCGGGGATTATATATATATAAAGACTTTTTCAGGACAACCCGTGCAGGAAAAATGGAAGGAAAGTGGATGGGACCACACCAAGTATTACTGACAACACACACCGCCATTAAGATTAAGAAGCAAGCAGCTTGGATCCACAATTCAAGGGTGAAGAAGGCCCCGGCGAGGATATGGACCACCACTCCAACTGGACCAACAAAATTACGGTTTTCCAGATCCTAA
The DNA here is from genome assembly GCF_964211825.1 of Aythya ferina. NCBI lineage: Eukaryota > Metazoa > Chordata > Aves > Anseriformes > Anatidae > Aythya > Aythya ferina. Next base: position 596,611 of record NW_028181444.1, read on the forward strand.
TGATTGCAGGGGTGCGGTTCTCGGATTTGGGGTGGGCAACTTGGGATGAGAACTTACACCTGACCTTAATACAAACAATTTCTCAAGTAACTAATAAGACGAACTGTTGGGTATGCACCCATCTGCCACAGCATGGGAATAAGGGTGTATCGTTAATTGGGATTCCCTTGCCTGCAAACTTATCTTGGACTAATTTGTGGGAAAACACATCTTGGGGTCGAAAATATTAAGCAGTTTTGGAACTAGAAGTGAGTAGCTTCATGCCGTTAGAATCCTATTATGTATGTGTACAAAGGTGTAACCCGCCTAAGGGTATAGGAAAACAGCATTGTATAAATACGGATACTACTTATGTGGGAAATCAGACATCTTGTAATTGAACAATTGATATTAGTACGACTAGCGGCTGGGCAAATTCAACCAGCTGGACGGTTCCAGAAGGAAAAGGGTGGTATTGGCTATGCAATGATACAGCCCGTAAGGTCTTGCCTGAGAATTGGAAGGGAACTTGCACTCTTGGAGCGGTAGTCCCCAATATGACAGTACATGATGTAGTGCCTCGAGGTTACTTGAGAAATCATATCCGGAGAATCAGATGAAAAATTAACAATCCATTGGTAGAGAGACACACCCCTTTTCATAGTTTTGTGCGATGGTTTATCCCATGGTTAGGAGTGAGTGAATTGGAAAAGGCAATAGTTAATATTTCTGCAATTATAGAGAAGTTAGAAAACAAAATTCTGGATGCTATAAAGGCTCAACAAGAAGAGATATCTAGTTTATCACAGGTAGTATTCCAAAATCGGATGGCCCTAGACTTGTTACTGGCCACTCAAGGGGGAGTCTGTACAGTAATAAACACAAGTTGTTGTATGTATGTAGATCAGAGTGGAAGGATCTCTACCGACCTGGAAGAAATATGGAAGCAGACCAGGATCCTACATGAGATCAGTAAAGATGATCTTTCATGGAGTTTTAGTGAACTATGGACTAAGTTAACCTCCTGGTTGCCCAATTTCCAATGGTTGAAACAAGTATTCATTGCTCTAATCGTATTAGTAGTGTTAGGAATATTTGTGTGCATGTTGTTTAGATGCCTGCTTTGTTGTGTTACTGTAAATAAAGAAAGTATCTGATGCAAAAGAATTTGCATGGGAAAAGAAAAGGGGGGATTGATTAAGGAGGTATTGGGGAGGCAAGGACAATCCCCAGACAAGGACTGTATATCTCAAAACAAGACACTGGAACTCATGATAAGGAAGCGGCAGGCGGACAGAGAAACGAATGTAAGGACTATAAGTCTCGAAACTGGACATTGGAATTCATTATAAAGATACAACAAACGGGAGAATTGGCAACAACCAGCTCTTGCAATTAAGAAACATGCCAATTCAGCAGATTCCTGACCAAAGGTGAAAAGTACACTGTGAGGAAGACTAGGGGTCTTCCTCCCAAAGACCCCTGCCCACGTCCCAAAGACCCCTGCCCACAATTCTTGGAAGGCTCTGCGCAGGCGCAAGGTGCCAAAAGGCTAATTAGCATGAGAAGCGAGGGAAGGCGGGGATAGGTAATGCGTATGTATAGGTGCTTGTAGAATATTGATAGATTGATTGTATAAATTCAAGACTGCTTTCTGCTTTGGGTATGCACGATAGGTGGAGAGATCCCCCGTGCATCCAGCGCTGCAATAAAGAATATACCACTTAAAGGAATTTCGGCTTCGATCTTTGAATCAATTTGGCGACCCAGATGGGACAACCTCTCTGCCGGACTGCAGGACCTGCTGGGAACAGGACTCCCTAGGGTACCCCCGGGATTTCCCGGAGGGACTCCTCGACTCACCGGATCACTGCGGAGGCAGACAAGGACCCCATCATTGTAAGTGAGTATATTCTTTATTCTGGTTTGGTTTTCTGGTAGACCGGTCATCTGGAACTGTCTGTAAGTCAGAAGGTGATCTTCTGCGAGGCAGTGTTTGGTATATACTTTGTGGTTAGCACCATAAGTACATGTTTGGGGACCTTAAGGAAGGAGCTCGCTTTAAGGTCCATCTGGAATTGTGTTGTCTATTTCGGTTTTCTGACTCATGGAGTATGGTATTTAACTCTGGTTCTTGTTACTGCGATTTTGGCTATTTTCCTGGTGGTAATAGTAGGTTCGTGGCATTGTTATAAGAAAGATATCGTTACGGTGTTACACAGTTCGGTTTTCTGACTAATCGCATGTGGAATTTGACTCTGACTATTGTTACTGTGATTTTGGCAATATTGCTGGTAATAGTAGTTTTGTGGCATCGCTACTGAAAGATATTGCGTGCCCGTATTTTTGTGAGTGATACGTTTTGTGATACGCTTTTGTAAGTAACGTGTGTATTCTGAAAGTGTAAACTGGAAACTGGGGGGGGCAAACAAGCAGTGAAATTTTAAAGAAAAGTGTGTTAGGATGTGTTTTAAGTCACTGGAAGGATATTGGAGGATCTGCCGGTGGAAGTGTGAACAGGAAAACATTGATAAAATATCGTAATCAGTGGTGGCCGCTTTATAAGCTGGAATGTGGAGAAAAGTGGCCCCTAAATGGAACTTTAAACTATAATATTTTGCTACAGTTAATGTTGTTTTTTGAGAAGCAGAACAGGATGAAATGTTGTATACTGATGTTTCAGCATCTTGGTGGGAAAAGGTAGGGAATTAAGTTGGCCCCTGACTGAACCTTTGATGTTGGCATTAGAGAAGTACAGGCTGGAGAAAGATAAAGGAAGTGTTAAAAGGGTTGTTGAAAGTGTTAAAGGTGTTTGAAGTTGAATGAGCAGGGAAAGAGGATGTAGGAATGTTAATAGTTCTGCCTCTGCCCGAGGCAGAGATCTTAAAATCATGGGTGTTAGCCCTTTAGGGCAAAGGGACCATGATCGGTCCGAGAGAGTTGTCACAGAAACAGAAAAGAGGTACACTCTTAAAACAACCTGAGTTCATGTGCGAGCTCAGATTGCTGATGGGACCGTTCAGGGAACTGTGGACAACTGCATTCCCCTGACCGACCCCCACTAAGACCCGAATCATCCTGAAAATCATGAACGGTTAAGTAAATACTAAAACCTGGATGAATTGGGAATTGAGAATATGCTTCCAACAAGGTCTAAAAGAAAGCCCTATGGAATTTTTGGACCAACTCTGAAATGTAATGAAAATAAATAAATAAATAAATAAATAAAACAAAACGGTTTGGACCTGGCTTTGGAGGACAAATTGACTAGCCTTTTCCTAGGGTAATCAACCCCTGATTTCAACAGGAATAACGGGGACCTGGGGAATCTACCCTAGCGGATCCTCCACTGGTTATAATGAAGCTAGGGGAGGAATGGAAGTGAAATTTCTTATTGCTATGGGGCAACGTATTCAGTTCTAAATCAAGCATTAATGCCTTCACAGAATTATTATGTTAGGGTAAAAGGTGTGTCGTGGTTTAACCCGGCCGGCAGCTAAACACCACGCAGCTGTTCGCTCCCCCTCCCCCTCCCTCTCTGGGATGGGGGAGAGAAATGGAAAGTGAAGCCTGTGAGTTGAGATAAAGACAGTTTAATAAGACAAAATAATAATAATAATAATAATAATAATAATAATAATAATACAATGATGATAATAGTACCACTACTAATAATGTGTACAAACAAGTGATGCACAATGCAATTGCTCACCACCCGCTGACCGATGCCCAGCCTAACCCCGAGCAGTCCGGCCCCCTCCCCCTGGCTAGCCACCCCTATGTATTGTTTAGCCTGACGTCAGATGCTATGGAATACCCCTTTGGCTAGTTTGGGTCACCTGTCCTGGGTCTGTCCCCTCCCAGCTCTTACTGCACCCCCAGCCTGCCTGTTGGCAGGACAGAGCAAGAAGCTGAGATGTCCTTGGCTTGGTATAAGCATTGCTCTGCAACACTTGAAACATCGGGGTGTTATCAGCACTCTTCTCATCCTAAGCCAAAACATAGCATTCTCCCAGCTACTAGGAAGAAAATTAACTCTGTTCTAACTGAAACCAGGACAAGGTGTAACCGAAAAGGCTTATTTTTGTGAACCTTTGAAGTACAAATTAGGGAAACAATGGGGCATACACAGATTTTTATCTATGCCTAGCTCCTCATGGGCACTCTTAGGTAGAGATTTATTAGAGCAAGTAGGAGCAGAAATTGTCTTTGAAAAAGGGAAAATGGAATTAAGAACAGGAGAAGAACAACTAATAAATGTGTTAAGCTTGGCACTAATACAAACTGACCCTAAAAGTGAAATACCTTTAGAGATCACAGATCAAGTATGTCCAGGAGTTTGGGCTACCGAAGTCCCTGGAAGAGCTAAAAATGTGACCTTAATAATTATTAAATTAAAGCCAGGAGAGAAACCCGTTAAGGTTAAGTAATATCCTTTGAGGACAGAAGATAGGAAAGGAATTAAAGAGATAATTGATCAATTTTTACAGTATGGATTATTGATTGAATGCGAATCAGAATCCAATGCACCCATATTGCCAATTAAAAAGGCAGATGAAAAAGCTATAGGCTAGTTCAGGATTTGAGGGCCATAAATAAAATCACTGAGGATATACATCCAGTAGTGGCAAACCCTTATACTTTGCTGACTAAATTAAAGAATAGTCAAGTCTGGTTTACCGTACTGGATTTAAAAGATGCCTTCTTCTGCCTAGGCTTAGCCACAGAAAGCCAAAACCTATTCGCCTTTGAATGGGAAAATCCCGATTCAGGCAGAAAGACGCAGCTTACGTGGACATTACTACCTCAAGGATTCAAGAATAGCCCCACTAATTTTGGAAACCAATTAGCAAGGGAACTCGAAACATGGATACCTCCGGACACTGAAGGTGCTTTGTTACAATATGTAGATGATCTCTTAATAGCTACCGAGACTAAAGGGAGTTGGATTCAATGGACTATAAGTCGTCTTAATTTTCTGGGTTTAAATGGATATCAAGTCTCTTGACAGAAAGTCCAGCTGGCTCAACAAAGTGTGACCTATCTGGGATTTGACATTTCGGAAGGACAACGAGAACTAGGAACTGAACATAAGGAAGTCATTTGCCGGACTCCAGAACCTCAAATGGTAAAGGAGCTACAAAGCTTTTTAGGAATGACAGGTTGGTGTCGCCTTTGGATTTATAATTATGGACTATTGGTAAAGCCTCTATGTGAATTGATAAAGATTAACCAGTCAAAGTTAGTCTGGACTGGAGAAGCACAAAAAGTCTTTAAACAACTTAAACAAGAATTGATGATTTTGAAATATCAAGCAATATTGGTAGAACAGGACGACGTGGAGATTGTGATAATTCATATTGTGAATCTAGCCTCTTTTCTTAGTGATGCTCCGGCACAAGCTGTGATTCACGATTGTTTAGAAACTCTAGAGACTGTGTATTCCAGCCTACCAGACCTTAAGGAGGAGCTCATGGAAGACGCGGAAGAAACTTGGTTCACGGACGGGAGCAGTTTTGTTACGCAAAGACAACGTAAAGCTGGATATGCTATAACAACTACTCAGCAGGTAATCGAGTCTAAGCCTTTACCCCCTGGAACATCAGCTCAAAAGGCGGAGATAGTTGCTCTCACGAGAGCATTGGAACTGGCAGCGGGAAAAAGGGTAAATATTTGGACAGATTCTAAATATACATTCGGCGTGGTACATGCTCATGGAGCAATTTGGAAAGAACATGGATTGCTGACCGCTCAGTGAAAACACAAAGTATGCTGAAGAAATTTTAAAATTGTTAGAGGCTGTAAAACAACCAGAAAAGGTAGCTATCATGCATTGTCAGGGACACCAAAAGGGGAACACCGATTTTGAAATTGGAAAATCGATTGGCAGAGGCTAAGCAGGCAGCTGAAATAACTGAGGTGAAGGCATTGTCTTTGATACCAGACGGTAAAATCCAAACTATATCCAAATTATACAAAAGAAGACTTAAAATTAATTGAAGATTTGAAAGGTAAAATGAAACCAGATGGATGAGTATATTTAAAAGATAACCCCATAGTAATACCCTCTAGTTTGACATGGCCCATAGTTCTTACAGAACACAATAAAACGCACTGGGGAGCTGGCACACTGCATAAGAGCCCGAGTCAGACATTAGTGGGACGATATGATAAAACAAGTAACTCAACAATGTAGCATTTGCTTACACAATAACCCCAATACCAAGAATAGAATAAAATTTGGAATAATCGGTAAAGGAAATTATTTGGGGCAACAGTGGCAAATTGATTTTTCAGAACTCCCTAGAAAAGGGGGGTATCATTATTTACTGGTTCTGACTGACACGTTTTCAGGAAGGCCTGAAGCCTTTCCCTGTCGAACAACCAAAGCAAGAGAAGTGGTTAAAGTCTTGTTAAATGAAATAATACCATGCTTTGGGATTCTAGTAGCAATGTCTTCTGATAGAGTTTCACATTTTTGTGCACAAGTGGTAGACCAGATAAGTAAGATTCTAAAGATAGATTGGCAACTGCATACTCCTTATAGACCACAGGCAAGTGGACAGGTAGAAAAAATGAACCATTTAATTAAACAATAAATAGCTAAAATTGGATAAGAAGCTAATTTGTCATGGCCTCAATCCCTCCCTTTAGCATTACTTGGAATTAGAGTTAAACCTAGAATAAAAGGAAATTTGAGTCCCTTCAAAATCTTATATGGAAGGCCATAGCAATTTCTATTTAGTGGAGAGGACCTAACGCAGTTAGGATCAGAATATTTATATGCTTATATAACTGAACTTCAGAAACAATTAAATAAAGTACATACATTTGTTTTAGGGACCAGGGCTAGAGGGTTGGATCAACCAATCCACCCCTTTAAGCTCGGGGATTATATATATATAAAGACTTTTTCAGGACAACCCGTGCAGGAAAAATGGAAGGAAAGTGGATGGGACCACACCAAGTATTACTGACAACACACACCGCCATTAAGATTAAGAAGCAAGCAGCTTGGATCCACAATTCAAGGGTGAAGAAGGCCCCGGCGAGGATATGGACCACCACTCCAATTGGACCAACAAAATTACGGTTTTCCAGATCCTAATGATTGCAGGGGTGCGGTTCTCGGATTTGGGGTGGGCAACTTGGGATGAGAACTTACACCTGACCTTAATACAAACAATTTCTCAAGTAACTAATAAGACGAACTGTTGGGTATGCACCCATCTGCCACAGCATGGGAATAAGGGTGTATCGTTAATTGGGATTCCCTTGCCTGCAAACTTATCTTGGACTAATTTGTGGGAAAACACATCTTGGGGTCGAAAATATTAAGCAGTTTTGGAACTAGAAGTGAGTAGCTTCATGCCGTTAGAATCCTATTATGTATGTGTACAAAGGTGTAACCCGCCTAAGGGTATAGGAAAACAGCATTGTATAAATACGGATACTACTTATGTGGGAAATCAGACATCTTGTAATTGAACAATTGATATTAGTACGACTAGCGGCTGGGCAAATTCAACCAGCTGGACGGTTCCAGAAGGAAAAGGGTGGTATTGGCTATGCAATGATACAGCCCGTAAGGTCTTGCCTGAGAATTGGAAGGGAACTTGCACTCTTGGAGCGGTAGTCCCCAATATGACAGTACATGATGTAGTGCCTCGAGGTTACTTGAGAAATCATATCCGGAGAATCAGATGAAAAATTAACAATCCATTGGTAGAGAGACACACCCCTTTTCATAGTTTTGTGCGATGGTTTATCCCATGGTTAGGAGTGAGTGAATTGGAAAAGGCAATAGTTAATATTTCTGCAATTATAGAGAAGTTAGAAAACAAAATTCTGGATGCTATAAAGGCTCAACAAGAAGAGATATCTAGTTTATCACAGGTAGTATTCCAAAATCGGATGGCCCTAGACTTGTTACTGGCCACTCAAGGCGGAGTCTGTACAGTAATAAACACAAGTTGTTGTATGTATGTAGATCAGAGTGGAAGGATCTCTACCGACCTGGAAGAAATATGGAAGCAGACCAGGATCCTACATGAGATCAGTAAAGATGATCTTTCATGGAGTTTTAGTGAACTATGGACTAAGTTAACCTCCTGGTTGCCCAATTTCCAATGGTTGAAACAAGTATTCATTGCTCTAATCGTATTAGTAGTGTTAGGAATATTTGTGTGCATGTTGTTTAGATGCCTGCTTTGTTGTGTTACTGTAAATAAAGAAAGTATCTGATGCAAAAGAATTTGCATGGGAAAAGAAAAGGGGGGATTGATTAAGGAGGTATTGGGGAGGCAAGGACAATCCCCAGACAAGGACTGTATATCTCGAAACAAGACACTGGAACTCATGATAAGGAAGCGGCAGGCGGACAGAGAAACGAATGTAAGGACTATAAGTCTCGAAACTGGACATTGGAATTCATTATAAAGATACAACAAACGGGAGAATTGGCAACAACCAGCTCTTGCAATTAAGAAACATGCCAATTCAGCAGATTCCTGACCAAAGGTGAAAAGTACACTGTGAGGAAGACTCGGGGTCTTCCTCCCAAAGACCCCTGCCCACGTCCCAAAGACCCCTGCCCACAATTCTTGGAAGGCTCTGCGCAGGCGCAAGGTGCCAAAAGGCTAATTAGCATGAGAAGCGAGGGAAGGCGGGGATAGGTAATGCATATGTATAGGTGCTTGTAGAATATTGATAGATTGATTGTATAAATTCAAGACTGCTTTCTGCTTTGGGTATGCACGATAGGTGGAGAGATCCCCTGTGCATCCAGCGCTGCAATAAAGAATATACCACTTAAAGGAATTTCGGCTTCGATCTTTGAATCAATTTGGCGACCCAGATGGGACAACCTCTCTGCCGGACTGCAGGACCTGCTGGGAACAGGACTCCCTAGGGTACCCCCGGGATTTCCCGGAGGGACTCCTCGACTCACCGGATCACTGCGGAGGCAGACAAGGACCCCATCATTGTAAGTGAGTATATTCTTTATTCTGGTTTGGTTTTCTGGTAGACCGGTCATCTGGAACTGTCTGTAAGTCAGAAGGTGATCTTCTGCGAGGCAGTGTTTGGTATATACTTTGTGGTTAGCACCATAAGTACATGTTTGGGGACCTTAAGGAAGGAGCTCGCTTTAAGGTCCATCTGGAATTGTGTTGTCTATTTCGGTTTTCTGACTCATGGAGTATGGTATTTAACTCTGGTTATTGTTACTGCGATTTTGGCTATTTTCCTGGTGGTAATAGTAGGTTCGTGGCATTGTTATAAGAAAGATATCGTTACGGTGTTACACAGTTCGGTTTTCTGACTAATCGCATGTGGAATTTGACTCTGACTATTGTTACTGTGATTTTGGCAATATTGCTGGTAATAGTAGTTTTGTGGCATCGCTACTGAAAGATATTGCGTGCCCGTATTTTTGTGAGTGATACGTTTTGTGATACGCTTTTGTAAGTAACGTGTGTATTCTGAAAGTGTAAACTGGAAACTGGGGGGGGCAAACAAGCAGTGAAATTTTAAAGAAAAGTGTGTTAGGATGTGTTTTAAGTCACTGGAAGGATATTGGAGGATCTGCCGGTGGAAGTGTGAACAGGAAAACATTGATAAAATATCGTAATCAGTGGTGGCCGCTTTATAAGCTGGAATGTGGAGAAAAGTGGCCCCTAAATGGAACTTTAAACTATAATATTTTGCTACAGTTAATGTTGTTTTTTGAGAAGCAGAACAGGATGAAATGTTGTATACTGATGTTTCAGCATCTTGGTGGGAAAAGGTAGGGAATTAAGTTGGCCCCTGACTGAACCTTTGATGTTGGCATTAGAGAAGTACAGGCTGGAGAAAGATAAAGGAAGTGTTAAAAGGGTTGTTGAAAGTGTTAAAGGTGTTTGAAGTTGAATGAGCAGGGAAAGAGGATGTAGGAATGTTAATAGTTCTGCCTCTGCCCGAGGCAGAGATCTTAAAATCATGGGTGTTAGCCCTTTAGGGCAAAGGGACCATGATGGGTCCGAGAGAGTTGTCACAGAAACAGAAAAGAGGTACACTCTTAAAACAACCTGAGTTCATGTGCGAGCTCAGATTGCTGATGGGACCGTTCAGGGAACTGTGGACAACTGCATTCCCCTGACCGACCCCCACTAAGACCCGAATCATCCTGAAAATCATGAACGGTTAAGTAAATACTAAAACCTGGATGAATTGGGAATTGAGAATATGCTTCCAACAAGGTCTAAAAGAAAGCCCTATGGAATTTTTGGACCAACTCTGAAATGTAATGAAAATAAATAAATAAATAAATAAATAAAACAAAACGGTTTGGACCTGGCTTTGGAGGACAAATTGACTAGCCTTTTCCTAGGGTAATCAACCCCTGATTTCAACAGGAATAACGGAGACCTGGGGAATCTACCCTAGCGGATCCTCCACTGGTTATAATGAATCTAGGGGAGGAATGGAAGTGAAATTTCTTATTGCTATGGGGCAACGTATTCAGTTCTAAATCAAGCATTAATGCCTTCACAGAATTATTATGTTAGGGTAAAAGGTGTGTCGTGGTTTAACCCGGCCGGCAGCTAAACACCACGCAGCTGTTCGCTCCCCCTCCCCCTCCCTCTCTGGGATGGGGGAGAGAAATGGAAAGTGAAGCCTGTGAGTTGAGATAAAGACAGTTTAATAAGACAAAATAATAATAATAATAATAATAATAATAATAATAATAATAATAATAATAATACAATGATGATAATAGTACCACTACTAATAATGTGTACAAACAAGTGATGCACAATGCAATTGCTCACCACCCGCTGACCGATGCCCAGCCTAACCCCGAGCAGTCCGGCCCCCTCCCCCTGGCTAGCCACCCCTATGTATTGTTTAGCCTGACGTCAGATGCTATGGAATACCCCTTTGGCTAGTTTGGGTCACCTGTCCTGGGTCTGTCCCCTCCCAGCTCTTACTGCACCCCCAGCCTGCCTGTTGGCAGGACAGAGCAAGAAGCTGAGATGTCCTTGGCTTGGTATAAGCATTGCTCTGCAACAATTGAAACATCGGGGTGTTATCAGCACTCTTCTCATCCTAAGCCAAAACATAGCATTCTCCCAGCTACTAGGAAGAAAATTAACTCTGTTCTAACTGAAACCAGGACAAGGTGTAACCGAAAAGGCTTATTTTTGTGAACCTTTGAAGTACAAATTAGGGAAACAATGGGGCATACACAGATTTTTATCTATGCCTAGCTCCTCATGGGCACTCTTAGGTAGAGATTTATTAGAGCAAGTAGGAGCAGAAATTGTCTTTGAAAAAGGGAAAATGGAATTAAGAACAGGAGAAGAACAACTAATAAATGTGTTAAGCTTGGCACTAATACAAACTGACCCTAAAAGTGAAATACCTTTAGAGATCACAGATCAAGTATGTCCAGGAGTTTGGGCTACCGAAGTCCCTGGAAGAGCTAAAAATGTGACCTTAATAATTATTAAATTAAAGCCAGGAGAGAAACCCGTTAAGGTTAAGTAATATCCTTTGAGGACAGAAGATAGGAAAGGAATTAAAGAGATAATTGATCAATTTTTACAGTATGGATTATTGATTGAATGCGAATCAGAATCCAATGCACCCATATTGCCAATTAAAAAGGCAGATGAAAAAGCTATAGGCTAGTTCAGGATTTGAGGGCCATAAATAAAATCACTGAGGATATACATCCAGTAGTGGCAAACCCTTATACTTTGCTGACTAAATTAAAGAATAGTCAAGTCTGGTTTACCGTACTGGATTTAAAAGATGCCTTCTTCTGCCTAGGCTTAGCCACAGAAAGCCAAAACCTATTCGCCTTTGAATGGGAAAATCCCGATTCAGGCAGAAAGACGCAGCTTACGTGGACATTACTACCTCAAGGATTCAAGAATAGCCCCACTAATTTTGGAAACCAATTAGCAAGGGAACTCGAAACATGGATACCTCCGGACACTGAAGGTGCTTTGTTACAATATGTAGATGATCTCTTAATAGCTACCGAGACTAAAGGGAGTTGGATTCAATGGACTATAAGTCGTCTTAATTTTCTGGGTTTAAATGGATATCAAGTCTCTTGACAGAAAGTCCAGCTGGCTCAACAAAGTGTGACCTATCTGGGATTTGACATTTCGGAAGGACAACGAGAACTAGGAACTGAACATAAGGAAGTCATTTGCCGGACTCCAGAACCTCAAATGGTAAAGGAGCTACAAAGCTTTTTAGGAATGACAGGTTGGTGTCGCCTTTGGATTTATAATTATGGACTATTGGTAAAGCCTCTATGTGAATTGATAAAGATTAACCAGTCAAAGTTAGTCTGGACTGGAGAAGCACAAAAAGTCTTTAAACAACTTAAACAAGAATTGATGATTTTGAAATATCAAGCAATATTGGTAGAACAGGACGACGTGGAAATTGTGATAATTCATATTGTGAATCTAGCCTCTTTTCTTAGTGATGCTCCGGCACAAGCTGTGATTCACGATTGTTTAGAAACTCTAGAGACTGTGTATTCCAGCCGACCAGACCTTAAGGAGGAGCCCATGGAAGACGCGGAAGAAACTTGGTTCACGGATGGGAGCAGTTTTGTTACGCAAAGGCAACGTAAAGCTGGATATGCTATAACAACTACTCAGCAGGTAATCGAGTCTAAGCCTTTACCCCCTGGAACATCAGCTCAAAAGGCGGAGATAGTTGCTCTCACGAGAGCATTGGAACTGGCAGCGGGAAAAAGGGTAAATATTTGGACAGATTCTAAATATACATTCGGCGTGGTACATGCTCATGGAGCAATTTGGAAAGAACATGGATTGCTGACCGCTCAGTGAAAACACAAAGTATGCTGAAGAAATTTTAAAATTGTTAGAGGCTGTAAAACAACCAGAAAAGGTAGCTATCATGCATTGTCAGGGACACCAAAAGGGGAACACCGATTTTGAAATTGGAAAATCGATTGGCAGAGGCTAAGCAGGCAGCTGAAATAACTGAGGTGAAGGCATTGTCTTTGATACCAGACGGTAAAATCCAAACTATATCCAAATTATACAAAAGAAGACTTAAAATTAATTGAAGATTTGAAAGGTAAAATGAAACCAGATGGATGAGTATATTTAAAAGATAACCCCATAGTAATACCCTCTAGTTTGACATGGCCCATAGTTCTTACAGAACACAATAAAACGCATTGGGGAGCTGGCACACTGCATAAGAGCCTGAGTCAGACATTAGTGGGACGATATGATAAAACAAGTAACTCAACAATGTAGCATTTGCTTACACAATACCAAGGATAGAATAAAATTTGGAATAATCGGTAAAGGAAATTATTCGGGGCAACAGTGGCAAATTGATTTTTCAGAACTCCCTAGAAAAGGGGGGTATCATTATTTACTGGTTCTGACTGACACGTTTTCAGGAAGGCCTGAAGCCTTTCCCTGTCGAACAACCAAAGCAAGAGAAGTGGTTAAAGTCTTGTTAAATGAAATAATACCATGCTTTGGGATTCTAGTAGCAATGTCTTCTGATAGAGTTTCACATTTTTGTGCACAAGTGGTAGACCAGATAAGTAAGATTCTAAAGATAGATTGGCAACTGCATACTCCTTATAGACCACAGGCAAGTGGACAGGTAGAAAAAATGAACCATTTAATTAAACAATAAATAGCTAAAATTGGATAAGAAGCTAATTTGTCATGGCCTCAATCCCTCCCTTTAGCATTACTTGGAATTAGAGTTAAACCTAGAATAAAAGGAAATTTGAGTCCCTTCAAAATCTTATATGGAAGGCCATAGCAATTTCTATTTAGTGGAGAGGACCTAACGCAGTTAGGATCAGAATATTTATATGCTTATATAACTGAACTTCAGAAACAATTAAATAAAGTACATACATTTGTTTTAGGGACCAGGGCTAGAGGGTTGGATCAACCAATCCACCCCTTTAAGCTCGGGGATTATATATATATAAAGACTTTTTCAGGACAACCCGTGCAGGAAAAATGGAAGGAAAGTGGATGGGACCACACCAAGTATTACTGACAACACACACCGCCATTAAGATTAAGAAGCAAGCAGCTTGGATCCACAATTCAAGGGTGAAGAAGGCCCCGGCGAGGATATGGACCACCACTCCAATTGGACCAACAAAATTACGGTTTTCCAGATCCTAATGATTGCAGGGGTGCGGTTCTCGGATTTGGGGTGGGCAACTTGGGATGAGAACTTACACCTGACCTTAATACAAACAATTTCTCAAGTAACTAATAAGACGAACTGTTGGGTATGCACCCATCTGCCACAGCATGGGAATAAGGGTGTATCGTTAATTGGGATTCCCTTGCCTGCAAACTTATCTTGGACTAATTTGTGGGAAAACACATCTTGGGGTCGAAAATATTAAGCAGTTTTGGAACTAGAAGTGAGTAGCTTCATGCCGTTAGAATCCTATTATGTATGTGTACAAAGGTGTAACCCGCCTAAGGGTATAGGAAAACAGCATTGTATAAATACGGATACTACTTATGTGGGAAATCAGACATCTTGTAATTGAACAATTGATATTAGTACGACTAGCGGCTGGGCAAATTCAACCAGCTGGACGGTTCCAGAAGGAAAAGGGTGGTATTGGCTATGCAATGATACAGCCCGTAAGGTCTTGCCTGAGAATTGGAAGGGAACTTGCACTCTTGGAGCGGTAGTCCCCAATATGACAGTACATGATGTAGTGCCTCGAGGTTACTTGAGAAATCATATCCGGAGAATCAGATGAAAAATTAACAATCCATTGGTAGAGAGACACACCCCTTTTCATAGTTTTGTGCGATGGTTTATCCCATGGTTAGGAGTGAGTGAATTGGAAAAGGCAATAGTTAATATTTCTGCAATTATAGAGAAGTTAGAAAACAAAATTCTGGATGCTATAAAGGCTCAACAAGAAGAGATATCTAGTTTATCACAGGTAGTATTCCAAAATCGGATGGCCCTAGACTTGTTACTGGCCACTCAAGGGGGAGTCTGTACAGTAATAAACACAAGTTGTTGTATGTATGTAGATCAGAGTGGAAGGATCTCTACCGACCTGGAAGAAATATGGAAGCAGACCAGGATCCTACATGAGATCAGTAAAGATGATCTTTCATGGAGTTTTAGTGAACTATGGACTAAGTTAACCTCCTGGTTGCCCAATTTCCAATGGTTGAAACAAGTATTCATTGCTCTAATCGTATTAGTAGTGTTAGGAATATTTGTGTGCATGTTGTTTAGATGCCTGCTTTGTTGTGTTACTGTAAATAAAGAAAGTATCTGATGCAAAAGAATTTGCATGGGAAAAGAAAAGGGGGGATTGATTAAGGAGGTATTGGGGAGGCAAGGACAATCCCCAGACAAGGACTGTATATCTCGAAACAAGACACTGGAACTCATGATAAGGAAGCGGCAGGCGGACAGAGAAACGAATGTAAGGACTATAAGTCTCGAAACTGGACATTGGAATTCATTATAAAGATACAACAAACGGGAGAATTGGCAACAACCAGCTCTTGCAATTAAGAAACATGCCAATTCAGCAGATTCCTGACCAAAGGTGAAAAGTACACTGTGAGGAAGACTCGGGGTCTTCCTCCCAAAGACCCCTGCCCACGTCCCAAAGACCCCTGCCCACAATTCTTGGAAGGCTCTGCGCAGGCGCAAGGTGCCAAAAGGCTAATTAGCATGAGAAGCGAGGGAAGGCGGGGATAGGTAATGCATATGTATAGGTGCTTGTAGAATATTGATAGATTGATTGTATAAATTCAAGACTGCTTTCTGCTTTGGGTATGCACGATAGGTGGAGAGATCCCCTGTGCATCCAGCGCTGCAATAAAGAATATACCACTTAAAGGAATTTCGGCTTCGATCTTTGAATCAATTTGGCGACCCAGATGGGACAACCTCTCTGCCGGACTGCAGGACCTGCTGGGAACAGGACTCCCTAGGGTACCCCCGGGATTTCCCGGAGGGACTCCTCGACTCACCGGATCACTGCGGAGGCAGACAAGGACCCCATCATTGTAAGTGAGTATATTCTTTATTCTGGTTTGGTTTTCTGGTAGACCGGTCATCTGGAACTGTCTGTAAGTCAGAAGGTGATCTTCTGCGAGGCAGTGTTTGGTATATACTTTGTGGTTAGCACCATAAGTACATGTTTGGGGACCTTAAGGAAGGAGCTCGCTTTAAGGTCCATCTGGAATTGTGTTGTCTATTTCGGTTTTCTGACTCATGGAGTATGGTATTTAACTCTGGTTATTGTTACTGCGATTTTGGCTATTTTCCTGGTGGTAATAGTAGGTTCGTGGCATTGTTATAAGAAAGATATCGTTACGGTGTTACACAGTTCGGTTTTCTGACTAATCGCATGTGGAATTTGACTCTGACTATTGTTACTGTGATTTTGGCAATATTGCTGGTAATAGTAGTTTTGTGGCATCGCTACTGAAAGATATTGCGTGCCCGTATTTTTGTGAGTGATACGTTTTGTGATACGCTTTTGTAAGTAACGTGTGTATTCTGAAAGTGTAAACTGGAAACTGGGGGGGGCAAACAAGCAGTGAAATTTTAAAGAAAAGTGTGTTAGGATGTGTTTTAAGTCACTGGAAGGATATTGGAGGATCTGCCGGTGGAAGTGTGAACAGGAAAACATTGATAAAATATCGTAATCAGTGGTGGCCGCTTTATAAGCTGGAATGTGGAGAAAAGTGGCCCCTAAATGGAACTTTAAACTATAATATTTTGCTACAGTTAATGTTGTTTTTTGAGAAGCAGAACAGGATGAAATGTTGTATACTGATGTTTCAGCATCTTGGTGGGAAAAGGTAGGGAATTAAGTTGGCCCCTGACTGAACCTTTGATGTTGGCATTAGAGAAGTACAGGCTGGAGAAAGATAAAGGAAGTGTTAAAAGGGTTGTTGAAAGTGTTAAAGGTGTTTGAAGTTGAATGAGCAGGGAAAGAGGATGTAGGAATGTTAATAGTTCTGCCTCTGCCCGAGGCAGAGATCTTAAAATCATGGGTGTTAGCCCTTTAGGGCAAAGGGACCATGATGGGTCCGAGAGAGTTGTCACAGAAACAGAAAAGAGGTACACTCTTAAAACAACCTGAGTTCATGTGCGAGCTCAGATTGCTGATGGGACCGTTCAGGGAACTGTGGACAACTGCATTCCCCTGACCGACCCCCACTAAGACCCGAATCATCCTGAAAATCATGAACGGTTAAGTAAATACTAAAACCTGGATGAATTGGGAATTGAGAATATGCTTCCAACAAGGTCTAAAAGAAACCCCTATGGAATTTTTGGACCAACTCTGAAATGTAATGAAAATAAATAAATAAATAAATAAATAAAACAAAACGGTTTGGACCTGGCTTTGGAGGACAAATTGACTAGCCTTTTCCTAGGGTAATCAACCCCTGATTTCAACAGGAATAACGGAGACCTGGGGAATCTACCCTAGCGGATCCTCCACTGGTTATAATGAAGCTAGGGGAGGAATGGAAGTGAAATTTCTTATTGCTATGGGCCAACGTATTCAGTTCTAAATCAAGCATTAATGCCTTCACAGAATTATTATGTTAGGGTAAAAGGTGTGTCGTGGTTTAACCCGGCCGGCAGCTAAACACCACGCAGCTGTTCGCTCCCCCTCCCCCTCCCTCTCTGGGATGGGGGAGAGAAATGGAAAGTGAAGCCTGTGAGTTGAGATAAAGACAGTTTAATAAGACAAAATAATAATAATAATAATAATAATAATAATAATAATACAATGATGATAATAGTACCACTACTAATAATGTGTACAAACAAGTGATGCACAATGCAATTGCTCACCACCCGCTGACCGATGCCCAGCCTAACCCCGAGCAGTCCGGCCCCCTCCCCCTGGCTAGCCACCCCTATGTATTGTTTAGCCTGACGTCAGATGCTATGGAATACCCCTTTGGCTAGTTTGGGTCACCTGTCCTGGGTCTGTCCCCTCCCAGCTCTTACTGCACCCCCAGCCTGCCTGTTGGCAGGACAGAGCAAGAAGCTGAGATGTCCTTGGCTTGGTATAAGCATTGCTCTGCAACAATTGAAACATCGGGGTGTTATCAGCACTCTTCTCATCCTAAGCCAAAACATAGCATTCTCCCAGCTACTAGGAAGAAAATTAACTCTGTTCTAACTGAAACCAGGACAAGGTGTAACCGAAAAGGCTTATTTTTGTGAACCTTTGAAGTACAAATTAGGGAAACAATGGGGCATACACAGATTTTTATCTATGCCTAGCTCCTCATGGGCACTCTTAGGTAGAGATTTATTAGAGCAAGTAGGAGCAGAAATTGTCTTTGAAAAAGGGAAAATGGAATTAAGAACAGGAGAAGAACAACTAATAAATGTGTTAAGCTTGGCACTAATACAAACTGACCCTAAAAGTGAAATACCTTTAGAGATCACAGATCAAGTATGTCCAGGAGTTTGGGCTACCGAAGTCCCTGGAAGAGCTAAAAATGTGACCTTAATAATTATTAAATTAAAGCCAGGAGAGAAACCCGTTAAGGTTAAGTAATATCCTTTGAGGACAGAAGATAGGAAAGGAATTAAAGAGATAATTGATCAATTTTTACAGTATGGATTATTGATTGAATGCGAATCAGAATCCAATGCACCCATATTGCCAATTAAAAAGGCAGATGAAAAAGCTATAGGCTAGTTCCGGATTTGAGGGCCATAAATAAAATCACTGAGGATATACATCCAGTAGTGGCAAACCCTTATACTTTGCTGACTAAATTAAAGAATAGTCAAGTCTGGTTTACCGTACTGGATTTAAAAGATGCCTTCTTCTGCCTAGGCTTAGCCACAGAAAGCCAAAACCTATTCGCCTTTGAATGGGAAAATCCCGATTCAGGCAGAAAGACGCAGCTTACGTGGACATTACTACCTCAAGGATTCAAGAATAGCCCCACTAATTTTGGAAACCAATTAGCAAGGGAACTCGAAACATGGATACCTCCGGACACTGAAGGTGCTTTGTTACAATATGTAGATGATCTCTTAATAGCTACCGAGACTAAAGGGAGTTGGATTCAATGGACTATAAGTCGTCTTAATTTTCTGGGTTTAAATGGATATCAAGTCTCTTGACAGAAAGTCCAGCTGGCTCAACAAAGTGTGACCTATCTGGGATTTGACATTTCGGAAGGACAACGAGAACTAGGAACTGAACATAAGGAAGTCATTTGCCGGACTCCAGAACCTCAAATGGTAAAGGAGCTACAAAGCTTTTTAGGAATGACAGGTTGGTGTCGCCTTTGGATTTATAATTATGGACTATTGGTAAAGCCTCTATGTGAATTGATAAAGATTAACCAGTCAAAGTTAGTCTGGACTGGAGAAGCACAAAAAGTCTTTAAACAACTTAAACAAGAATTGATGATTTTGAAATATCAAGCAATATTGGTAGAACAGGACGACGTGGAGATTGTGATAATTCATATTGTGAATCTAGCCTCTTTTCTTAGTGATGCTCCGGCACAAGCTGTGATTCACGATTGTTTAGAAACTCTAGAGACTGTGTATTCCAGCCTACCAGACCTTAAGGAGGAGCTCATGGAAGACGCGGAAGAAACTTGGTTCACGGATGGGAGCAGTTTTGTTACGCAAAGGCAACGTAAAGCTGGATATGCTATAACAACTACTCAGCAGGTAATCGAGTCTAAGCCTTTACCCCCTGGAACATCAGCTCAAAAGGCGGAGATAGTTGCTCTCACGAGAGCATTGGAACTGGCAGCGGGAAAAAGGGTAAATATTTGGACAGATTCTAAATATACATTCGGCGTGGTACATGCTCATGGAGCAATTTGGAAAGAACATGGATTGCTGACCGCTCAGTGAAAACACAAAGTATGCTGAAGAAATTTTAAAATTGTTAGAGGCTGTAAAACAACCAGAAAAGGTAGCTATCATGCATTGTCAGGGACACCAAAAGGGGAACACCGATTTTGAAATTGGAAAATCGATTGGCAGAGGCTAAGCAGGCAGCTGAAATAACTGAGGTGAAGGCATTGTCTTTGATACCAGACGGTAAAATCCAAACTATATC
Source organism: Aythya ferina (assembly GCF_964211825.1). Lineage (NCBI taxonomy): Eukaryota > Metazoa > Chordata > Aves > Anseriformes > Anatidae > Aythya > Aythya ferina. Next base: position 616,730 of record NW_028181444.1, read on the forward strand.
CAAATTATACAAAAGAAGACTTAAAATTAATTGAAGATTTGAAAGGTAAAATGAAACCAGATGGATGAGTATATTTAAAAGATAACCCCATAGTAATACCCTCTAGTTTGACATGGCCCATAGTTCTTACAGAACACAATAAAACGCATTGGGGAGCTGGCACACTGCATAAGAGCCTGAGTCAGACATTAGTGGGACGATATGATAAAACAAGTAACTCAACAATGTAGCATTTGCTTACACAATACCAAGGATAGAATAAAATTTGGAATAATCGGTAAAGGAAATTATTCGGGGCAACAGTGGCAAATTGATTTTTCAGAACTCCCTAGAAAAGGGGGGTATCATTATTTACTGGTTCTGACTGACACGTTTTCAGGAAGGCCTGAAGCCTTTCCCTGTCGAACAACCAAAGCAAGAGAAGTGGTTAAAGTCTTGTTAAATGAAATAATACCATGCTTTGGGATTCTAGTAGCAATGTCTTCTGATAGAGTTTCACATTTTTGTGCACAAGTGGTAGACCAGATAAGTAAGATTCTAAAGATAGATTGGCAACTGCATACTCCTTATAGACCACAGGCAAGTGGACAGGTAGAAAAAATGAACCATTTAATTAAACAATAAATAGCTAAAATTGGATAAGAAGCTAATTTGTCATGGCCTCAATCCCTCCCTTTAGCATTACTTGGAATTAGAGTTAAACCTAGAATAAAAGGAAATTTGAGTCCCTTCAAAATCTTATATGGAAGGCCATAGCAATTTCTATTTAGTGGAGAGGACCTAACGCAGTTAGGATCAGAATATTTATATGCTTATATAACTGAACTTCAGAAACAATTAAATAAAGTACATACATTTGTTTTAGGGACCAGGGCTAGAGGGTTGGATCAACCAATCCACCCCTTTAAGCTCGGGGATTATATATATATAAAGACTTTTTCAGGACAACCCGTGCAGGAAAAATGGAAGGAAAGTGGATGGGACCACACCAAGTATTACTGACAACACACACCGCCATTAAGATTAAGAAGCAAGCAGCTTGGATCCACAATTCAAGGGTGAAGAAGGCCCCGGCGAGGATATGGACCACCACTCCAATTGGACCAACAAAATTACGGTTTTCCAGATCCTAATGATTGCAGGGGTGCGGTTCTCGGATTTGGGGTGGGCAACTTGGGATGAGAACTTACACCTGACCTTAATACAAACAATTTCTCAAGTAACTAATAAGACGAACTGTTGGGTATGCACCCATCTGCCACAGCATGGGAATAAGGGTGTATCGTTAATTGGGATTCCCTTGCCTGCAAACTTATCTTGGACTAATTTGTGGGAAAACACATCTTGGGGTCGAAAATATTAAGCAGTTTTGGAACTAGAAGTGAGTAGCTTCATGCCGTTAGAATCCTATTATGTATGTGTACAAAGGTGTAACCCGCCTAAGGGTATAGGAAAACAGCATTGTATAAATACGGATACTACTTATGTGGGAAATCAGACATCTTGTAATTGAACAATTGATATTAGTACGACTAGCGGCTGGGCAAATTCAACCAGCTGGACGGTTCCAGAAGGAAAAGGGTGGTATTGGCTATGCAATGATACAGCCCGTAAGGTCTTGCCTGAGAATTGGAAGGGAACTTGCACTCTTGGAGCGGTAGTCCCCAATATGACAGTACATGATGTAGTGCCTCGAGGTTACTTGAGAAATCATATCCGGAGAATCAGATGAAAAATTAACAATCCATTGGTAGAGAGACACACCCCTTTTCATAGTTTTGTGCGATGGTTTATCCCATGGTTAGGAGTGAGTGAATTGGAAAAGGCAATAGTTAATATTTCTGCAATTATAGAGAAGTTAGAAAACAAAATTCTGGATGCTATAAAGGCTCAACAAGAAGAGATATCTAGTTTATCACAGGTAGTATTCCAAAATCGGATGGCCCTAGACTTGTTACTGGCCACTCAAGGGGGAGTCTGTACAGTAATAAACACAAGTTGTTGTATGTATGTAGATCAGAGTGGAAGGATCTCTACCGACCTGGAAGAAATATGGAAGCAGACCAGGATCCTACATGAGATCAGTAAAGATGATCTTTCATGGAGTTTTAGTGAACTATGGAATAAGTTAACCTCCTGGTTGCCCAATTTCCAATGGTTGAAACAAGTATTCATTGCTCTAATCGTATTAGTAGTGTTAGGAATATTTGTGTGCATGTTGTTTAGATGCCTGCTTTGTTGTGTTACTGTAAATAAAGAAAGTATCTGATGCAAAAGAATTTGCATGGGAAAAGAAAAGGGGGGATTGATTAAGGAGGTATTGGGGAGGCAAGGACAATCCCCAGACAAGGACTGTATATCTCGAAACAAGACACTGGAACTCATGATAAGGAAGCGGCAGGCGGACAGAGAAACGAATGTAAGGACTATAACTCTCGAAACTGGACATTGGAATTCATTATAAAGATACAACAAACGGGAGAATTGGCAACAACCAGCTCTTGCAATTAAGAAACATGCCAATTCAGCAGATTCCTGACCAAAGGTGAAAAGTACACTGTGAGGAAGACTCGGGGTCTTCCTCCCAAAGACCCCTGCCCACGTCCCAAAGACCCCTGCCCACAATTCTTGGAAGGCTCTGCGCAGGCGCAAGGTGCCAAAAGGCTAATTAGCATGAGAAGCGAGGGAAGGCGGGGATAGGTAATGCGTATGTATAGGTGCTTGTAGAATATTGATAGATTGATTGTATAAATTCAAGACTGCTTTCTGCTTTGGGTATGCACGATAGGTGGAGAGATCCCCTGTGCATCCAGCGCTGCAATAAAGAATATACCACTTAAAGGAATTTCGGCTTCGATCTTTGAATCAATTTGGCGACCCAGATGGGACAACCTCTCTGCCGGACTGCAGGACCTGCTGGGAACAGGACTCCCTAGGGTACCCCCGGGATTTCCCGGAGGGACTCCTCGACTCACCGGATCACTGCGGAGGCAGACAAGGACCCCATCATTGTAAGTGAGTATATTCTTTATTCTGGTTTGGTTTTCTGGTAGACCGGTCATCTGGAACTGTCTGTAAGTCAGAAGGTGATCTTCTGCGAGGCAGTGTTTGGTATATACTTTGTGGTTAGCACCATAAGTACATGTTTGGGGACCTTAAGGAAGGAGCTCGCTTTAAGGTCCATCTGGAATTGTGTTGTCTATTTCGGTTTTCTGACTCATGGAGTATGGTATTTAACTCTGGTTATTGTTACTGCGATTTTGGCTATTTTCCTGGTGGTAATAGTAGGTTCGTGGCATTGTTATAAGAAAGATATCGTTACGGTGTTACGCAGTTCGGTTTTCTGACTAATCGCATGTGGAATTTGACTCTGACTATTGTTACTGTGATTTTGGCAATATTGCTGGTAATAGTAGTTTTGTGGCATCGCTACTGAAAGATATTGCGTGCCCGTATTTTTGTGAGTGATACGTTTTGTGATACGCTTTTGTAAGTAACGTGTGTATTCTGAAAGTGTAAACTGGAAACTGGGGGGGGCAAACAAGCAGTGAAATTTTAAAGAAAAGTGTGTTAGGATGTGTTTTAAGTCACTGGAAGGATATTGGAGGATCTGCCGGTGGAAGTGTGAACAGGAAAACATTGATAAAATATCGTAATCAGTGGTGGCCGCTTTATAAGCTGGAATGTGGAGAAAAGTGGCCCCTAAATGGAACTTTAAACTATAATATTTTGCTACAGTTAATGTTGTTTTTTGAGAAGCAGAACAGGATGAAATGTTGTATACTGATGTTTCAGCATCTTGGTGGGAAAAGGTAGGGAATTAAGTTGGCCCCTGACTGAACCTTTGATGTTGGCATTAGAGAAGTACAGGCTGGAGAAAGATAAAGGAAGTGTTAAAAGGGTTGTTGAAAGTGTTAAAGGTGTTTGAAGTTGAATGAGCAGGGAAAGAGGATGTAGGAATGTTAATAGTTCTGCCTCTGCCCGAGGCAGAGATCTTAAAATCATGGGTGTTAGCCCTTTAGGGCAAAGGGACCATGATCGGTCCGAGAGAGTTGTCACAGAAACAGAAAAGAGGTACACTCTTAAAACAACCTGAGTTCATGTGCGAGCTCAGATTGCTGATGGGACTGTTCAGGGAACTGTGGACAACTGCATTCCCCTGACCGACCCCCACTAAGACCCGAATCATCCTGAAAATCATGAACGGTTAAGTAAATACTAAAACCTGGATGAATTGGGAATTGAGAATATGCTTCCAACAAGGTCTAAAAGAAAGCCCTATGGAATTTTTGGACCAACTCTGAAATGTAATGAAAATAAATAAATAAATAAATAAATAAATAAATAAATAAATAAAACAAAACGGTTTGGACCTGGCTTTGGAGGACAAATTGACTAGCCTTTTCCTAGGGTAATCAACCCCTGATTTCAACAGGAATAACGGAGACCTGGGGAATCTACCCTAGCGGATCCTCCACTGGTTATAATGAATCTAGGGGAGGAATGGAAGTGAAATTTCTTATTGCTATGGGGCAACGTATTCAGTTCTAAATCAAGCATTAATGCCTTCACAGAATTATTATGTTAGGGTAAAAGGTGTGTCGTGGTTTAACCCGGCCGGCAGCTAAACACCACGCAGCTGTTCGCTCCCCCTCCCCCTCCCTCTCTGGGATGGGGGAGAGAAATGGAAAGTGAAGCCTGTGAGTTGAGATAAAGACAGTTTAATAAGACAAAATAATAATAATAATAATAATAATAATAATAATAATAATAATAATAATAATACAATGATGATAATAGTACCACTACTAATAATGTGTACAAACAAGTGATGCACAATGCAATTGCTCACCACCCGCTGACCGATGCACAGCCTAACCCCGAGCAGTCCGGCCCCCTCCCCCTGGCTAGCCACCCCTATGTATTGTTTAGCCTGACGTCAGATGCTATGGAATACCCCTTTGGCTAGTTTGGGTCACCTGTCCTGGGTCTGTCCCCTCCCAGCTCTTACTGCACCCCCAGCCTGCCTGTTGGCAGGACAGAGCAAGAAGCTGAGATGTCCTTGGCTTGGTATAAGCATTGCTCTGCAACAATTGAAACATCGGGGTGTTATCAGCACTCTTCTCATCCTAAGCCAAAACATAGCATTCTCCCAGCTACTAGGAAGAAAATTAACTCTGTTCTAACTGAAACCAGGACAAGGTGTAACCGAAAAGGCTTATTTTTGTGAACCTTTGAAGTACAAATTAGGGAAACAATGGGGCATACACAGATTTTTATCTATGCCTAGCTCCTCATGGGCACTCTTAGGTAGAGATTTATTAGAGCAAGTAGGAGCAGAAATTGTCTTTGAAAAAGGGAAAATGGAATTAAGAACAGGAGAAGAACAACTAATAAATGTGTTAAGCTTGGCACTAATACAAACTGACCCTAAAAGTGAAATACCTTTAGAGATCACAGATCAAGTATGTCCAGGAGTTTGGGCTACCGAAGTCCCTGGAAGAGCTAAAAATGTGACCTTAATAATTATTAAATTAAAGCCAGGAGAGAAACCCGTTAAGGTTAAGTAATATCCTTTGAGGACAGAAGATAGGAAAGGAATTAAAGAGATAATTGATCAATTTTTACAGTATGGATTATTGATTGAATGCGAATCAGAATCCAATGCACCCATATTGCCAATTAAAAAGGCAGATGAAAAAGCTATAGGCTAGTTCAGGATTTGAGGGCCATAAATAAAATCACTGAGGATATACATCCAGTAGTGGCAAACCCTTATACTTTGCTGACTAAATTAAAGAATAGTCAAGTCTGGTTTACCGTACTGGATTTAAAAGATGCCTTCTTCTGCCTAGGCTTAGCCACAGAAAGCCAAAACCTATTCGCCTTTGAATGGGAAAATCCCGATTCAGGCAGAAAGACGCAGCTTACGTGGACATTACTACCTCAAGGATTCAAGAATAGCCCCACTAATTTTGGAAACCAATTAGCAAGGGAACTCGAAACATGGATACCTCCGGACACTGAAGGTGCTTTGTTACAATATGTAGATGATCTCTTAATAGCTACCGAGACTAAAGGGAGTTGGATTCAATGGACTATAAGTCGTCTTAATTTTCTGGGTTTAAATGGATATCAAGTCTCTTGACAGAAAGTCCAGCTGGCTCAACAAAGTGTGACCTATCTGGGATTTGACATTTCGGAAGGACAACGAGAACTAGGAACTGAACATAAGGAAGTCATTTGCCGGACTCCAGAACCTCAAATGGTAAAGGAGCTACAAAGCTTTTTAGGAATGACAGGTTGGTGTCGCCTTTGGATTTATAATTATGGACTATTGGTAAAGCCTCTATGTGAATTGATAAAGATTAACCAGTCAAAGTTAGTCTGGACTGGAGAAGCACAAAAAGTCTTTAAACAACTTAAACAAGAATTGATGATTTTGAAATATCAAGCAATATTGGTAGAACAGGACGACGTGGAAATTGTGATAATTCATATTGTGAATCTAGCCTCTTTTCTTAGTGATGCTCCGGCACAAGCTGTGATTCACGATTGTTTAGAAACTCTAGAGACTGTGTATTCCAGCCTACCAGACCTTAAGGAGGAGCTCATGGAAGACGCGGAAGAAACTTGGTTCACGGATGGGAGCAGTTTTGTTACGCAAAGGCAACGTAAAGCTGGATATGCTATAACAACTACTCAGCAGGTAATCGAGTCTAAGCCTTTACCCCCTGGAACATCAGCTCAAAAGGCGGAGATAGTTGCTCTCACGAGAGCATTGGAACTGGCAGCGGGAAAAAGGGTAAATATTTGGACAGATTCTAAATATACATTCGGCGTGGTACATGCTCATGGAGCAATTTGGAAAGAACATGGATTGCTGACCGCTCAGTGAAAACACAAAGTATGCTGAAGAAATTTTAAAATTGTTAGAGGCTGTAAAACAACCAGAAAAGGTAGCTATCATGCATTGTCAGGGACACCAAAAGGGGAACACCGATTTTGAAATTGGAAAATCGATTGGCAGAGGCTAAGCAGGCAGCTGAAATAACTGAGGTGAAGGCATTGTCTTTGATACCAGACGGTAAAATCCAAACTATATCCAAATTATACAAAAGAAGACTTAAAATTAATTGAAGATTTGAAAGGTAAAATGAAACCAGATGGATGAGTATATTTAAAAGATAACCCCATAGTAATACCCTCTAGTTTGACATGGCCCATAGTTCTTACAGAACACAATAAAACGCATTGGGGAGCTGGCACACTGCATAAGAGCCTGAGTCAGACATTAGTGGGACGATATGATAAAACAAGTAACTCAACAATGTAGCATTTGCTTACACAATACCAAGGATAGAATAAAATTTGGAATAATCGGTAAAGGAAATTATTCGGGGCAACAGTGGCAAATTGATTTTTCAGAACTCCCTAGAAAAGGGGGGTATCATTATTTACTGGTTCTGACTGACACGTTTTCAGGAAGGCCTGAAGCCTTTCCCTGTCGAACAACCAAAGCAAGAGAAGTGGTTAAAGTCTTGTTAAATGAAATAATACCATGCTTTGGGATTCTAGTAGCAATGTCTTCTGATAGAGTTTCACATTTTTGTGCACAAGTGGTAGACCAGATAAGTAAGATTCTAAAGATAGATTGGCAACTGCATACTCCTTATAGACCACAGGCAAGTGGACAGGTAGAAAAAATGAACCATTTAATTAAACAATAAATAGCTAAAATTGGATAAGAAGCTAATTTGTCATGGCCTCAATCCCTCCCTTTAGCATTACTTGGAATTAGAGTTAAACCTAGAATAAAAGGAAATTTGAGTCCCTTCAAAATCTTATATGGAAGGCCATAGCAATTTCTATTTAGTGGAGAGGACCTAACGCAGTTAGGATCAGAATATTTATATGCTTATATAACTGAACTTCAGAAACAATTAAATAAAGTACATACATTTGTTTTAGGGACCAGGGCTAGAGGGTTGGATCAACCAATCCACCCCTTTAAGCTCGGGGATTATATATATGTAAAGACTTTTTCAGGACAACCCGTGCAGGAAAAATGGAAGGAAAGTGGATGGGACCACACCAAGTATTACTGACAACACACACCGCCATTAAGATTAAGAAGCAAGCAGCTTGGATCCACAATTCAAGGGTGAAGAAGGCCCCGGCGAGGATATGGACCACCACTCCAATTGGACCAACAAAATTACGGTTTTCCAGATCCTAATGATTGCAGGGGTGCGGTTCTCGGATTTGGGGTGGGCAACTTGGGATGAGAACTTACACCTGACCTTAATACAAACAATTTCTCAAGTAACTAATAAGACGAACTGTTGGGTATGCACCCATCTGCCACAGCATGGGAATAAGGGTGTATCGTTAATTGGGATTCCCTTGCCTGCAAACTTATCTTGGACTAATTTGTGGGAAAACACATCTTGGGGTCGAAAATATTAAGCAGTTTTGGAACTAGAAGTGAGTAGCTTCATGCCGTTAGAATCCTATTATGTATGTGTACAAAGGTGTAACCCGCCTAAGGGTATAGGAAAACAGCATTGTATAAATACGGATACTACTTATGTGGGAAATCAGACATCTTGTAATTGAACAATTGATATTAGTACGACTAGCGGCTGGGCAAATTCAACCAGCTGGACGGTTCCAGAAGGAAAAGGGTGGTATTGGCTATGCAATGATACAGCCCGTAAGGTCTTGCCTGAGAATTGGAAGGGAACTTGCACTCTTGGAGCGGTAGTCCCCAATATGACAGTACATGATGTAGTGCCTCGAGGTTACTTGAGAAATCATATCCGGAGAATCAGATGAAAAATTAACAATCCATTGGTAGAGAGACACACCCCTTTTCATAGTTTTGTGCGATGGTTTATCCCATGGTTAGGAGTGAGTGAATTGGAAAAGGCAATAGTTAATATTTCTGCAATTATAGAGAAGTTAGAAAACAAAATTCTGGATGCTATAAAGGCTCAACAAGAAGAGATATCTAGTTTATCACAGGTAGTATTCCAAAATCGGATGGCCCTAGACTTGTTACTGGCCACTCAAGGCGGAGTCTGTACAGTAATAAACACAAGTTGTTGTATGTATGTAGATCAGAGTGGAAGGATCTCTACCGACCTGGAAGAAATATGGAAGCAGACAAGGATCCTACATGAGATCAGTAAAGATGATCTTTCATGGAGTTTTAGTGAACTATGGAATAAGTTAACCTCCTGGTTGCCCAATTTCCAATGGTTGAAACAAGTATTCATTGCTCTAATCGTATTAGTAGTGTTAGGAATATTTGTGTGCATGTTGTTTAGATGCCTGCTTTGTTGTGTTACTGTAAATAAAGAAAGTATCTGATGCAAAAGAATTTGCATGGGAAAAGAAAAGGGGGGATTGATTAAGGAGGTATTGGGGAGGCAAGGACAATCCCCAGACAAGGACTGTATATCTCGAAACAAGACACTGGAACTCATGATAAGGAAGCGGCAGGCGGACAGAGAAACGAATGTAAGGACTATAACTCTCGAAACTGGACATTGGAATTCATTATAAAGATACAACAAACGGGAGAATTGGCAACAACCAGCTCTTGCAATTAAGAAACATGCCAATTCAGCAGATTCCTGACCAAAGGTGAAAAGTACACTGTGAGGAAGACTCGGGGTCTTCCTCCCAAAGACCCCTGCCCACGTCCCAAAGACCCCTGCCCACAATTCTTGGAAGGCTCTGCGCAGGCGCAAGGTGCCAAAAGGCTAATTAGCATGAGAAGCGAGGGAAGGCGGGGATAGGTAATGCATATGTATAGGTGCTTGTAGAATATTGATAGATTGATTGTATAAATTCAAGACTGCTTTCTGCTTTGGGTATGCACGATAGGTGGAGAGATCCCCCGTGCATCCAGCGCTGCAATAAAGAATATACCACTTAAAGGAATTTCGGCTTCGATCTTTGAATCAATTTGGCGACCCAGATGGGACAACCTCTCTGCCGGACTGCAGGACCTGCTGGGAACAGGACTCCCTAGGGTACCCCCGGGATTTCCCGGAGGGACTCCTCGACTCACCGGATCACTGCGGAGGCAGACAAGGACCCCATCATTGTAAGTGAGTATATTCTTTATTCTGGTTTGGTTTTCTGGTAGACCGGTCATCTGGAACTGTCTGTAAGTCAGAAGGTGATCTTCTGCGAGGCAGTGTTTGGTATATACTTTGTGGTTAGCACCATAAGTACATGTTTGGGGACCTTAAGGAAGGAGCTCGCTTTAAGGTCCATCTGGAATTGTGTTGTCTATTTCGGTTTTCTGACTCATGGAGTATGGTATTTAACTCTGGTTATTGTTACTGCGATTTTGGCTATTTTCCTGGTGGTAATAGTAGGTTCGTGGCATTGTTATAAGAAAGATATCGTTACGGTGTTACACAGTTCGGTTTTCTGACTAATCGCATGTGGAATTTGACTCTGACTATTGTTACTGTGATTTTGGCAATATTGCTGGTAATAGTAGTTTTGTGGCATCGCTACTGAAAGATATTGCGTGCCCGTATTTTTGTGAGTGATACGTTTTGTGATACGCTTTTGTAAGTAACGTGTGTATTCTGAAAGTGTAAACTGGAAACTGGGGGGGGCAAACAAGCAGTGAAATTTTAAAGAAAAGTGTGTTAGGATGTGTTTTAAGTCACTGGAAGGATATTGGAGGATCTGCCGGTGGAAGTGTGAACAGGAAAACATTGATAAAATATCGTAATCAGTGGTGGCCGCTTTATAAGCTGGAATGTGGAGAAAAGTGGCCCCTAAATGGAACTTTAAACTATAATATTTTGCTACAGTTAATGTTGTTTTTTGAGAAGCAGAACAGGATGAAATGTTGTATACTGATGTTTCAGCATCTTGGTGGGAAAAGGTAGGGAATTAAGTTGGCCCCTGACTGAACCTTTGATGTTGGCATTAGAGAAGTACAGGCTGGAGAAAGATAAAGGAAGTGTTAAAAGGGTTGTTGAAAGTGTTAAAGGTGTTTGAAGTTGAATGAGCAGGGAAAGAGGATGTAGGAATGTTAATAGTTCTGCCTCTGCCCGAGGCAGAGATCTTAAAATCATGGGTGTTAGCCCTTTAGGGCAAAGGGACCATGATCGGTCCGAGAGAGTTGTCACAGAAACAGAAAAGAGGTACACTCTTAAAACAACCTGAGTTCATGTGCGAGCTCAGATTGCTGATGGGACCGTTCAGGGAACTGTGGACAACTGCATTCCCCTGACCGACCCCCACTAAGACCCGAATCATCCTGAAAATCATGAACGGTTAAGTAAATACTAAAACCTGGATGAATTGGGAATTGAGAATATGCTTCCAACAAGGTCTAAAAGAAAGCCCTATGGAATTTTTGGACCAACTCTGAAATGTAATGAAAATAAATAAATAAATAAATAAATAAATAAATAAATAAATAAATAAATAAAACAAAACGGTTTGGACCTGGCTTTGGAGGACAAATTGACTAGCCTTTTCCTAGGGTAATCAACCCCTGATTTCAACAGGAATAACGGGGACCTGGGGAATCTACCCTAGCGGATCCTCCACTGGTTATAATGAAGCTAGGGGAGGAATGGAAGTGAAATTTCTTATTGCTATGGGGCAACGTATTCAGTTCTAAATCAAGCATTAATGCCTTCACAGAATTATTATGTTAGGGTAAAAGGTGTGTCGTGGTTTAACCCGGCCGGCAGCTAAACACCACGCAGCTGTTCGCTCCCCCTCCCCCTCCCTCTCTGGGACGGGGGAGAGAAATGGAAAGTGAAGCCTGTGAGTTGAGATAAAGACAGTTTAATAAGACAAAATAATAATAATAATAATAATAATAATAATAATAATAATAATAATAATAATAATAATAATACAATGATGATAATAGTACCACTACTAATAATGTGTACAAACAAGTGATGCACAATGCAATTGCTCACCACCCGCTGACCGATGCCCAGCCTAACCCCGAGCAGTCCGGCCCCCTCCCCCTGGCTAGCCACCCCTATGTATTGTTTAGCCTGACGTCAGATGCTATGGAATACCCCTTTGGCTAGTTTGGGTCACCTGTCCTGGGTCTGTCCCCTCCCAGCTCTTACTGCACCCCCAGCCTGCCTGTTGGCAGGACAGAGCAAGAAGCTGAGATGTCCTTGGCTTGGTATAAGCATTGCTCTGCAACAATTAAAACATCGGGGTGTTATCAGCACTCTTCTCACCCTAAGCCAAAACATAGCATTCTCCCAGCTACTAGGAAGAAAATTAACTCTGTTCTAACTGAAACCAGGACAAGGTGTAACCGAAAAGGCTTATTTTTGTGAACCTTTGAAGTACAAGTTAGGGAAACAATGGGGCATACACAGATTTTTATCTATGCCTAGCTCCTCATGGGCACTCTTAGGTAGAGATTTATTAGAGCAAGTAGGAGCAGAAATTGTCTTTGAAAAAGGGAAAATGGAATTAAGAACAGGAGAAGAACAATGAATAAATGTGTTAAGCTTGGCACTAATACAAACTGACCCTAAAAGTGAAATACCTTTAGAGATCACAGATCAAGTATGTCCAGGAGTTTGGGCTACCGAAGTCCCTGGAAGAGCTAAAAATGTGACCTTAATAATTATTAAATTAAAGCCAGGAGAGAAACCCGTTAAGGTTAAGTAATATCCTTTGAGGACAGAAGATAGGAAAGGAATTAAAGAGATAATTGATCAATTTTTACAGTATGGATTATTGATTGAATGCGAATCAGAATCCAATGCACCCATATTGCCAATTAAAAAGGCAGATGAAAAAGCTATAGGCTAGTTCAGGATTTGAGGGCCATAAATAAAATCACTGAGGATATACATCCAGTAGTGGCAAACCCTTATACTTTGCTGACTAAATTAAAGAATAGTCAAGTCTGGTTTACCGTACTGGATTTAAAAGATGCCTTCTTCTGCCTAGGCTTAGCCACAGAAAACCTATTCGCCTTTGAATGGGAAAATCCCGATTCAGGCAGAAAGACGCAGCTTACGTGGACATTACTACCTCAAGGATTCAAGAATAGCCCCACTATTTTTGGAAACCAATTAGCAAGGGAACTCGAAACATGGATACCTCCGGACACTGAAGGTGCTTTGTTACAATATGTAGATGATCTCTTAATAGCTACCGAGACTAAAGGGAGTTGGATTCAATGGACTATAAGTCGTCTTAATTTTCTGGGTTTAAATGGATATCAAGTCTCTTGACAGAAAGTCCAGCTGGCTCAACAAAGTGTGACCTATCTGGGATTTGACATTTCGGAAGGACAACGAGAACTAGGAACTGAACATAAGGAAGTCATTTGCCGGACTCCAGAACCTCAAATGGTAAAGGAGCTACAAAGCTTTTTAGGAATGACAGGTTGGTGTCGCCTTTGGATTTATAATTATGGACTATTGGTAAAGCCTCTATGTGAATTGATAAAGATTAACCAGTCAAAGTTAGTCTGGACTGGAGAAGCACAAAAAGTCTTTAAACAACTTAAACAAGAATTGATGATTTTGAAATATCAAGCAATATTGGTAGAACAGGACGACGTGGAAATTGTGATAATTCATATTGTGAATCTAGCCTCTTTTCTTAGTGATGCTCCGGCACAAGCTGTGATTCACGATTGTTTAGAAACTCTAGAGACTGTGTATTCCAGCCGACCAGACCTTAAGGAGGAGCCCATGGAAGACGCGGAAGAAACTTGGTTCACGGATGGGAGCAGTTTTGTTACGCAAAGACAACGTAAAGCTGGATATGCTATAACAACTACTCAGCAGGTAATCGAGTCTAAGCCTTTACCCCCTGGAACATCAGCTCAAAAGGCGGAGATAGTTGCTCTCACGAGAGCATTGGAACTGGCAGCGGGAAAAAGGGTAAATATTTGGACAGATTCTAAATATACATTCGGCGTGGTACATGCTCATGGAGCAATTTGGAAAGAACATGGATTGCTGACCGCTCAGTGAAAACACAAAGTATGCTGAAGAAATTTTAAAATTGTTAGAGGCTGTAAAACAACCAGAAAAGGTAGCTATCATGCATTGTCAGGGACACCAAAAGGGGAACACCGATTTTGAAATTGGAAAATCGATTGGCAGAGGCTAAGCAGGCAGCTGAAATAACTGAGGTGAAGGCATTGTCTTTGATACCAGACGGTAAAATCCAAACTATATCCAAATTATACAAAAGAAGACTTAAAATTAATTGAAGATTTGAAAGGTAAAATGAAACCAGATGGATGAGTATATTTAAAAGATAACCCCATAGTAATACCCTCTAGTTTGACATGGCCCATAGTTCTTACAGAACACAATAAAACGCATTGGGGAGCTGGCACACTGCATAAGAGCCTGAGTCAGACATTAGTGGGACGATATGATAAAACAAGTAACTCAACAATGTAGCATTTGCTTACACAATACCAAGGATAGAATAAAATTTGGAATAATCGGTAAAGGAAATTATTCGGGGCAACAGTGGCAAATTGATTTTTCAGAACTCCCTAGAAAAGGGGGGTATCATTATTTACTGGTTCTGACTGACACGTTTTCAGGAAGGCCTGAAGCCTTTCCCTGTCGAACAACCAAAGCAAGAGAAGTGGTTAAAGTCTTGTTAAATGAAATAATACCATGCTTTGGGATTCTAGTAGCAATGTCTTCTGATAGAGTTTCACATTTTTGTGCACAAGTGGTAGACCAGATAAGTAAGATTCTAAAGATAGATTGGCAACTGCATACTCCTTATAGACCACAGGCAAGTGGACAGGTAGAAAAAATGAACCATTTAATTAAACAATAAATAGCTAAAATTGGATAAGAAGCTAATTTGTCATGGCCTCAATCCCTCCCTTTAGCATTACTTGGAATTAGAGTTAAACCTAGAATAAAAGGAAATTTGAGTCCCTTCAAAATCTTATATGGAAGGCCATAGCAATTTCTATTTAGTGGAGAGGACCTAACGCAGTTAGGATCAGAATATTTATATGCTTATATAACTGAACTTCAGAAACAATTAAATAAAGTACATACATTTGTTTTAGGGACCAGGGCTAGAGGGTTGGATCAACCAATCCACCCCTTTAAGCTCGGGGATTATATATATATAAAGACTTTTTCAGGACAACCCGTGCAGGAAAAATGGAAGGAAAGTGGATGGGACCACACCAAGTATTACTGACAACACACACCGCCATTAAGATTAAGAAGCAAGCAGCTTGGATCCACAATTCAAGGGTGAAGAAGGCCCCGGCGAGGATATGGACCACCACTCCAACTGGACCAACAAAATTACGGTTTTCCAGATCCTAATGATTGCAGGGGTGCGGTTCTCGGATTTGGGGTGGGCAACTTGGGATGAGAACTTACACCTGACCTTAATACAAACAATTTCTCAAGTAACTAATAAGACGAACTGTTGGGTATGCACCCATCTGCCACAGCATGGGAATAAGGGTGTATCGTAACCCTTACCCAAACCCTAACCCTAACCCTTACCCCAACCCTTACCCTGACCCTTACATTAACCCTAACCCTACCCCTATCCCTAACCCTAACCCAAACCCTTACTCTAACCCTAAGCCTTATCCTTAACCTTACACTTAATCTTATCTTTAACCTTACCCTTAAACTAATACATACCCTTACGTTTCCCTCATCATAACCCTAAAATTATCCGTAACCATTACCCTAACACTTATACTTACCTAACCCTAAACCTTACTCTAACTTTTACCCTGAGCCAGAACCTTAGACTTCCCCTACCCCTTCCCCTTACTAATACCGTTACCCTAACCCTTACCCTTACACTTACGGTTACCATTAACCTTACCCTTACCCTAACACTTACCCTTACCCTATCCCTTACACTTATCCTTATCCATACAACTTACGCTTACCCTAACACTTAACCTTAACCTAACCCTAACCCTAAACCTTACCTGAACCCTTACCCTGACCCTTACATTAACCCTTACCCTAAAACTTACACTTAACCTTAACCTTACCCTTAACCTTAACCTAATACTTACCCTTACTTTTCCCTCACCCTAACCCTAAAATTAACCCTAACCATTACCCCAACACTTACCCTTACCCTAACCCTTACCCTTACCATAACCCATACTCTAACACATACCTCTACCCGTACCCGTACCCTTACGGTAACCCTTACCCTTACGGTAACCCTTACACTTATCGTAACCCTTACCCTTACCGTTACCGTTACCGTGGCCCTTACCCTTACCCTTACCCTTACCCTTACCCTTACCCTTACCCTTACCCTTACCCTTACCCTTACCCTTACCCTTACCCTCACCCTAACCCTTAACCTTACCCTTATCCTAACACTTACCCTTACCGTAAACCTTACCCTTTCTGCTACACTTACCCTTAGCCTAAATCTAAACCTTACACTTACCCTTAGCCTAACCCTCACCCTTACCCTTACCCATACCCTTATTCTTACCCTTTCCCGAACCCTTACCTTTACACTTACGGTTACCATTAACCTTACCCTTACCCTAACACTTATCCTTAACCTAACCCTTACCCTAAACCTTACCCCAACCCTTACCCTGACCCTTACATTAACCCTAACCCTTACCCTAAACCTTACCCTTAATCTTAACCTTAACCTTACCCTTAACATTAACCTAATACTTATGCATACGTTTTCCTGACTTTAACCCTAAAACTAACCCTAACCATTACCCTAACACCTAACCTTGCCCTAACCCTAACCCTAACCCTTTCTCTTACACTTACCCTGACCTGTACCCTTACACTTACCCTTACCCTTATACTCACCCTAATTCTTACCCATACCCTAACACATATTTGTACCCTTAACCTTACCGTTACCCTTAACCTTACCCTCACCCTTACACTATCCGTTACCCTTACGCTTACCCTTAACATAAACCTTACCCTTGACCTTACCCTTACCATAAGCCATACAACAACACTTACATGTACACTTACGCTTGCACTTACCCTAGCAATTACTCGTACAATTACCCTTAACCTTACTATTAAGCTAACCCTAAACCTTACCCTTATCCTAACACTTACCCTTATCTTAAACCTTACCCTTTCTGCTACAATTACCCTTTGCCTAATTCTAAACCTTACCCGAACCCTCACCCTTACCTAAATCTAACTAAAATCTAACCATTACCCTAACCCCTCACCCTTACAATATACATATTTTTACCCTTTACCTAAACCTTTACCCCAACCCTTACCTTGACCCTTACATTAACCCTAATCCTTACACTAAACCTTACACTTACTCTTAACCTTAAATTTAGCTGTAACCTAATACTTACTCTTATGTTTCCCTCACCCTAACCCTAAAATTAACCCTAACCATTACCCTAACACTTACCCTTACCCTAACCCTTACTCAAACCCTTATAATGACCCGTACTTTTACACATACCCTTACACTTACCCTTACCCTTAAACTTACACTAACCCTTACCCTTAACTAAATCTAACCCTTACACTAAACATCATCCTTACCCTTACCATTATCCCTTCTCTTACCCTTATCCTAAACATTTCCCAAACCCTTACCCTTACATTAAACCTAACCCTTACCATAACTCTTAACCTTATCCTTAAACTTAACCTAATACTTACCCTTATGTTTCCCTCACCCTAAACCTAAAATTAGCCTAACCATTACCCTAACACTTACCCTTACTCTAACCCTTATCCTCAACTTAAGTGTAAGTGTTAGGATAACGGTAACCTTAAGGGTGACCCTTAAGCTTATCCTTAATGTTTATGGTTAGGTTAAGGGTAATTGTACGAGTAATTGCTAGGATAAGTGTAAGCGTAAGTGTACATGTAAGTGTTGATGTATGGCTTATGGTAAGGGTAAGGTTTATGTTAAGGGAAAGCGTAAGAGTAATGGATAGAATAAGGGTAAGTGTAACGGTTAAGTGTTAGGGTAATGGTTAGGGTTAATTTTAGGATTAGGGTGAGAAAAATGTAAGGTTAAGTACTAGCTTAAGGTTAAGTGTAAGGTTAAGGTTAAGATTAAGTGTAAGGTTAAGGTTAAGGGTAAGGCTTCAGGGAAGGGGTAAAGTTCAGGGAAAGGTTTGGGGTAAGGTTTAGGGTTAGGTTCAGCTTAAGGGGAAGGGTTGGTGTAAGGTTAAGGGTATGGATAAGGATAAGGGTAAGGGTAAGGGTTAGCGTAAGGGTAAGATTAATGGTAAGGTTTATGTTAAGGGTAAGCGTAAGGGTAACGGATAGAGTAAGGGTAAGGGTACAAATATGTGTTAGGGTATGGGTTATGGTATGGGTAAGAGTTAGGGTAATGTAAGGGTAAGGGTGAGTGTAAGGGTATGGGTCAGGGTAAGGGTAAGAGTAAGGGTTAGGGTTAGGGTAAGGGTAAGTGTTAGAATAATGGTTAGGGTTAAATTTTAGGGTTAGGGTGAGGGAAACGTAAGGGTAAGTATAGGGTTAAGGTAAGGGTAAGTGTAAGGTTTAGATTTAGGCTAAGGGTAAGTGTAGCAGAAAGTGTAAGGTTTACTGTAAGGTTTAAGGTTTCGGCTTAGGTTAAGGGTAAGGGTAAGAGTAAGGGTAATTGTACGAGTAATTGCTAGGGTAAGTGTAAGCGTAAGTGTACATGTAAGTGTTGTTGTATGGCTTATGGTATGGTAAGGTCAAGGGTAAGGTTTATGTTAAGGGTAAGCGTAAGGGTAAGGGATAGAGTAAGGGTAACGGTAAGGTTAAGGGTAACGGTAAGGTTAAGGGTACAAATATGTGTTAGGGTATGGGTTATGGTATGGGTAAGAATTAGGGTGAGTATAAGGGTAAGGGTAAGTGTAAGGGTACAGGTCAGGGTAAGGGTTAGAGTAAGGGTTAGGGTTAGGGTTAGGGTAAGGTTAAGTGTTAGGGTTAGGGTAAGGTTAAGTGTTAGGGTAATGGTTAGGGTTAGTTTTAGGGTTAAAGTCAGGAAAACGTATGCGTAAGTATTAGGTTAATGTTAAGGGTAAGGTTAAGGTTAAGAGTAAGTGTAAGGTTTAGGGTAAGGGTTTGGGTTAATGTAAGGGTCAGGGTAAGGGTTGGGGTAAGGTTTAGGGTAAGGGTTAGGTTAAGGATAAGTGTTAGGGTAAGGGTAAGGTTAATGGTAACCGTAAGTGTAAAGGTAAGGGTTCGGGAAAGGGTAAGAATAAGGGTATGGGTAATGGTAAGGGTGAGGGTTAGGCTAAGGGTAAGTGTAAGGTTTAGATTTACGCTAAGGGTAAATGTAGCAGAAAGGGTAAGGTTTACGGTAAGGGTAAGTGTTAGGATAAGGGTAAGCTTTAAGGTTAGGTTAAGGGTAAGGTATAGGGTAAGGGAAGAGTAAGGGTAAGGGTAAGGGTAAGGGTAAGGGTAAGGGTAAGGGTAAGGGTAAGGGTAAGGGTAAGGGTAAGGGTAAGGGTAAGGGTAAGGGCAATGGTAACGGTAACAGTAAGGGTAAGTGTTACGGTAAGGGTAAGGGTTACCGTAAGGGTATGGGTACGGGTAGAGGTATGTGTTAGAGTATGGGTTATGGTAAGGGTAAGGGTTAGGGTAAGGGTAAGTGTTGGGGTAATGGTTAGAGTTAATTTTAGGGTTAGGGTGCGGGAAATGTAAGGGTAAGTATTAGGTTAAAAGGGTAAGTATTAGGTTAAAGGGTAAAGTTAAGGTTAAGTGTAAGTTTTAGGGTAAGGGTTAATGTAAGGGTCAGGGTAAGGGTTCAGGTAAGGTTTAGGGTTAGGGTTAGGTTAAGGTTAAGTGTTAGGGTAAGCGTAAGTTGTATGGATAAGGATAAGTGTAAGGAATAGGGTAAGGGTAAGTGTTAGGGTAAGGGTAAGATTAATGGTAACCGTAAGTGTTAGGGTAAGGGTAAGAGTAAGGGGAAGGGGAAGGGGAAGGGGAAGGGGAAGGGGAAGGGGAAGGGGAAGGGGAAGGGGAAGTCTAAGGGTCCGGGTCAGGGTAAAAGTTAGAGTAAGGGTTAGGGTTAGGGTTCGGTAAGGATAAGTGTTAGGGTAATGGTTACAGTTAATTTTAGGGTTATGATGAGGGAAACGTAAGGGTATGTATTAGTTTAAGGGTAAGGTTAAAGTTAAGATTAAGTGTAAGGTTTAGGTTAAGGGTTAAGGTTAGAGTAAGGGTTAGGGTTAGGGTTAGGGTTAGGGTTAGGGTTAGGGTTAGGGTTAGGGTTAGGGTTAGGGTTAGGGTTAGGGTTAGGGTTAGGGTTAGGGTTAGGGTTAGGGTAAGGGTTAGGGTTAATGTAAGGGTCAGGGTAAGGGTTGGGGTAAGGTTTAGGTTAAGGGTAAAAGTAAGTATAATGGTAAGGGTAAGAGTGAAGGTTAGGGTAATGGTTAGATTTAGGTAAGGGTGAGGGTTAGGGTAAGATTTAGAATTAGGCAAAGGGTAAGTGTAGCAGAAAGGGTAAGGTTTAGGATAAGGGTAAGTGTTAGGATAAGGGTCAGGTTTAGGGTTAGCTTAATAGTAAGGTTAAGGGTAATTGTACGAGTAATTGCTAGGGTAAGTACAAGCGTAAGTGCACATGTAAGTGTTGTTGTATGGCTTATGATAAGGGTTAGGTTAAGGTTAAGGTTTATGTTAAGTGTAAGTGTAAGTGTAAGGGTAACGGAGACAGTAAAGGTAAGGGTAAGGGTAAGGGGAACGGTTAGGTTAAGGCTACAAGTACGTGTTAGGGTATGGGTTATGCTAAGGGAAAGGCGTAGGGTAAGGGTACGGGTCAGGGTAAGGGTTAGAGTAAGGGTTAGAGATTACGGTTAGGGTTAGGGTAAGGGTAAGTGTTAGGGTAATGGTTAGGGTTAATTTTAGGGTTAGGGGGAGGGAAACGTAAGGGTAAGTATTAGGTTAATGTTAAGGGTAAGGTTACGGTTAAGAGTAAGTGTAAGTTTTAGGGTAAGGGTTAGGGTTAATGTAAGGGTCAGGGTAAGGGCTGGGATAAGGTTTAGGGTTAGGGTTAGGTTAAGGGTAAGGATTAGGGTAAGGGTAAGGGCATGGATAAGGATAAGTGTAAGTGTTAGGGTAAGGGTAATGTTAAAGGTAACAGTAAGTGTAAGGAGAAGGGTTAGGGTAAGGGTAAGAGAAAGGGTATTGGTAATGATAAGGGTGAGAGTTACAGTAAGGGTAAGATTTAAAGTAATGTTTAGTAAGATTTAAAGTAAGGTTTAGATTTAGGCTTAGGGTAAATGTAGCAGAAAGGGTAAGGTTTACTGTAAGGTTTAAGGTTTTGGCTTAGGTTAAGGGTAAGGGTAAGGGTAAGGGTAATTGTACTAGGAATTGCTAGGGTAAGTGTAAGCGTAAGTGTACATGTAAGTGTTGTTGTATGGCTTATGGTAAGGGTAAGGTCAAAAGTAAGGTTTATGTAAAGAGTAAGCTTAAGGGTAACGGATAGAGTAAGGGTAAGGGTAAGGTTAAGGGTAACGGTAAGGTTAAGGGTACAAATATGTGTTAGGGTATGGGTTATGGTATGGGTAAGAATTAGGGTAAGTAAAAGGGTAAGGGTAAGGGTAAGTGTAAGGGTACGGGTCAGGGTAAGGGTTAGAGTAAGGGTTAGGGTTAGGGTTAGGGTAAGGTTAAGTGTTAGGGTAAGCGTAAGTTGTATGGATAAGTATAAGTGTAAGGGATAGGGTAAGAGTAAGTGTTAGGGTAAGGGTAAGGTTAATGGTAACTGTAAGTGTAAGGGTAAGGGTTAGGGTAAGGGTAAGCGTAAGGGGAAGGGTAAGGGGAAGTCTAAGGTCAGGGTTTAAAGTTAGAGTAAGGGTTAGGGTTAGGGTTAGGTAAGGATAAGTGTTAGGGTAATGGTTACGGTTAATTTTAGGGTTATGATGAGGGAAACGTAAGGGTATGTATTAGTTTAAGGGTAAAGTTAAAGTTAAGATTAAGTGTAAGGTTAAAGTTAAGACTAAGTGTAAGGTTTAGGTTAAGGGTTAGGGTTAGAGTAAGGGTTAGGGTTAGGTTTAGGGTAAGGGTTAGGGTTAATGTAAGGGTCAGGGTAAGGGTTGGGGTAAGGTTTAGGTTAAGGGTAAAAGTAAGTATAATGGTAAGGGTAAGGGTGAGGGCTAGCGTAATGGTTAGATTTAAGCAAGGGTGAGGGTTAGGGTAAGGTTTAGAATTAGGCAAAGGGTAAGTGTAGCAGAAAGGGTAAGGTTTAGGATAAGGGTAAGTGTTATCATAAGGGTAAGGTTTAGGGTTAGCTTAATAGTAAGGTTAAGGGTAATTGTACGAGTAATTGCTAGGGTAAGTGCAAGCGTAAGTGTACATGTAAGAGTTGTTGTATGCCTTATGATAAGGGTTAGGTTAAGGTTAAGGTTTATGTTAAGTGTAAGTTTAAGGCTAACAGAGACAGTAAAGGTAAGGGTAAGGGGAACGGTAAGGTTAAGGCTACAAGTACGTGTTAGGGTATGGGTCATGGTAAGGGAAAGGCTTAGGGTAAGGGTAAGTGTAAGGGTAGGGGTCAGGGTAAGGGTTACAGTAAGGGTTAGAGTTACGGTTAGGGTTAGGGTAAGGGTAAGTGTTAGGGTAATGGTTAGGGTTAATTTTAGGACTTAGGGTGAGGGAAATGTAAGGGTAAGTGTTAGGGTAATGGTTAAGGGTAAGGTTAAGGTTAAGAGTAAGTGTAAGCTTTAGGGTAAGGGTTAGGGTTAATGTAAGGGTCAGGGTAAAGGCTGGGATAAGGTTTAGGGTTAGGGTTAGGTTAAGGGTAAAGATTAGGGTAAGGGTAAGGGCATGGATAAGGATAAGTGTAAGTGTTAGGGTAAGGGTAATGTTAAAGGTAACAGTAAGTGTAAGGAGAAGGGTTAGGGTAAGGGTAAGAGTAAGGGTATTGGTAATGATAAGGGTGAGGGTTACAGTAGGGGTAAGTGTAAGGTTTAGATTTAGGCTAAGGGTAAGTGTAGCAGAAAGGGTAAGGTTTACTGTAAGGTTTAGGCTTAGGTTAAGGGTAAGGGTAAGGGTAATTGTACGAGTAATTTTAGGGTTAGGTTAAGGTTAAGTGTTAGGGTAATGGTTAGGGTAAATTTAAGGGTTAAAGTCAGGAAAACATATGCGTAAGTATTAGGTTAATGTTAAGAGTAAAGTTAAGGTTAAGAGTAAGTGTAAGGTTTAGGGTAAGGGTTAGCGTTAATGTAAGGGTCAGGGTAAGGGTTGGGGTAAGGTTTAGGTTAAGGGTTAATGTAAGCATTATGATAAGGGTAAGGGTGAGTGTAGGGTAAGGTTTAGAATTAGGCAAAGAGTAAGTGTAGCAGAAAGGGTAAGGATTACGGTAAGGGTAAGTGCTAGGATAAGTGTAAGGTTGAGGATTAGGTTAAGGGTAAGGGTAATGGTTTGGTAAGGGTAAGGGTAAGGTTAATTGTACGAGTAGTTGCCAGGGTAAGTGGAAACGTAAGTGAACATGTAAGTGTTGTTCTATGGCTTATGGTAAGGGTAAGGTTAAGAGTAAGTTTTATGTTAAGGATAAGTGTAAGAGTAACAAATAGAGTAAGGGTAAGGGTAACAGTAAGGTTAAGGGTAGAAGTATGTGTTAGAGTATGGGCTATGGTAAGGGTAAGGGTAGAGTAAGAGTAAGGGTAAGGGTATGTGTAAGCATATGGTTCATTGTAAGGGTTACAGTAAGGGTTAGGGTAAGGGTAAGTGTAAGGGTAATGGTTAGGGTTAATTTTAGGGTTAGGGTGAGGGAAACGTAAGGGTAAGTATTAGATTACAGCTAAGGTTAAGGTTAAGAGTAAGTGTAAGATTTAGGGTAAGGGTTAGGGTTAATGTAAGGGTCAGGGTAAGGGTTGGGGTAAGGTTTAGGGTAAGGGTTAGGTTAAGGATAAGCGTTAGGGTAAGGGTTAGGTTAATGGTAACCGTTAAGTGTAAAGGTAAGGGTTAGGGTAAGGGTAAGAATAAGAGTATGGGTAAGGGTAAGGGTGAGGGTTAGGCTAAGGGTAAGTGTAGCAGAAAGGGTAAGGTTTACTGTAAGGTTTAAGGTTTCGGCTTCGGTTAAGGGTAAGGGTAAGGGTAATTGTACGAGGAATTGCTAGGGTAAGTGTAAGCGTAAGTGTACATGTAAGTGTACATGTAAGTGTTGTTGTATGGCTTATGGTAAGGGTAAGGTCAAGGGTAAGGTTTATATTAAGGGTAAGCGTAAGGGTAAGGGATAGAGTAAGGGTAAGGGTAAGGGTAAGGTTAAGGGTAACGGTAAGGTTAAGGGTACAAATATGTGTTAGGGTATGGGTTATGGTATGGGTAAGAATTAGGGTGAGTATAAGGGTAAGGGTAAGTGTAAGGGTACAGGTCAGGGTAAGGGTTAGAGTAAGGGTTAGGGTTAGGGTTAGGGTAAGGTTAAGTGTTAGGGTAATGGTTAGGGTTAGTTTTAGGGTTAAAGTCAGGAAAACGTATGCGTAAGTATTAGGTTAATGTTAAGGGTAAGGTTAAGGTTAAGAGTAAGTGTAAGGTTTAGGGTAAGGGTTAGGGTTAATGTAAGCGTCAGGGTAAGGGTTGGGGTAAGGGTTAGGTTAAGGATAAGTGTTAGGGTAAGGGTAAGGTTAATGGTAACCGTAAGTGTAAAGGTAAGGGTTAGGAAAAGGGTAAGAATAAGGGTATGGGTAAGGGTAAGGGTGAGGGTAAGGCTAAGGGTAAGTGTAAGGTTTAGATTTACGCTAAGGGTAAGTGTAGCAGAAAGGGTAAGGTTTACGGTAAGGGTAAGTGTTAGGATAAGGGTAAGGTTTAGGGTTAGGGTAAGGGTAAGGGTAAGGGTAAGGGTAAGGGTAAGGGTACGGGTAAGGGCCACGGTAACGGTAACGGTAAGGGTAAGGGTTACGGTAAGGTTAAGAGTTACCGTAAGGGTACGGGTACGGGTAGAAGTATGTGTTAGAGTATGGGTTATGGTAAGGGTAAGGGTTAGGGTAAGGGTAAATGTTGGGGTAATGGTTAGGGTTAATTTTAGGGTTAGGGTGAGGGAAAAGTAAGGGTAAGTATTAGGTTAAGGTTAAGGGTAAGGTTAAGGTTAAGTGTAAGTTTTAGGGTAAGGGTTAATGTAAGGGTCAGAGTAAGGGTTCAGGTAAGGTTTAGGGTTAGGGTTAGGTTAAGGTTAAGTGTTAGGGAAAGCGTAATTTGTATGGATAAGAAAAGTGTAAGGGATAGGGTAAGGGTAAGTGTTAGGGTAAGGGTAAGGTTAATGGTAACTGTAAGTGTATGGGTAAGGGTTATGGTAACGGTATTAGTAAGGGGAAGGGGAAGGGCAAGTCTAAGGTTCTGGCTCAGGGTAAAAGTTAGAGTAAGGTTTAGGGTTAGGTAAGTATAAGTGTTAGGGTAATGGTTACGGTTAATTTTAGGGTTATGATGAGGGAAACGTAAGGGTATGTATTAGTTTAAGGGTAAGGTTAAAGATAAGATTAAGTGTAAGGTTTAGGTTAAGGGTTAGGTTTAGAGTAAGGGTTAGGGTTAGGGTTAGGGTTAGGGTTAGGGTCAGGGTCAGGGTCAGGGTCAGGGTTAGGGTTAGGGTTAGGGTTAGGGTTAGGGTTAGGGTTAGGGTTAGGGTTAGGGTTAGCGTAAGGGTTAGGGTTAATGTAAGGGTCAGGGTAACGGTTGGGGTAAGGTTTAGGTTAAGGGTAAAAGTAAGTATAATGGTAAGGGTAAGGGTGAGGCTTAGGGTAATGGTTAGATTTAGGTAAGGGTGAGGGTTAGGGTAAGATTTAGAATTAGGCAAACGGTAAGTGCAGCAGAAAGGGTAAGGTTTAGGATAAGGGTAAGTGTTATCATAAGGGTAAGGTTTAGGGTTAGCTTAATAGTAAGGTTAAGGGTAATTGTACGAGTAATTGCTAGGGTAAGTCAAGCGTAAATTTACATGTAAGTGTTGTTGTATGCCTTATGATAAGGGTTAGGTTAAGGTTAAGGTTTATGTTAAGTGTAAGTTTAAGGCTAACAGAGACAGTAAAGGTAAGGGTAAGGGGAACGGTAAGGTTAAGGCTACAAGTACGTGTTAGGGTATGGGTCATGGTAAGGGAAAGGCTTAGGGTAAGGGTAAGTGTAAGGGTAGGGGTCAGGGTAAGGGTTACAGTAAGGGTTAGAGTTACGGTTAGGGTTAGGGTAAGGGTAAGTGTTAGGGTAATGGTTAGGGTTAATTTTAGGACTTAGGGTGAGGGAAACGTAAGGGTAAGTGTTAGGGTAATGGTTAAGGGTAAGGTTAAGGTTAAGAGTAAGTGTAAGCTTTAGGGTAAGGGTTAGGGTTAATGTAAGGGTCAGGGTAAGAGCTGGGATAAGGTTTAGGGTTAGGGTTAGGTTAAGGGTAAAGATTAGGCTAAGGGTAAGAGTAAGGTTTAGATTTAGGCTAAGGGTAAGTATAGCAGAAAGGGTAAGGTTTACTGTATGGTTTAGGCTTAGGTTAAGGGTAAGGGTAAGCGTAAGGGTAATTGTACGAGTAATTTTAGGGTTAGGGTAAGGTTAAGTGTTAGGGTAATGGTTAGGGTTAATTTTAGGGTTAGGGTGAGGGAAACGTAAGGGTAAGTATTAGGTTACAGCTAAGGTTAAGGTTAAGAGTAAGTGTAAGGTTTAGGGTAAGGGTTAGGGTTAATGTAAGGGTCAGGGTAAGGGTTGGGGTAAGGTTTAGGGTAAGGGTTAGGTTAAGGATAAGTGTTAGGGTAAGGGTTAGGTTAATGGTAACCGTAAGTGTAAAGGTAAGGGTTAGGGTAAGAGTAAGAATAAGGGTATGGGTAATGGTAAGGGTGAGGGTTAGGCTAAGGTTAAGTGTAAGGTTTAGATTTAGGCTAAGGGTAAGTGTAGCAGAAAGGGTAAGGTTTACGGTAAGGGTAAGTGTTAGGATAAGGGTAAGGTTTAGGGTTAGGTTAAGGGTAAGGGATAGGGTAAGGGATTGGGTAAGGGATAGGGTAAGAGTAAGGGTAAGGGTAAGGGTAAGAGTACGAGTTAGGGTAACGGAAAGCGTAAGGGTACGGGTGGAAGTATGTGTTAGAGTATGGGTTATGATAAGGGTAAGGGTTAGGGTAAGAGTAAGTGTAAGGGTATGTTTAAGTGTACGGGTCACTGTAAGTGTTAGAGTAAGGGTTAGGTTAGGGGTAACTGTTAGGGTAATGGTTAGGGTTAATTTTAGGGTTAGTGTGAGGAAAACGTAAAGGTAAGTATTAGGTTAAGGTTAAGAGCAAGTGTAAGGTTTAGGTTAAGGGTAAGGGTTAATGTAATGGTACTGGAAAGGGTTCAGGTAAGGTTTAGGGTTAGAGTTAGGTTAGGGTTAAGTGTTAGGAAAAGGGTAAGTTGTATGTATAAGAATAAGTGTAAGAGTAAGGGTATTGGTAAAGATAAGGGTGAGGGTTAAGGATAAGGTATAAGGATAAGGGTATTTAAATTTTTTAATTCAATTTATTTTAAATTAAAATTTTTTAATTTAATTAATTAATATTTTAATTGTACGAGTAATTGCTAGGGCAAGTTTAAGCGTAAGTGTACATTTAAGTGTTGTTGTGTGGCTTATTGTAAGGGTAAGGTTAAGTGTTAGGGTAATGGTTATGGTTAATTATAGGGTTAGGGTGAGAAAAACGTAAGATTAAGTATTAGCTAAAGGTTAAGGGTAAGGTTAATGTTAAGAGTAAGTGTAAGGTTTAGGGTAAGGGTTAGGTTAAGGATAAGTGTTAGGGTAAGGGTAAGGTTAATGGTAACCGTAAGTGTAAAGGTAAGGGTTAGGATAAGAGTAAGAATAAGGGTATGGGTAATGGTAAGGGTGAGGGTTAGGCTAAGGGTAAGTGTAAGGTTTAGATTTAGGCTAAGGGTAAGTGTAGCAGAAAGGGTAAGGTTTACGGTAAGCTTTAAGCTTTAGGGTTAGGTTAAGGGGAAGGGGAAGGGGAAGGTAAGGGGAAGGGTTGGAGTAAGGTATAGGGTAAGGGTAAGGTTATGGTTAAAGGAAAGAGTAAGGGTAAGGAAAAAGTAAAGGTAAGGATTTGGGTAATGGTAAGGGTGAGAAGGGTTAGGGTAAGGGTTACGGTAAGGGTTAGGTAACGCAGTGTACAACCTGGGACGTCACACGCAGAGCTGCCTCTGGCAAGGTGAGTGAGGAACAGATGTAGCAGTTGTTGTGTTGTAGGTCTCACTGTTCCTCTAAGCATCCCCTCTGTCTTTTAGAGGTGCTGTAGCTGTTTGAAGAGGGTAGATTGAAGCATCTGCCTCGGGGGCTGGTAAGCGGCAGAGGTAAGGGAGCAGATGAGAGTAACTTACCTAGTTGTGCTGTGTCTTTGGATGCTGCATCGGCCTATGCGTTTCTTTTTCTTTCACAGGTGTCTCGCACAGGCTCAAAGGAGCAAACTGCACTCTGAAGAGCTGTGTAAGAAGAGGGGCTGGTCATGAGCTGGGTTGGAGCAGAACGACCAAGTAGCACAAGGTGACTATGAAAGGTGTCCGTCTTGCTTTGCAGGTGCCATGGCAGGCTCTCCACAGAAGTGGATAAGGATATGAGATAAGGCCAGAGAGCGACAAGGAGCGGCACGTGCAGGGATGGTTTTGAAGCGCTGCGGTGGCTTACTCTTCTGTTCATCAGGTGCCACAGGCAAGGTGGGTTGTAACATCAGTCGTTATATTTGCATGAAAGCAGTTCACTTGAATGCCACAGTGCATCTGAGTAGGGTGTTCTAGCAGAACAAGCTTGTCTGGCACAGCGGTGCCTGATGGCAGTGTGTTTCCTCAGGTGAAGAGGTGCCTGAAGCCCCATCCTATCTAGCCTGCACACAATTATCTGAGAATGAAAGCTGCTTTCCAGTAATTCAGAAAGCCAAGTTACGTCTCAGCCTTGAGCATCTCGGGCTTTTGGGCCTGTCTGTAACATTTGGCACCAGCACTAATACTTTTTTTGGCATATGTTTAGCGTTTGGGGCCTGTGTCTGGGATTTGGGCCCTGTCTCGAACCAGTGGGGCTTTGTCCTGGGTTTTGGAGCCTGCCTCTAGAGTTCAGGGCCTGTGATTAGGCTTTTGGGGTCTGTGTCTGGGGGCCGGTATCTGGGGGCAAGGGGGGAGCTGCTTGTAGACCCTTGGGGCCGGCATTGAGGGGGTTGGGAGCTGACTCTACACCTTTGGGGCCTGCTTCTGGGGGCGGGGGGGGGGTTGAGACCAGCATCTGGGGGAGGGGTGGGAGCTCTTTGTATTCCTTTGGAGCCTGTGTCGGGGGGCGGGGGGGGGGGGGGAAGGGGAGGGTTGGTTGGGAGGTGCTTGTACACTGTTGGAGCCTGGGTTGAAGGAGGAGGTTTGGAGCTGCTTCTACACCTTTGGGCCTGGCATCGGGGGTAGGGGGTTGGGTGCTGGTTGTAGGGGCCTGTGTTTGGGGGGGGGGGCTTGGGACCTGCGTCTGGGGGAGGGGTGGGAGCTGCTTGTACACCTTTGGGGCCTGCATGTGTGGGGGGTCAGGGCCTGTGTCTAGCGGGCCGGGAACTGCTTGTACAATGTAGGAATCTGTTTCTGCAGGGTGGCTGGGAGCTGTTTGTACAACTTTGGGGCCAGCATCTGGGGGTGGCTGGGAGCTGCCTGTACACTGTAGGGGCCTGTGTTTGTGGGGGGCTTGGGGGCCTCCCTCGGGGGGGGGGGGGAGGGTTGGGAGCTGCTTGTATAGGGTAGGGGGCCTGCCTGGCAGGGGTTGGGAGCTGCTTGTAGAATTTGGGTCGCTGTGTCTGGGGGGGCGGTTGGGGCCTGTGTCTCAGGGGTGTTGGGAACTGGTTGTACACCTTTGGGTCCTGTCTCTGGGGGGGGAGCTACTTGTACACTTTTGGGGTCTGTATTTGAGGGGGGTTGGGAGCTGCTTGTGCACCTTTTTGTGAACCTTTGAAGTACAAATTAGGGAAACAATGGGGCATACACAGATTTTTATCTATGCCTAGCTCCTCATGGGCACTCTTAGGTAGAGATTTATTAGAGCAAGTAGGAGCAGAAATTGTCTTTGAAAAAGGGAAAATGGAATTAAGAACAGGAGAAGAACAACTAATAAATGTGTTAAGCTTGGCACTAATACAAACTGACCCTAAAAGTGAAATACCTTTAGAGATCACAGATCAAGTATGTCCAGGAGTTTGGGCTACCGAAGTCCCTGGAAGAGCTAAAAATGTGACCTTAATAATTATTAAATTAAAGCCAGGAGAGAAACCCGTTAAGGTTAAGTAATATCCTTTGAGGACAGAAGATAGGAAAGGAATTAAAGAGATAATTGATCAATTTTTACAGTATGGATTATTGATTGAATGCGAATCAGAATCCAATGCACCCATATTGCCAATTAAAAAGGCAGATGAAAAAGCTATAGGCTAGTTCAGGATTTGAGGGCCATAAATAAAATCACTGAGGATATACATCCAGTAGTGGCAAACCCTTATACTTTGCTGACTAAATTAAAGAATAGTCAAGTCTGGTTTACCGTACTGGATTTAAAAGATGCCTTCTTCTGCCTAGGCTTAGCCACAGAAAGCCAAAACCTATTCGCCTTTGAATGGGAAAATCCCGATTCAGGCAGAAAGACGCAGCTTACGTGGACATTACTACCTCAAGGATTCAAGAATAGCCCCACTAATTTTGGAAACCAATTAGCAAGGGAACTCGAAACATGGATACCTCCGGACACTGAAGGTGCTTTGTTACAATATGTAGATGATCTCTTAATAGCTACCGAGACTAAAGGGAGTTGGATTCAATGGACTATAAGTTGTCTTAATTTTCTGGGTTTAAATGGATATCAAGTCTCTTGACAGAAAGTCCAGCTGGCTCAACAAAGTGTGACCTATCTGGGATTTGACATTCCGGAAGGACAACGAGAACTAGGAACTGAACATAAGGAAGTCATTTGCCGGACTCCAGAACCTCAAATGGTAAAGGAGCTACAAAGCTTTTTAGGAATGACAGGTTGGTGTCGCCTTTGGATTTATAATTATGGACTATTGGTAAAGCCTCTATGTGAATTGATAAAGATTAACCAGTCAAAGTTAGTCTGGACTGGAGAAGCACAAAAAGTCTTTAAACAACTTAAACAAGAATTGATGATTTTGAAATATCAAGCAATATTGGTAGAACAGGACGACGTGGAGATTGTGATAATTCATATTGTGAATCTAGCCTCTTTTCTTAGTGATGCTCCGGCACAAGCTGTGATTCACGATTGTTTAGAAACTCTAGAGACTGTGTATTCCAGCCGACCAGACCTTAAGGAGGAGCCCATGGAAGATGCGGAAGAAACTTGGTTCACGGATGGGAGCAGTTTTGTTACGCAAAGACAACGTAAAGCTGGATATGCTATAACAACTACTCAGCAGGTAATCGAGTCTAAGCCTTTACCCCCTGGAACATCAGCTCAAAAGGTGGAGATAGTTGCTCTCACGAGAGCATTGGAACTGGCAGCGGGAAAAAGGGTAAATATTTGGACAGATTCTAAATATACATTCGGCGTGGTACATGCTCATGGAGCAATTTGGAAAGAACATGGATTGCTGACCGCTCAGTGAAAACACAAAGTATGCTGAAGAAATTTTAAAATTGTTAGAGGCTGTAAAACAACCAGAAAAGGTAGCTATCATGCATTGTCAGGGACACCAAAAGGGGAACACCGATTTTGATATTGGAAAATCGATTGGCAGAGGCTAAGCAGGCAGCTGAAATAACTGAGGTGAAGGCATTGTCTTTGATACCAGACGGTAAAATCCAAACTATATCCAAATTATACAAAAGAAGACTTAAAATTAATTGAAGACTTGAAAGGTAAAATGAAACCAGATGGATGAGTATATTTAAAAGATAACCCCATAGTAATACCCTCTAGTTTGACATGGCCCATAGTTCTTACAGAACACAATAAAACGCATTGGGGAGCTGGCACACTGCATAAGAGCCTGAGTCAGACATTAGTGGGACGATATGATAAAACAAGTAACTCAACAATGTAGCATTTGCTTACACAATACCAAGGATAGAATAAAATTTGGAATAATCGGTAAAGGAAATTATTCGGGGCAACAGTGGCAAATTGATTTTTCAGAACTCCCTAGAAAAGGGGGGTATCATTATTTACTGGTTCTGACTGACACGTTTTCAGGAAGGCCTGAAGCCTTTCCCTGTCGAACAACCAAAGCAAGAGAAGTGGTTAAAGTCTTGTTAAATGAAATAATACCATGCTTTGGGATTCTAGTAGCAATGTCTTCTGATAGAGTTTCACATTTTTGTGCACAAGTGGTAGACCAGATAAGTAAGATTCTAAAGATAGATTGGCAACTGCATACTCCTTATAGACCACAGGCAAGTGGACAGGTAGAAAAAATGAACCATTTAATTAAACAATAAATAGCTAAAATTGGATAAGAAGCTAATTTGTCATGGCCTCAATCCCTCCCTTTAGCATTACTTGGAATTAGAGTTAAACCTAGAATAAAAGGGAATTTGAGTCCCTTCAAAATCTTATATGGAAGGCCATAGCAATTTCTATTTAGTGGAGAGGACCTAACGCAGTTAGGATCAGAATATTTATATGCTTATATAACTGAACTTCAGAAACAATTAAATAAAGTACATACATTTGTTTTAGGGACCAGGGCTAGAGGGTTGGATCAACCAATCCACCCCTTTAAGCTCGGGGATTATATATATATAAAGACTTTTTCAGGACAACCCGTGCAGGAAAAATGGAAGGAAAGTGGATGGGACCACACCAAGTATTACTGACAACACACACCGCCATTAAGATTAAGAAGCAAGCAGCTTGGATCCACAATTCAAGGGTGAAGAAGGCCCCGGCGAGGATATGGACCACCACTCCAATTGGACCAACAAAATTACGGTTTTCCAGATCCTAATGATTGCAGGGGTGCGGTTCTCGGATTTGGGGTGGGCAACTTGGGATGAGAACTTACACCTGACCTTAATACAAACAATTTCTCAAGTAACTAATAAGACGAACTGTTGGGTATGCACCCATCTGCCACAGCATGGGAATAAGGGTGTATCGTTAATTGGGATTCCCTTGCCTGCAAACTTATCTTGGACTAATTTGTGGGAAAACACATCTTGGGGTCGAAAATATTAAGCAGTTTTGGAACTAGAAGTGAGTAGCTTCATGCCGTTAGAATCCTATTATGTATGTGTACAAAGGTGTAACCCGCCTAAGGGTATAGGAAAACAGCATTGTATAAATACGGATACTACTTATGTGGGAAATCAGACATCTTGTAATTGAACAATTGATATTAGTACGACTAGCGGCTGGGCAAATTCAACCAGCTGGACGGTTCCAGAAGGAAAAGGGTGGTATTGGCTATGCAGTGATACAGCCCGTAAGGTCTTGCCTGAGAATTGGAAGGGAACTTGCACTCTTGGAGCGGTAGTCCCCAATATGACAGTACATGATGTAGTGCCTCGAGGTTACTTGAGAAATCATATCCGGAGAATCAGATGAAAAATTAACAATCCATTGGTAGAGAGACACACCCCTTTTCATAGTTTTGTGCGATGGTTTATCCCATGGTTAGGAGTGAGTGAATTGGAAAAGGCAATAGTTAATATTTCTGCAATTATAGAGAAGTTAGAAAACAAAATTCTGGATGCTATAAAGGCTCAACAAGAAGAGATATCTAGTTTATCACAGGTAGTATTCCAAAATCGGATGGCCCTAGACTTGTTACTGGCCACTCAAGGGGGAGTCTGTACAGTAATAAACACAAGTTGTTGTATGTATGTAGATCAGAGTGGAAGGATCTCTACCGACCTGGAAGAAATATGGAAGCAGACCAGGATCCTACATGAGATCAGTAAAGATGATCTTTCATGGAGTTTTAGTGAACTATGGACTAAGTTAACCTCCTGGTTGCCCAATTTCCAATGGTTGAAACAAGTATTCATTGCTCTAATCGTATTAGTAGTGTTAGGAATATTTGTGTGCATGTTGTTTAGATGCCTGCTTTGTTGTGTTACTGTAAATAAAGAAAGTATCTGATGCAAAAGAATTTGCATGGGAAAAGAAAAGGGGGGATTGATTAAGGAGGTATTGGGGAGGCAAGGACAATCCCCAGACAAGGACTGTATATCTCGAAACAAGACACTGGAACTCATGATAAGGAAGCGGCAGGCGGACAGAGAAACGAATGTAAGGACTATAAGTCTCGAAACTGGACATTGGAATTCATTATAAAGATACAACAAACGGGAGAATTGGCAACAACCAGCTCTTGCAATTAAGAAACATGCCAATTCAGCAGATTCCTGACCAAAGGTGAAAAGTACACTGTGAGGAAGACTCGGGGTCTTCCTCCCAAAGACCCCTGCCCACGTCCCAAAGACCCCTGCCCACAATTCTTGGAAGGCTCTGCGCAGGCGCAAGGTGCCAAAAGGCTAATTAGCATGAGAAGCGAGGGAAGGCGGGGATAGGTAATGCATATGTATAGGTGCTTGTAGAATATTGATAGATTGATTGTATAAATTCAAGACTGCTTTCTGCTTTGGGTATGCATGATAGGTGGAGAGATCCCCCGTGCATCCAGCGCTGCAATAAAGAATATACCACTTAAAGGAATTTCGGCTTCGATCTTTGAATCAATTTGGCGACCCAGATGGGACAACCTCTCTGCCGGACTGCAGGACCTGCTGGGAACAGGACTCCCTAGGGTACCCCCGGGATTTCCCGGAGGGACTCCTCGACTCACCGGATCACTGCGGAGGCAGACAAGGACCCCATCATTGTAAGTGAGTATATTCTTTATTCTGGTTTGGTTTTCTGGTAGACCGGTCATCTGGAACTGTCTGTAAGTCAGAAGGTGATCTTCTGCGAGGCAGTGTTTGGTATATACTTTGTGGTTAGCACCATAAGTACATGTTTGGGGACCTTAAGGAAGGAGCTCGCTTTAAGGTCCATCTGGAATTGTGTTGTCTATTTCGGTTTTCTGACTCATGGAGTATGGTATTTAACTCTGGTTATTGTTACTGCGATTTTGGCTATTTTCCTGGTGGTAATAGTAGGTTCGTGGCATTGTTATAAGAAAGATATCGTTACGGTGTTACACAGTTCGGTTTTCTGACTAATCGCATGTGGAATTTGACTCTGACTATTGTTACTGTGATTTTGGCAATATTGCTGGTAATAGTAGTTTTGTGGCATCGCTACTGAAAGATATTGCGTGCCCGTATTTTTGTGAGTGATACGTTTTGTGATACGCTTTTGTAAGTAACGTGTGTATTCTGAAAGTGTAAACTGGAAACTGGGGGGGGCAAACAAGCAGTGAAATTTTAAAGAAAAGTGTGTTAGGATGTGTTTTAAGTCACTGGAAGGATATTGGAGGATCTGCCGGTGGAAGTGTGAACAGGAAAACATTGATAAAATATCGTAATCAGTGGTGGCCGCTTTATAAGCTGGAATGTGGAGAAAAGTGGCCCCTAAATGGAACTTTAAACTATAATATTTTGCTACAGTTAATGTTGTTTTTTGAGAAGCAGAACAGGATGAAATGTTGTATACTGATGTTTCAGCATCTTGGTGGGAAAAGGTAGGGAATTAAGTTGGCCCCTGACTGAACCTTTGATGTTGGCATTAGAGAAGTACAGGCTGGAGAAAGATAAAGGAAGTGTTAAAAGGGTTGTTGAAAGTGTTAAAGGTGTTTGAAGTTGAATGAGCAGGGAAAGAGGATGTAGGAATGTTAATAGTTCTGCCTCTGCCCGAGGCAGAGATCTTAAAATCATGGGTGTTAGCCCTTTAGGGCAAAGGGACCATGATCGGTCCGAGAGAGTTGTCACAGAAACAGAAAAGAGGTACACTCTTAAAACAACCTGAACCAAGTTCATGTGCGAGCTCAGATTGCTGATGGGACCGTTCAGGGAACTGTGGACAACTGCATTCCCCTGACCGACCCCCACTAAGACCCGAATCATCCTGAAAATCATGAACGGTTAAGTAAATACTAAAACCTGGATGAATTGGGAATTGAGAATATGCTTCCAACAAGGTCTAAAAGAAAGCCCTATGGAATTTTTGGACCAACTCTGAAATGTAATGAAAATAAATAAATAAATAAATAAATAAAACAAAACGGTTTGGACCTGGCTTTGGAGGACAAATTGACTAGCCTTTTCCTAGGGTAATCAACCCCTGATTTCAACAGGAATAACGGGGACCTGGGGAATCTACCCTAGCGGATCCTCCACTGGTTATAATGAAGCTAGGGGAGGAATGGAAGTGAAATTTCTTATTGCTATGGGGCAACGTATTCAGTTCTAAATCAAGCATTAATGCCTTCACAGAATTATTATGTTAGGGTAAAAGGTGTGTCGTGGTTTAACCCGGCCGGCAGCTAAACACCACGCAGCTGTTCGCTCCCCCTCCCCCTCCCTCTCTGGGATGGGGGAGAGAAATGGAAAGTGAAGCCTGTGAGTTGAGATAAAGACAGTTTAATAAGACAAAATAACAATAATAATAATAATAATAATAATAATAATAATAATAATAATAACAATAATAATAATAACAACAACAATAATAATAATAATAATAATAATAATAATAATACAATGATGATAATAGTACCACTAGTAATAATGTGTACAAACAAGTGATGCACAATGCAATTGCTCACCACCCGCTGACCGATGCCCAGCCTAACCCCGAGCAGTCCGGCCCCCTCCCCCTGGCTAGCCACCCCTATGTATTGTTTAGCCTGACGTCAGATGCTATGGAATACCCCTTTGGCTAGTTTGGGTCACCTGTCCTGGGTCTGTCCCCTCCCAGCTCTTACTGCACCCCCAGCCTGCCTGTTGGCAGGACAGAGCAAGAAGCTGAGATGTCCTTGGCTTGGTATAAGCATTGCTCTGCAACAATTGAAACATCGGGGTGTTATCAGCACTCTTCTCATCCTAAGCCAAAACATAGCATTCTCCCAGCTACTAGGAAGAAAATTAACTCTATTCTAACTGAAACCAGGACAAGGTGTAACCGAAAAGGCTTATTTTTGTGAACCTTTGAAGTACAAATTAGGGAAACAATGGGGCATACACAGATTTTTATCTATGCCTAGCTCCTCATGGGCACTCTTAGGTAGAGATTTATTAGAGCAAGTAGGAGCAGAAATTGTCTTTGAAAAAGGGAAAATGGAATTAAGAACAGGAGAAGAACAACTAATAAATGTGTTAAGCTTGGCACTAATACAAACTGACCCTAAAAGTGAAATACCTTTAGAGATCACAGATCAAGTATGTCCAGGAGTTTGGGCTACCGAAGTCCCTGGAAGAGCTAAAAATGTGACCTTAATAATTATTAAATTAAAGCCAGGAGAGAAACCCGTTAAGGTTAAGTAATATCCTTTGAGGACAGAAGATAGGAAAGGAATTAAAGAGATAATTGATCAATTTTTACAGTATGGATTATTGATTGAATGCGAATCAGAATCCAATGCACCCATATTGCCAATTAAAAAGGCAGATGAAAAAGCTATAGGCTAGTTCCGGATTTGAGGGCCATAAATAAAATCACTGAGGATATACATCCAGTAGTGGCAAACCCTTATACTTTGCTGACTAAATTAAAGAATAGTCAAGTCTGGTTTACCGTACTGGATTTAAAAGATGCCTTCTTCTGCCTAGGCTTAGCCACAGAAAGCCAAAACCTATTCGCCTTTGAATGGGAAAATCCCGATTCAGGCAGAAAGACGCAGCTTACGTGGACATTACTACCTCAAGGATTCAAGAATAGCCCCACTAATTTTGGAAACCAATTAGCAAGGGAACTCGAAACATGGATACCTCCGGACACTGAAGGTGCTTTGTTACAATATGTAGATGATCTCTTAATAGCTACCGAGACTAAAGGGAGTTGGATTCAATGGACTATAAGTCGTCTTAATTTTCTGGGTTTAAATGGATATCAAGTCTCTTGACAGAAAGTCCAGCTGGCTCAACAAAGTGTGACCTATCTGGGATTTGACATTTCGGAAGGACAACGAGAACTAGGAACTGAACATAAGGAAGTCATTTGCCGGACTCCAGAACCTCAGATGGTAAAGGAGCTACAAAGCTTTTTAGGAATGACAGGTTGGTGTCGCCTTTGGATTTATAATTATGGACTATTGGTAAAGCCTCTATGTGAATTGATAAAGATTAACCAGTCAAAGTTAGTCTGGACTGGAGAAGCACAAAAAGTCTTTAAACAACTTAAACAAGAATTGATGATTTTGAAATATCAAGCAATATTGGTAGAACAGGACGACGTGGAAATTGTGATAATTCATATTGTGAATCTAGCCTCTTTTCTTAGTGATGCTCCGGCACAAGCTGTGATTCACGATTGTTTAGAAACTCTAGAGACTGTGTATTCCAGCCGACCAGACCTTAAGGAGGAGCTCATGGAAGACGCGGAAGAAACTTGGTTCACGGATGGGAGCAGTTTTGTTACGCAAAGGCAACGTAAAGCTGGATATGCTATAACAACTACTCAGCAGGTAATCGAGTCTAAGCCTTTACCCCCTGGAACATCAGCTCAAAAGGCGGAGATAGTTGCTCTCACGAGAGCATTGGAACTGGCAGCGGGAAAAAGGGTAAATATTTGGACAGATTCTAAATATACATTCGGCGTGGTACATGCTCATGGAGCAATTTGGAAAGAACATGGATTGCTGACCGCTCAGTGAAAACACAAAGTATGCTGAAGAAATTTTAAAATTGTTAGAGGCTGTAAAACAACCAGAAAAGGTAGCTATCATGCATTGTCAGGGACACCAAAAGGGGAACAGCGATTTTGAAATTGGAAAATCGATTGGCAGAGGCTAAGCAGGCAGCTGAAATAACTGAGGTGAAGGCATTGTCTTTGATACCAGACGGTAAAATCCAAACTATATCCAAATTATACAAAAGAAGACTTAAAATTAATTGAAGATTTGAAAGGTAAAATGAAACCAGATGGATGAGTATATTTAAAAGATAACCCCATAGTAATACCCTCTAGTTTGACATGGCCCATAGTTCTTACAGAACACAATAAAACGCATTGGGGAGCTGGCACACTGCATAAGAGCCTGAGTCAGACATTAGTGGGACGATATGATAAAACAAGTAACTCAACAATGTAGCATTTGCTTACACAATACCAAGGATAGAATAAAATTTGGAATAATCGGTAAAGGAAATTATTCGGGGCAACAGTGGCAAATTGATTTTTCAGAACTCCCTAGAAAAGGGGGGTATCATTATTTACTGGTTCTGACTGACACGTTTTCAGGAAGGCCTGAAGCCTTTCCCTGTCGAACAACCAAAGCAAGAGAAGTGGTTAAAGTCTTGTTAAATGAAATAATACCATGCTTTGGGATTCTAGTAGCAATGTCTTCTGATAGAGTTTCACATTTTTGTGCACAAGTGGTAGAACAGATAAGTAAGATTCTAAAGATAGATTGGCAACTGCATACTCCTTATAGACCACAGGCAAGTGGACAGGTAGAAAAAATGAACCATTTAATTAAACAATAAATAGCTAAAATTGGATAAGAAGCTAATTTGTCATGGCCTCAATCCCTCCCTTTAGCATTACTTGGAATTAGATTTAAACCTAGAATAAAAGGAAATTTGAGTCCCTTCAAAATCTTATATGGAAGGCCATAGCAATTTCTATTTAGTGGAGAGGACCTAACGCAGTTAGGATCAGAATATTTATATGCTTATATAACTGAACTTCAGAAACAATTAAATAAAGTACATACATTTGTTTTAGGGACCAGGGCTAGAGGGTTGGATCAACCAATCCACCCCTTTAAGCTCGGGGATTATATATATATAAAGACTTTTTCAGGACAACCCGTGCAGGAAAAATGGAAGGAAAGTGGATGGGACCACACCAAGTATTACTGACAACACACACCGCCATTAAGATTAAGAAGCAAGCAGCTTGGATCCACAATTCAAGGGTGAAGAAGGCCCCGGCGAGGATATGGACCACCACTCCAACTGGACCAACAAAATTACGGTTTTCCAGATCCTAATGATTGCAGGGGTGCGGTTCTCGGATTTGGGGTGGGCAACTTGGGATGAGAACTTACACCTGACCTTAATACAAACAATTTCTCAAGTAACTAATAAGACGAACTGTTGGGTATGCACCCATCTGCCACAGCATGGGAATAAGGGTGTATCGTTAATTGGGATTCCCTTGCCTGCAAACTTATCTTGGACTAATTTGTGGGAAAACACATCTTGGGGTCGAAAATATTAAGCAGTTTTGGAACTAGAAGTGAGTAGCTTCATGCCGTTAGAATCCTATTATGTATGTGTACAAAGGTGTAACCCGCCTAAGGGTATAGGAAAACAGCATTGTATAAATACGGATACTACTTATGTGGGAAATCAGACATCTTGTAATTGAACAATTGATATTAGTACGACTAGCGGCTGGGCAAATTCAACCAGCTGGACGGTTCCAGAAGGAAAAGGGTGGTATTGGCTATGCAATGATACAGCCCGTAAGGTCTTGCCTGAGAATTGGAAGGGAACTTGCACTCTTGGAGCGGTAGTCCCCAATATGACAGTACATGATGTAGTGCCTCGAGGTTACTTGAGAAATCATATCCGGAGAATCAGATGAAAAATTAACAATCCATTGGTAGAGAGACACACCCCTTTTCATAGTTTTGTGCGATGGTTTATCCCATGGTTAGGAGTGAGTGAATTGGAAAAGGCAATAGTTAATATTTCTGCAATTATAGAGAAGTTAGAAAACAAAATTCTGGATGCTATAAAGGCTCAACAAGAAGAGATATCTAGTTTATCACAGGTAGTATTCCAAAATCGGATGGCCCTAGACTTGTTACTGGCCACTCAAGGGGGAGTCTGTACAGTAATAAACACAAGTTGTTGTATGTATGTAGATCAGAGTGGAAGGATCTCTACCGACCTGGAAGAAATATGGAAGCAGACCAGGATCCTACATGAGATCAGTAAAGATGATCTTTCATGGAGTTTTAGTGAACTATGGACTAAGTTAACCTCCTGGTTGCCCAATTTCCAATGGTTGAAACAAGTATTCATTGCTCTAATCGTATTAGTAGTGTTAGGAATATTTGTGTGCATGTTGTTTAGATGCCTGCTTTGTTGTGTTACTGTAAATAAAGAAAGTATCTGATGCAAAAGAATTTGCATGGGAAAAGAAAAGGGGGGATTGATTAAGGAGGTATTGGGGAGGCAAGGACAATCCCCAGACAAGGACTGTATATCTCGAAACAAGACACTGGAACTCATGATAAGGAAGCGGCAGGCGGACAGAGAAACGAATGTAAGGACTATAACTCTCGAAACTGGACATTGGAATTCATTATAAAGATACAACAAACGGGAGAATTGGCAACAACCAGCTCTTGCAATTAAGAAACATGCCAATTCAGCAGATTCCTGACCAAAGGTGAAAAGTACACTGTGAGGAAGACTTGGGGTCTTCCTCCCAAAGACCCCTGCCCACGTCCCAAAGACCCCTGCCCACAATTCTTGGAAGGCTCTGCGCAGGCGCAAGGTGCCAAAAGGCTAATTAGCATGAGAAGCGAGGGAAGGCGGGGATAGGTAATGCGTATGTATAGGTGCTTGTAGAATATTGATAGATTGATTGTATAAATTCAAGACTGCTTTCTGCTTTGGGTATGCACGATAGGTGGAGAGATCCCCCGTGCATCCAGCGCTGCAATAAAGAATATACCACTTAAAGGAATTTCGGCTTCGATCTTTGAATCAATTTGGCGACCCAGATGGGACAACCTCTCTGCCGGACTGCAGGACCTGCTGGGAACAGGACTCCCTAGGGTACCCCCGGGATTTCCCGGAGGGACTCCTCGACTCACCGGATCACTGCGGAGGCAGACAAGGACCCCATCATTGTAAGTGAGTATATTCTTTATTCTGGTTTGGTTTTCTGGTAGACCGGTCATCTGGAACTGTCTGTAAGTCAGAAGGTGATCTTCTGCGAGGCAGTGTTTGGTATATACTTTGTGGTTAGCACCATAAGTACATGTTTGGGGACCTTAAGGAAGGAGCTCGCTTTAAGGTCCATCTGGAATTGTGTTGTCTATTTCGGTTTTCTGACTCATGGAGTATGGTATTTAACTCTGGTTCTTGTTACTGCGATTTTGGCTATTTTCCTGGTGGTAATAGTAGGTTCGTGGCATTGTTATAAGAAAGATATCGTTACGGTGTTACACAGTTCGGTTTTCTGACTAATCGCATGTGGAATTTGACTCTGACTATTGTTACTGTGATTTTGGCAATATTGCTGGTAATAGTAGTTTTGTGGCATCGCTACTGAAAGATATTGCGTGCCCGTATTTTTGTGAGTGATACGTTTTGTGATACGCTTTTGTAAGTAACGTGTGTATTCTGAAAGTGTAAACTGGAAACT
Organism: Aythya ferina; assembly: GCF_964211825.1. Taxonomy (NCBI): domain Eukaryota; kingdom Metazoa; phylum Chordata; class Aves; order Anseriformes; family Anatidae; genus Aythya; species Aythya ferina. The sequence continues at coordinate 659,138 of NW_028181444.1, forward strand.
GGGGGGGGCAAACAAGCAGTGAAATTTTAAAGAAAAGTGTGTTAGGATGTGTTTTAAGTCACTGGAAGGATATTGGAGGATCTGCCGGTGGAAGTGTGAACAGGAAAACATTGATAAAATATCGTAATCAGTGGTGGCCGCTTTATAAGCTGGAATGTGGAGAAAAGTGGCCCCTAAATGGAACTTTAAACTATAATATTTTGCTACAGTTAATGTTGTTTTTTGAGAAGCAGAACAGGATGAAATGTTGTATACTGATGTTTCAGCATCTTGGTGGGAAAAGGTAGGGAATTAAGTTGGCCCCTGACTGAACCTTTGATGTTGGCATTAGAGAAGTACAGGCTGGAGAAAGATAAAGGAAGTGTTAAAAGGGTTGTTGAAAGTGTTAAAGGTGTTTGAATTTGAATGAGCAGGGAAAGAGGATGTAGGAATGTTAATAGTTCTGCCTCTGCCCGAGGCAGAGATCTTAAAATCATGGGTGTTAGCCCTTTAGGGCAAAGGGACCATGATCGGTCCGAGAGAGTTGTCACAGAAACAGAAAAGAGGTACACTCTTAAAACAACCTGAGTTCATGTGCGAGCTCAGATTGCTGATGGGACCGTTCAGGGAACTGTGGACAATTGCATTCCCCTGACCGACCCCCACTAAGACCCGAATCATCCTGAAAATCATGAACGGTTAAGTAAATACTAAAACCTGGATGAATTGGGAATTGAGAATATGCTTCCAACAAGGTCTAAAAGAAAGCCCTATGGAATTTTTGGACCAACTCTGAAATGTAATGAAAATAAATAAATAAATAAATAAATAAATAAATAAATAAATAAATAAATAAAACAAAACGGTTTGGACCTGGCTTTGGAGGACAAATTGACTAGCCTTTTCCTAGGGTAATCAACCCCTGATTTCAACAGGAATAACGGGGACCTGGGGAATCTACCCTAGCGGATCCTCCACTGGTTATAATGAAGCTAGGGGAGGAATGGAAGTGAAATTTCTTATTGCTATGGGGCAACGTATTCAGTTCTAAATCAAGCATTAATGCCTTCACAGAATTATTATGTTAGGGTAAAAGGTGTGTCGTGGTTTAACCCGGCCGGCAGCTAAACACCACGCAGCTGTTCGCTCCCCCTCCCCCTCCCTCTCTGGGACGGGGGAGAGAAATGGAAAGTGAAGCCTGTTTGTTGAGATAAAGACAGTTTAATAAGACAAAATAATAATAATAATAATAATAATAATTAATAATAATAATAATAATAATAATAATAACAATAATAATAATACAATGATGATAATAGTACCACTACTAATAATGTGTACAAACAAGTGATGCACAATGCAATTGCTCACCACCCGCTGACCGATGCCCAGCCTAACCCCGAGCAGTCCGGCCCCCTCCCCCTGGCTAGCCACCCCTATGTATTGTTTAGCCTGACGTCAGATGCTATGGAATACCCCTTTGGCTAGTTTGGGTCACCTGTCCTGGGTCTGTCCCCTCCCAGCTCTTACTGCACCCCCAGCCTGCCTGTTGGCAGGACAGAGCAAGAAGCTGAGATGTCCTTGGCTTGGTATAAGCATTGCTCTGCAACAATTGAAACATCGGGGTGTTATCAGCACTCTTCTCATCCTAAGCCAAAACATAGCATTCTCCCAGCTACTAGGAAGAAAATTAACTCTGTTCTAACTGAAACCAGGACAAGGTGTAACCGAAAAGGCTTATTTTTGTGAACCTTTGAAGTACAAATTAGGGAAACAATGGGGCATACACAGATTTTTATCTATGCCTAGCTCCTCATGGGCACTCTTAGGTAGAGATTTATTAGAGCAAGTAGGAGCAGAAATTGTCTTTGAAAAAGGGAAAATGGAATTAAGAACAGGAGAAGAACAACGAATAAATGTGTTAAGCTTGGCACTAATACAAACTGACCCTAAAAGTGAAATACCTTTAGAGATCACAGATCAAGTATGTCCAGGAGTTTGGGCTACCGAAGTCCCTGGAAGAGCTAAAAATGTGACCTTAATAATTATTAAATTAAAGTCAGGAGAGAAACCCGTTAAGGTTAAGTAATATCCTTTGAGGATAGAAGATAGGAAAGGAATTAAAGAGATAATTGATCAATTTTTACAGTATGGATTATTGATTGAATGTGAATCAGAATCCAATGCACCCATATTGCCAATTAAAAAGGCAGATGAAAAAGCTATAGGCTAGTTCCGGATTTGAGGGCCATAAATAAAATCACTGAGGATATACATCCAGTAGTGGCAAACCCTTATACTTTGCTGACTAAATTAAAGAATAGTCAAGTCTGGTTTACCGTACTGGATTTAAAAGATGCCTTCTTCTGCCTAGGCTTAGCCACAGAAAGCCAAAACCTATTCGCCTTTGAATGGGAAAATCCCGATTCAGGCAGAAAGACGCAGCTTACGTGGACATTACTACCTCAAGGATTCAAGAATAGCCCCACTATTTTTGGAAACCAATTAGCAAGGGAACTCGAAACATGGATACCTCCGGACACTGAAGGTGCTTTGTTACAATATGTAGATGATCTCTTAATAGCTACCGAGACTAAAGGGAGTTGTATTCAATGGACTATAAGTCGTCTTAATTTTCTGGGTTTAAATGGATATCAAGTCTCTTGACAGAAAGTCCAGCTGGCTCAACAAAGTGTGACCTATCTGGGATTTGACATTTCGGAAGGACAACGAGAACTAGGAACTGAACATAAGGAAGTCATTTGCCGGACTCCAGAACCTCAAATGGTAAAGGAGCTACAAAGCTTTTTAGGAATGACAGGTTGGTGTCGCCTTTGGATTTATAATTATGGACTATTGGTAAAGCCTCTATGTGAATTGATAAAGATTAACCAGTCAAAGTTAGTCTGGACTGGAGAAGCACAAAAAGTCTTTAAACAACTTAAACAAGAATTGATGATTTTGAAATATCAAGCAATATTGGTAGAACAGGACGACGTGGAAATTGTGATAATTCATATTGTGAATCTAGCCTCTTTTCTTAGTGATGCTCCGGCACAAGCTGTGATTCACGATTGTTTAGAAACTCTAGAGACTGTGTATTCCAGCCGACCAGACCTTAAGGAGGAGCCCATGGAAGACGCGGAAGAAACTTGGTTCACGGATGGGAGCAGTTTTGTTACGCAAAGACAACGTAAAGCTGGATATGCTATAACAACTACTCAGCAGGTAATCGAGTCTAAGCCTTTACCCCCTGGAACATCAGCTCAAAAGGCGGAGATAGTTGCTCTCACGAGAGCATTGGAACTGGCAGCGGGAAAAAGGGTAAATATTTGGACAGATTCTAAATATACATTCGGCGTGGTACATGCTCATGGAGCAATTTGGAAAGAACATGGATTGCTGACCGCTCAGTGAAAACACAAAGTATGCTGAAGAAATTTTAAAATTGTTAGAGGCTGTAAAACAACCAGAAAAGGTAGCTATCATGCATTGTCAGGGACACCAAAAGGGGAACACCGATTTTGAAATTGGAAAATCGATTGGCAGAGGCTAAGCAGGCAGCTGAAATAACTGAGGTGAAGGCATTGTCTTTGATACCAGACGGTAAAATCCAAACCATATCCAAATTATACAAAAGAAGACTTAAAATTAATTGAAGATTTGAAAGGTAAAATGAAACCAGATGGATGAGTATATTTAAAAGATAACCCCATAGTAATACCCTCTAGTTTGACATGGCCCATAGTTCTTACAGAACACAATAAAACGCATTGGGGAGCTGGCACACTGCATAAGAGCCTGAGTCAGACATTAGTGGGACGATATGATAAAACAAGTAACTCAACAATGTAGCATTTGCTTACACAATAACCCCAATACCAAGGATAGAATAAAATTTGGAATAATCGGTAAAGGAAATTATTCGGGGCAACAGTGGCAAATTGATTTTTCAGAACTCCCTAGAAAAGGGGGGTATCATTATTTACTGGTTCTGACTGACACGTTTTCAGGAAGGCCTGAAGCCTTTCCCTGTCGAACAACCAAAGCAAGAGAAGTGGTTAAAGTCTTGTTAAATGAAATAATACCATGCTTTGGGATTCTAGTAGCAATGTCTTCTGATAGAGTTTCATATTTTTGTGCACAAGTGGTAGAACAGATAAGTAAGATTCTAAAGATAGATTGGCAACTGCATACTCCTTATAGACCACAGGCAAGTGGACAGGTAGAAAAAATGAACCATTTAATTAAACAATAAATAGCTAAAATTGGATAAGAAGCTAATTTGTCATGGCCTCAATCCCTCCCTTTAGCATTACTTGGAATTAGAGTTAAACCTAGAATAAAAGGAAATTTGAGTCCCTTCAAAATCTTATATGGAAGGCCATAGCAATTTCTATTTAGTGGAGAGGACCTAACGCAGTTAGGATCAGAATATTTATATGCTTATATAACTGAACTTCAGAAACAATTAAATAAAGTACATACATTTGTTTTAGGGACCAGGGCTAGAGGGTTGGATCAACCAATCCACCCCTTTAAGCTCGGGGATTATATATATATAAAGACTTTTTCAGGACAACCCGTGCAGGAAAAATGGAAGGAAAGTGGATGGGACCACACCAAGTATTACTGACAACACACACCGCCATTAAGATTAAGAAGCAAGCAGCTTGGATCCACAATTCAAGGGTGAAGAAGGCCCCGGCGAGGATATGGACCACCACTCCAATTGGACCAACAAAATTACGGTTTTCCAGATCCTAATGATTGCAGGGGTGCGGTTCTCGGATTTGGGGTGGGCAACTTGGGATGAGAACTTACACCTGACCTTAATACAAACAATTTCTCAAGTAACTAATAAGACGAACTGTCGGGTATGCACCCATCTGCCACAGCATGGGAATAAGGGTGTATCGTTAATTGGGATTCCCTTGCCTGCAAACTTATCTTGGACTAATTTGTGGGAAAACACATCTTGGGGTCGAAAATATTAAGAAGTTTTGGAACTAGAAGTGAGTAGCTTCTTGCCGTTAGAATCCTATTATGTGTGTGTACAAAGGTGTAACCCGCCTAAGGGTATAGGAAAACGGCATTGTATGAATACGGATACTACTTATGTGGGAAATCAGACATCTTGTAATTGAACAATTGATATTAGTACGACTAGCGGCTGGGCAAATTCAACCAGCTGGACGGTTCCAGAAGGAAAAGGGTGGTATTGGCTATGCAATGATACAGCCCGTAAGGTCTTGCCTGAGAATTGGAAGGGAACTTGCACTCTTGGAGCGGTAGTCCCCAATATGACAGTACATGATGTAGTGCCTCGAGGTTACTTGAGAAATCATATCCGGAGAATCAGATGAAAAATTAACAATCCATTGGTAGAGAGACACACCCCTTTTCATAGTTTTGTGCGATGGTTTATCCCATGGTTAGGAGTGAGTGAATTGGAAAAGGCAATAGTTAATATTTCTGCAATTATAGAGAAGTTAGAAAACAAAATTCTGGATGCTATAAAGGCTCAACAAGAAGAGATATCTAGTTTATCACAGGTAGTATTCCAAAATCGGATGGCCCTAGACTTGTTACTGGCCACTCAAGGGGGAGTCTGTACAGTAATAAACACAAGTTGTTGTATGTATGTAGATCAGAGTGGAAGGATCTCTACCGACCTGGAAGAAATATGGAAGCAGACCAGGATCCTACATGAGATCAGTAAAGATGATCTTTCATGGAGTTTTAGTGAACTATGGACTAAGTTAACCTCCTGGTTGCCCAATTTCCAATGGTTGAAACAAGTATTCATTGCTCTAATCGTATTAGTAGTGTTAGGAATATTTGTGTGCATGTTGTTTAGATGCCTGCTTTGTTGTGTTACTGTAAATAAAGAAAGTATCTGATGCAAAAGAATTTGCATGGGAAAAGAAAAGGGGGGATTGATTAAGGAGGTATTGGGGAGGCAAGGACAATCCCCAGACAAGGACTGTATATCTCGAAACAAGACACTGGAACTCATGATAAGGAAGCGGCAGGCGGACAGAGAAACGAATGTAAGGACTATAACTCTCGAAACTGGACATTGGAATTCATTATAAAGATACAACAAACGGGAGAATTGGCAACAACCAGCTCTTGCAATTAAGAAACATGCCAATTCAGCAGATTCCTGACCAAAGGTGAAAAGTACACTGTGAGGAAGACTCGGGGTCTTCCTCCCAAAGACCCCTGCCCACGTCCCAAAGACCCCTGCCCACAATTCTTGGAAGGCTCTGCGCAGGCGCAAGGTGCCAAAAGGCTAATTAGCATGAGAAGCGAGGGAAGGCGGGGATAGGTAATGCATATGTATAGGTGCTTGTAGAATATTGATAGATTGATTGTATAAATTCAAGACTGCTTTCTGCTTTGGGTATGCACGATAGGTGGAGAGATCCCCCGTGCATCCAGCGCTGCAATAAAGAATATACCACTTAAAGGAATTTCGGCTTCGATCTTTGAATCAATTTGGCGACCCAGATGGGACAACCTCTCTGCCGGACTGCAGGACCTGCTGGGAACAGGACTCCCTAGGGTACCCCCGGGATTTCCCGGAGGGACTCCTCGACTCACCGGATCACTGCGGAGGCAGACAAGGACCCCATCATTGTAAGTGAGTATATTCTTTATTCTGGTTTGGTTTTCTGGTAGACCGGTCATCTGGAACTGTCTGTAAGTCAGAAGGTGATCTTCTGCGAGGCAGTGTTTGGTATATACTTTGTGGTTAGCACCATAAGTACATGTTTGGGGACCTTAAGGAAGGAGCTCGCTTTAAGGTCCATCTGGAATTGTGTTGTCTATTTCGGTTTTCTGACTCATGGAGTATGGTATTTAACTCTGGTTATTGTTACTGCGATTTTGGCTATTTTCCTGGTGGTAATAGTAGGTTCGTGGCATTGTTATAAGAAAGATATCGTTACGGTGTTACACAGTTCGGTTTTCTGACTAATCGCATGTGGAATTTGACTCTGACTATTGTTACTGTGATTTTGGCAATATTGCTGGTAATAGTAGTTTTGTGGCATCGCTACTGAAAGATATTGCGTGCCCGTATTTTTGTGAGTGATACGTTTTGTGATACGCTTTTGTAAGTAACGTGTGTATTCTGAAAGTGTAAACTGGAAACTGGGGGGGGCAAACAAGCAGTGAAATTTTAAAGAAAAGTGTGTTAGGATGTGTTTTAAGTCACTGGAAGGATATTGGAGGATCTGCCGGTGGAAGTGTGAACAGGAAAACATTGATAAAATATCGTAATCAGTGGTGGCCGCTTTATAAGCTGGAATGTGGAGAAAAGTGGCCCCTAAATGGAACTTTAAACTATAATATTTTGCTACAGTTAATGTTGTTTTTTGAGAAGCAGAACAGGATGAAATGTTGTATACTGATGTTTCAGCATCTTGGTGGGAAAAGGTAGGGAATTAAGTTGGCCCCTGACTGAACCTTTGATGTTGGCATTAGAGAAGTACAGGCTGGAGAAAGATAAAGGAAGTGTTAAAAGGGTTGTTGAAAGTGTTAAAGGTGTTTGAAGTTGAATGAGCAGGGAAAGAGGATGTAGGAATGTTAATAGTTCTGCCTCTGCCCGAGGCAGAGATCTTAAAATCATGGGTGTTAGCCCTTTAGGGCAAAGGGACCATGATCGGTCCGAGAGAGTTGTCACAGAAACAGAAAAGAGGTACACTCTTAAAACAACCTGAGTTCATGTGCGAGCTCAGATTGCTGATGGGACCGTTCAGGGAACTGTGGACAACTGCATTCCCCTGACCGACCCCCACTAAGACCCGAATCATCCTGAAAATCATGAACGGTTAAGTAAATACTAAAACCTGGATGAATTGGGAATTGAGAATATGCTTCCAACAAGGTCTAAAAGAAAGCCCTATGGAATTTTTGGACCAACTCTGAAATGTAATGAAAATAAATAAATAAATAAATAAATAAAACAAAACGGTTTGGACCTGGCTTTGGAGGACAAATTGACTAGCCTTTTCCTAGGGTAATCAACCCCCGATTTCAACAGGAATAACGGGGACCTGGGGAATCTACCCTAGCGGATCCTCCACTGGTTATAATGAAGCTAGGGGAGGAATGGAAGTGAAATTTCTTATTGCTATGGGGCAACGTATTCAGTTCTAAATCAAGCATTAATGCCTTCACAGAATTATTATGTTAGGGTAAAAGGTGTGTCGTGGTTTAACCCGGCCGGCAGCTAAACACCACGCAGCTGTTCGCTCCCCCTCCCCCTCCCTCTCTGGGATGGGGGAGAGAAATGGAAAGTGAAGCCTGTGAGTTGAGATAAAGACAGTTTAATAAGACAAAATAACAATAATAATAATAATAATAATAATAATAATAATAATAATAATAATAATAACAATAATAACAATAATAATAACAATAATAATAATACAATGATGATAATAGTACCACTACTAATAATGTGTACAAACAAGTGATGCACAATGCAATTGCTCACCACCCGCTGACCGATGCCCAGCCTAACCCCGAGCAGTCCGGCCCCCTCCCCCTGGCTAGCCACCCCTATGTATTGTTTAGCCTGACGTCAGATGCTATGGAATACCCCTTTGGCTAGTTTGGGTCACCTGTCCTGGGTCTGTCCCCTCCCAGCTCTTACTGCACCCCCAGCCTGCCTGTTGGCAGGACAGAGCAAGAAGCTGAGATGTCCTTGGCTTGGTATAAGCATTGCTCTGCAACAATTGAAACATCGGGGTGTTATCAGCACTCTTCTCATCCTAAGCCAAAACATAGCATTCTCCCAGCTACTAGGAAGAAAATTAACTCTGTTCTAACTGAAACCAGGACAAGGTGTAACCGAAAAGGCTTATTTTTGTGAACCTTTGAAGTACAAATTAGGGAAACAATGGGGCATACACAGATTTTTATCTATGCCTAGCTCCTCATGGGCACTCTTAGGTAGAGATTTATTAGAGCAAGTAGGAGCAGAAATTGTCTTTGAAAAAGGGAAAATGGAATTAAGAACAGGAGAAGAACAACGAATAAATGTGTTAAGCTTGGCACTAATACAAACTGACCCTAAAAGTGAAATACCTTTAGAGATCACAGATCAAGTATGTCCAGGAGTTTGGGCTACCGAAGTCCCTGGAAGAGCTAAAAATGTGACCTTAATAATTATTAAATTAAAGTCAGGAGAGAAACCCGTTAAGGTTAAGTAATATCCTTTGAGGATAGAAGATAGGAAAGGAATTAAAGAGATAATTGATCAATTTTTACAGTATGGATTATTGATTGAATGTGAATCAGAATCCAATGCACCCATATTGCCAATTAAAAAGGCAGATGAAAAAGCTATAGGCTAGTTCCGGATTTGAGGGCCATAAATAAAATCACTGAGGATATACATCCAGTAGTGGCAAACCCTTATACTTTGCTGACTAAATTAAAGAATAGTCAAGTCTGGTTTACCGTACTGGATTTAAAAGATGCCTTCTTCTGCCTAGGCTTAGCCACAGAAAGCCAAAACCTATTCGCCTTTGAATGGGAAAATCCCGATTCAGGCAGAAAGACGCAGCTTACGTGGACATTACTACCTCAAGGATTCAAGAATAGCCCCACTATTTTTGGAAACCAATTAGCAAGGGAACTCGAAACATGGATACCTCCGGACACTGAAGGTGCTTTGTTACAATATGTAGATGATCTCTTAATAGCTACCGAGACTAAAGGGAGTTGTATTCAATGGACTATAAGTCGTCTTAATTTTCTGGGTTTAAATGGATATCAAGTCTCTTGACAGAAAGTCCAGCTGGCTCAACAAAGTGTGACCTATCTGGGATTTGACATTTCGGAAGGACAACGAGAACTAGGAACTGAACATAAGGAAGTCATTTGCCGGACTCCAGAACCTCAAATGGTAAAGGAGCTACAAAGCTTTTTAGGAATGACAGGTTGGTGTCGCCTTTGGATTTATAATTATGGACTATTGGTAAAGCCTCTATGTGAATTGATAAAGATTAACCAGTCAAAGTTAGTCTGGACTGGAGAAGCACAAAAAGTCTTTAAACAACTTAAACAAGAATTGATGATTTTGAAATATCAAGCAATATTGGTAGAACAGGACGACGTGGAAATTGTGATAATTCATATTGTGAATCTAGCCTCTTTTCTTAGTGATGCTCCGGCACAAGCTGTGATTCACGATTGTTTAGAAACTCTAGAGACTGTGTATTCCAGCCGACCAGACCTTAAGGAGGAGCCCATGGAAGACGCGGAAGAAACTTGGTTCACGGATGGGAGCAGTTTTGTTACGCAAAGACAACGTAAAGCTGGATATGCTATAACAACTACTCAGCAGGTAATCGAGTCTAAGCCTTTACCCCCTGGAACATCAGCTCAAAAGGCGGAGATAGTTGCTCTCACGAGAGCATTGGAACTGGCAGCGGGAAAAAGGGTAAATATTTGGACAGATTCTAAATATACATTCGGCGTGGTACATGCTCATGGAGCAATTTGGAAAGAACATGGATTGCTGACCGCTCAGTGAAAACACAAAGTATGCTGAAGAAATTTTAAAATTGTTAGAGGCTGTAAAACAACCAGAAAAGGTAGCTATCATGCATTGTCAGGGACACCAAAAGGGGAACACCGATTTTGAAATTGGAAAATCGATTGGCAGAGGCTAAGCAGGCAGCTGAAATAACTGAGGTGAAGGCATTGTCTTTGATACCAGACGGTAAAATCCAAACCATATCCAAATTATACAAAAGAAGACTTAAAATTAATTGAAGATTTGAAAGGTAAAATGAAACCAGATGGATGAGTATATTTAAAAGATAACCCCATAGTAATACCCTCTAGTTTGACATGGCCCATAGTTCTTACAGAACACAATAAAACGCATTGGGGAGCTGGCACACTGCATAAGAGCCTGAGTCAGACATTAGTGGGACGATATGATAAAACAAGTAACTCAACAATGTAGCATTTGCTTACACAATAACCCCAATACCAAGGATAGAATAAAATTTGGAATAATCGGTAAAGGAAATTATTCGGGGCAACAGTGGCAAATTGATTTTTCAGAACTCCCTAGAAAAGGGGGGTATCATTATTTACTGGTTCTGACTGACACGTTTTCAGGAAGGCCTGAAGCCTTTCCCTGTCGAACAACCAAAGCAAGAGAAGTGGTTAAAGTCTTGTTAAATGAAATAATACCATGCTTTGGGATTCTAGTAGCAATGTCTTCTGATAGAGTTTCATATTTTTGTGCACAAGTGGTAGAACAGATAAGTAAGATTCTAAAGATAGATTGGCAACTGCATACTCCTTATAGACCACAGGCAAGTGGACAGGTAGAAAAAATGAACCATTTAATTAAACAATAAATAGCTAAAATTGGATAAGAAGCTAATTTGTCATGGCCTCAATCCCTCCCTTTAGCATTACTTGGAATTAGAGTTAAACCTAGAATAAAAGGAAATTTGAGTCCCTTCAAAATCTTATATGGAAGGCCATAGCAATTTCTATTTAGTGGAGAGGACCTAACGCAGTTAGGATCAGAATATTTATATGCTTATATAACTGAACTTCAGAAACAATTAAATAAAGTACATACATTTGTTTTAGGGACCAGGGCTAGAGGGTTGGATCAACCAATCCACCCCTTTAAGCTCGGGGATTATATATATATAAAGACTTTTTCAGGACAACCCGTGCAGGAAAAATGGAAGGAAAGTGGATGGGACCACACCAAGTATTACTGACAACACACACCGCCATTAAGATTAAGAAGCAAGCAGCTTGGATCCACAATTCAAGGGTGAAGAAGGCCCCGGCGAGGATATGGACCACCACTCCAATTGGACCAACAAAATTACGGTTTTCCAGATCCTAATGATTGCAGGGGTGCGGTTCTCGGATTTGGGGTGGGCAACTTGGGATGAGAACTTACACCTGACCTTAATACAAACAATTTCTCAAGTAACTAATAAGACGAACTGTCGGGTATGCACCCATCTGCCACAGCATGGGAATAAGGGTGTATCGTTAATTGGGATTCCCTTGCCTGCAAACTTATCTTGGACTAATTTGTGGGAAAACACATCTTGGGGTCGAAAATATTAAGAAGTTTTGGAACTAGAAGTGAGTAGCTTCTTGCCGTTAGAATCCTATTATGTGTGTGTACAAAGGTGTAACCCGCCTAAGGGTATAGGAAAACGGCATTGTATGAATACGGATACTACTTATGTGGGAAATCAGACATCTTGTAATTGAACAATTGATATTAGTACGACTAGCGGCTGGGCAAATTCAACCAGCTGGACGGTTCCAGAAGGAAAAGGGTGGTATTGGCTATGCAATGATACAGCCCGTAAGGTCTTGCCTGAGAATTGGAAGGGAACTTGCACTCTTGGAGCGGTAGTCCCCAATATGACAGTACATGATGTAGTGCCTCGAGGTTACTTGAGAAATCATATCCGGAGAATCAGATGAAAAATTAACAATCCATTGGTAGAGAGACACACCCCTTTTCATAGTTTTGTGCGATGGTTTATCCCATGGTTAGGAGTGAGTGAATTGGAAAAGGCAATAGTTAATATTTCTGCAATTATAGAGAAGTTAGAAAACAAAATTCTGGATGCTATAAAGGCTCAACAAGAAGAGATATCTAGTTTATCACAGGTAGTATTCCAAAATCGGATGGCCCTAGACTTGTTACTGGCCACTCAAGGGGGAGTCTGTACAGTAATAAACACAAGTTGTTGTATGTATGTAGATCAGAGTGGAAGGATCTCTACCGACCTGGAAGAAATATGGAAGCAGACCAGGATCCTACATGAGATCAGTAAAGATGATCTTTCATGGAGTTTTAGTGAACTATGGACTAAGTTAACCTCCTGGTTGCCCAATTTCCAATGGTTGAAACAAGTATTCATTGCTCTAATCGTATTAGTAGTGTTAGGAATATTTGTGTGCATGTTGTTTAGATGCCTGCTTTGTTGTGTTACTGTAAATAAAGAAAGTATCTGATGCAAAAGAATTTGCATGGGAAAAGAAAAGGGGGGATTGATTAAGGAGGTATTGGGGAGGCAAGGACAATCCCCAGACAAGGACTGTATATCTCGAAACAAGACACTGGAACTCATGATAAGGAAGCGGCAGGCGGACAGAGAAACGAATGTAAGGACTATAAGTCTCGAAACTGGACATTGGAATTCATTATAAAGATACAACAAACGGGAGAATTGGCAACAACCAGCTCTTGCAATTAAGAAACATGCCAATTCAGCAGATTCCTGACCAAAGGTGAAAAGTACACTGTGAGGAAGACTCGGGGTCTTCCTCCCAAAGACCCCTGCCCACGTCCCAAAGACCCCTGCCCACAATTCTTGGAAGGCTCTGCGCAGGCGCAAGGTGCCAAAAGGCTAATTAGCATGAGAAGCGAGGGAAGGCGGGGATAGGTAATGCATATGTATAGGTGCTTGTAGAATATTGATAGATTGATTGTATAAATTCAAGACTGCTTTCTGCTTTGGGTATGCACGATAGGTGGAGAGATCCCCCGTGCATCCAGCGCTGCAATAAAGAATATACCACTTAAAGGAATTTCGGCTTCGATCTTTGAATCAATTTGGCGACCCAGATGGGACAACCTCTCTGCCGGACTGCAGGACCTGCTGGGAACAGGACTCCCTAGGGTACCCCCGGGATTTCCCGGAGGGACTCCTCGACTCACCGGATCACTGCGGAGGCAGACAAGGACCCCATCATTGTAAGTGAGTATATTCTTTATTCTGGTTTGGTTTTCTGGTAGACCGGTCATCTGGAACTGTCTGTAAGTCAGAAGGTGATCTTCTGCGAGGCAGTGTTTGGTATATACTTTGTGGTTAGCACCATAAGTACATGTTTGGGGACCTTAAGGAAGGAGCTCGCTTTAAGGTCCATCTGGAATTGTGTTGTCTATTTCGGTTTTCTGACTCATGGAGTATGGTATTTAACTCTGGTTATTGTTACTGCGATTTTGGCTATTTTCCTGGTGGTAATAGTAGGTTCGTGGCATTGTTATAAGAAAGATATCGTTACGGTGTTACACAGTTCGGTTTTCTGACTAATCGCATGTGGAATTTGACTCTGACTATTGTTACTGTGATTTTGGCAATATTGCTGGTAATAGTAGTTTTGTGGCATCGCTACTGAAAGATATTGCGTGCCCGTATTTTTGTGAGTGATACGTTTTGTGATACGCTTTTGTAAGTAACGTGTGTATTCTGAAAGTGTAAACTGGAAACTGGGGGGGGCAAACAAGCAGTGAAATTTTAAAGAAAAGTGTGTTAGGATGTGTTTTAAGTCACTGGAAGGATATTGGAGGATCTGCCGGTGGAAGTGTGAACAGGAAAACATTGATAAAATATCGTAATCAGTGGTGGCCGCTTTATAAGCTGGAATGTGGAGAAAAGTGGCCCCTAAATGGAACTTTAAACTATAATATTTTGCTACAGTTAATGTTGTTTTTTGAGAAGCAGAACAGGATGAAATGTTGTATACTGATGTTTCAGCATCTTGGTGGGAAAAGGTAGGGAATTAAGTTGGCCCCTGACTGAACCTTTGATGTTGGCATTAGAGAAGTACAGGCTGGAGAAAGATAAAGGAAGTGTTAAAAGGGTTGTTGAAAGTGTTAAAGGTGTTTGAAGTTGAATGAGCAGGGAAAGAGGATGTAGGAATGTTAATAGTTCTGCCTCTGCCCGAGGCAGAGATCTTAAAATCATGGGTGTTAGCCCTTTAGGGCAAAGGGACCATGATCGGTCCGAGAGAGTTGTCACAGAAACAGAAAAGAGGTACACTCTTAAAACAACCTGAGTTCATGTGCGAGCTCAGATTGCTGATGGGACCGTTCAGGGAACTGTGGACAACTGCATTCCCCTGACCGACCCCCACTAAGACCCGAATCATCCTGAAAATCATGAACGGTTAAGTAAATACTAAAACCTGGATGAATTGGGAATTGAGAATATGCTTCCAACAAGGTCTAAAAGAAAGCCCTATGGAATTTTTGGACCAACTCTGAAATGTAATGAAAATAAATAAATAAATAAATAAATAAAACAAAACGGTTTGGACCTGGCTTTGGAGGACAAATTGACTAGCCTTTTCCTAGGGTAATCAACCCCCGATTTCAACAGGAATAACGGGGACCTGGGGAATCTACCCTAGCGGATCCTCCACTGGTTATAATGAAGCTAGGGGAGGAATGGAAGTGAAATTTCTTATTGCTATGGGGCAACGTATTCAGTTCTAAATCAAGCATTAATGCCTTCACAGAATTATTATGTTAGGGTAAAAGGTGTGTCGTGGTTTAACCCGGCCGGCAGCTAAACACCACGCAGCTGTTCGCTCCCCCTCCCCCTCCCTCTCTGGGATGGGGGAGAGAAATGGAAAGTGAAGCCTGTGAGTTGAGATAAAGACAGTTTAATAAGACAAAATAACAATAATAATAATAATAATAATAATAATAATAATAATAATAATAATAATAATAACAATAATAACAATAATAATAACAATAATAATAATACAATGATGATAATAGTACCACTACTAATAATGTGTACAAACAAGTGATGCACAATGCAATTGCTCACCACCCGCTGACCGATGCCCAGCCTAATCCCGAGCAGTCCGGCCCCCTCACCCTGGCTAGCCACCCCTATGTATTGTTTAGCCTGACGTCAGATGCTATGGAATACCCCTTTGGCTAGTTTGGGTCACCTGTCCTGGGTCTGTCCCCTCCCAGCTCTTACTGCACCCCCAGCCTGCCTGTTGGCAGGACAGAGCAAGAAGCTGAGATGTCCTTGGCTTGGTATAAGCATTGCTCTGCAACAATTGAAACATCGGGGTGTTATCAGCACTCTTCTCATCCTAAGCCAAAACATAGCATTCTCCCAGCTACTAGGAAGAAAATTAACTCTGTTCTAACTGAAACCAGGACAAGGTGTAACCAAAAAGGCTTATTTTTGTGAACCTTTGAAGTACAAATTAGGGAAACAATGGGGCATACACAGATTTTTATCTATGCCTAGCTCCTCATGGGCACTCTTAGGTAGAGATTTATTAGAGCAAGTAGGAGCAGAAATTGTCTTTGAAAAAGGGAAAATGGAATTAAGAACAGGAGAAGAACAACTAATAAATGTGTTAAGCTTGGCACTAATACAAACTGACCCTAAAAGTGAAATACCTTTAGAGATCACAGATCAAGTATGTCCAGGAGTTTGGGCTACCGAAGTCCCTGGAAGAGCTAAAAATGTGACCTTAATAATTATTAAATTAAAGCCAGGAGAGAAACCCGTTAAGGTTAAGTAATATCCTTTGAGGACAGAAGATAGGAAAGGAATTAAAGAGATAATTGATCAATTTTTACAGTATGGATTATTGATTGAATGCGAATCAGAATCCAATGCACCCATATTGCCAATTAAAAAGGCAGATGAAAAAGCTATAGGCTAGTTCAGGATTTGAGGGCCATAAATAAAATCACTGAGGATATACATCCAGTAGTGGCAAACCCTTATACTTTGCTGACTAAATTAAAGAATAGTCAAGTCTGGTTTACCGTACTGGATTTAAAAGATGCCTTCTTCTGCCTAGGCTTAGCCACAGAAAGCCAAAACCTATTCGCCTTTGAATGGGAAAATCCCGATTCAGGCAGAAAGACGCAGCTTACGTGGACATTACTACCTCAAGGATTCAAGAATAGCCCCACTAATTTTGGAAACCAATTAGCAAGGGAACTCGAAACATGGATACCTCCGGACACTGAAGGTGCTTTGTTACAATATGTAGATGATCTCTTAATAGCTACCGAGACTAAAGGGAGTTGGATTCAATGGACTATAAGTCGTCTTAATTTTCTGGGTTTAAATGGATATCAAGTCTCTTGACAGAAAGTCCAGCTGGCTCAACAAAGTGTGACCTATCTGGGATTTGACATTTCGGAAGGACAACGAGAACTAGGAACTGAACATAAGGAAGTCATTTGCCGGACTCCAGAACCTCAAATGGTAAAGGAGCTACAAAGCTTTTTAGGAATGACAGGTTGGTGTCGCCTTTGGATTTATAATTATGGACTATTGGTAAAGCCTCTATGTGAATTGATAAAGATTAACCAGTCAAAGTTAGTCTGGACTGGAGAAGCACAAAAAGTCTTTAAACAACTTAAACAAGAATTGATGATTTTGAAATATCAAGCAATATTGGTAGAACAGGACGACGTGGAAATTGTGATAATTCATATTGTGAATCTAGCCTCTTTTCTTAGTGATGCTCCGGCACAAGCTGTGATTCACGATTGTTTAGAAACTCTAGAGACTGTGTATTCCAGCCTACCAGACCTTAAGGAGGAGCCCATGGAAGACGCGGAAGAAACTTGGTTCACGGATGGGAGCAGTTTTGTTACGCAAAGGCAACGTAAAGCTGGATATGCTATAACAACTACTCAGCAGGTAATCGAGTCTAAGCCTTTACCCCCTGGAACATCAGCTCAAAAGGCGGAGATAGTTGCTCTCACGAGAGCATTGGAACTGGCAGCGGGAAAAAGGGTAAATATTTGGACAGATTCTAAATATACATTCGGCGTGGTACATGCTCATGGAGCAATTTGGAAAGAACATGGATTGCTGACCGCTCAGTGAAAACACAAAGTATGCTGAAGAAATTTTAAAATTGTTAGAGGCTGTAAAACAACCAGAAAAGGTAGCTATCATGCATTGTCAGGGACACCAAAAGGGGAACACCGATTTTGAAATTGGAAAATCGATTGGCAGAGGCTAAGCAGGCAGCTGAAATAACTGAGGTGAAGGCATTGTCTTTGATACCAGACGGTAAAATCCAAACTATATCCAAATTATACAAAAGAAGACTTAAAATTAATTGAAGATTTGAAAGGTAAAATGAAACCAGATGGATGAGTATATTTAAAAGATAACCCCATAGTAATACCCTCTAGTTTGACATGGCCCATAGTTCTTACAGAACACAATAAAACGCATTGGGGAGCTGGCACACTGCATAAGAGCCTGAGTCAGACATTAGTGGGACGATATGATAAAACAAGTAACTCAACAATGTAGCATTTGCTTACACAATACCAAGGATAGAATAAAATTTGGAATAATCGGTAAAGGAAATTATTCGGGGCAACAGTGGCAAATTGATTTTTCAGAACTCCCTAGAAAAGGGGGGTATCATTATTTACTGGTTCTGACTGACACGTTTTCAGGAAGGCCTGAAGCCTTTCCCTGTCGAACAACCAAAGCAAGAGAAGTGGTTAAAGTCTTGTTAAATGAAATAATACCATGCTTTGGGATTCTAGTAGCAATGTCTTCTGATAGAGTTTCACATTTTTGTGCACAAGTGGTAGACCAGATAAGTAAGATTCTAAAGATAGATTGGCAACTGCATACTCCTTATAGACCACAGGCAAGTGGACAGGTAGAAAAAATGAACCATTTAATTAAACAATAAATAGCTAAAATTGGATAAGAAGCTAATTTGTCATGGCCTCAATCCCTCCCTTTAGCATTACTTGGAATTAGAGTTAAACCTAGAATAAAAGGAAATTTGAGTCCCTTCAAAATCTTATATGGAAGGCCATAGCAATTTCTATTTAGTGGAGAGGACCTAACGCAGTTAGGATCAGAATATTTATATGCTTATATAACTGAACTTCAGAAACAATTAAATAAAGTACATACATTTGTTTTAGGGACCAGGGCTAGAGGGTTGGATCAACCAATCCACCCCTTTAAGCTCGGGGATTATATATATATAAAGACTTTTTCAGGACAACCCGTGCAGGAAAAATGGAAGGAAAGTGGATGGGACCACACCAAGTATTACTGACAACACACACCGCCATTAAGATTAAGAAGCAAGCAGCTTGGATCCACAATTCAAGGGTGAAGAAGGCCCCGGCGAGGATATGGACCACCACTCCAATTGGACCAACAAAATTACGGTTTTCCAGATCCTAATGATTGCAGGGGTGCGGTTCTCGGATTTGGGGTGGGCAACTTGGGATGAGAACTTACACCTGACCTTAATACAAACAATTTCTCAAGTAACTAATAAGACGAACTGTTGGGTATGCACCCATCTGCCACAGCATGGGAATAAGGGTGTATCGTTAATTGGGATTCCCTTGCCTGCAAACTTATCTTGGACTAATTTGTGGGAAAACACATCTTGGGGTCGAAAATATTAAGCAGTTTTGGAACTAGAAGTGAGTAGCTTCATGCCGTTAGAATCCTATTATGTATGTGTACAAAGGTGTAACCCGCCTAAGGGTATAGGAAAACAGCATTGTATGAATACGGATACTACTTATGTGGGAAATCAGACATCTTGTAATTGAACAATTGATATTAGTACGACTAGCGGCTGGGCAAATTCAACCAGCTGGACGGTTCCAGAAGGAAAAGGGTGGTATTGGCTATGCAATGATACAGCCCGTAAGGTCTTGCCTGAGAATTGGAAGGGAACTTGCACTCTTGGAGCGGTAGTCCCCAATATGACAGTACATGATGTAGTGCCTCGAGGTTACTTGAGAAATCATATCCGGAGAATCAGATGAAAAATTAACAATCCATTGGTAGAGAGACACACCCCTTTTCATAGTTTTGTGCGATGGTTTATCCCATGGTTAGGAGTGAGTGAATTGGAAAAGGCAATAGTTAATATTTCTGCAATTATAGAGAAGTTAGAAAACAAAATTCTGGATGCTATAAAGGCTCAACAAGAAGAGATATCTAGTTTATCACAGGTAGTATTCCAAAATCGGATGGCCCTAGACTTGTTACTGGCCACTCAAGGGGGAGTCTGTACAGTAATAAACACAAGTTGTTGTATGTATGTAGATCAGAGTGGAAGGATCTCTACCGACCTGGAAGAAATATGGAAGCAGACAAGGATCCTACATGAGATCAGTAAAGATGATCTTTCATGGAGTTTTAGTGAACTATGGACTAAGTTAACCTCCTGGTTGCCCAATTTCCAATGGTTGAAACAAGTATTCATTGCTCTAATCGTATTAGTAGTGTTAGGAATATTTGTGTGCATGTTGTTTAGATGCCTGCTTTGTTGTGTTACTGTAAATAAAGAAAGTATCTGATGCAAAAGAATTTGCATGGGAAAAGAAAAGGGGGGATTGATTAAGGAGGTATTGGGGAGGCAAGGACAATCCCCAGACAAGGACTGTATATCTCGAAACAAGACACTGGAACTCATGATAAGGAAGCGGCAGGCGGACAGAGAAACGAATGTAAGGACTATAACTCTCGAAACTGGACATTGGAATTCATTATAAAGATACAACAAACGGGAGAATTGGCAACAACCAGCTCTTGCAATTAAGAAACATGCCAATTCAGCAGATTCCTGACCAAAGGTGAAAAGTACACTGTGAGGAAGACTCGGGGTCTTCCTCCCAAAGACCCCTGCCCACGTCCCAAAGACCCCTGCCCACAATTCTTGGAAGGCTCTGCGCAGGCGCAAGGTGCCAAAAGGCTAATTAGCATGAGAAGCGAGGGAAGGCGGGGATAGGTAATGCGTATGTATAGGTGCTTGTAGAATATTGATAGATTGATTGTATAAATTCAAGACTGCTTTCTGCTTTGGGTATGCACGATAGGTGGAGAGATCCCCTGTGCATCCAGCGCTGCAATAAAGAATATACCACTTAAAGGAATTTCGGCTTCGATCTTTGAATCAATTTGGCGACCCAGATGGGACAACCTCTCTGCCGGACTGCAGGACCTGCTGGGAACAGGACTCCCTAGGGTACCCCCGGGATTTCCCGGAGGGACTCCTCGACTCACCGGATCACTGCGGAGGCAGACAAGGACCCCATCATTGTAAGTGAGTATATTCTTTATTCTGGTTTGGTTTTCTGGTAGACCGGTCATCTGGAACTGTCTGTAAGTCAGAAGGTGATCTTCTGCGAGGCAGTGTTTGGTATATACTTTGTGGTTAGCACCATAAGTACATGTTTGGGGACCTTAAGGAAGGAGCTCGCTTTAAGGTCCATCTGGAATTGTGTTGTCTATTTCGGTTTTCTGACTCATGGAGTATGGTATTTAACTCTGGTTATTGTTACTGCGATTTTGGCTATTTTCCTGGTGGTAATAGTAGGTTCGTGGCATTGTTATAAGAAAGATATCGTTACGGTGTTACACAGTTCGGTTTTCTGACTTATCGCATGTGGAATTTGACTCTGACTATTGTTACTGTGATTTTGGCAATATTGCTGGTAATAGTAGTTTTGTGACATCGCTACTGAAAGATATTGCGTGCCCGTAGTTTTGTGAGTGATACGTTTTATGATACGCTTTTGTAAGTAACGTGTGTATTCTGAAAGTGTAAACTGGAAACTGGGGGGGGCAAACAAGCAGTGAAATTTTAAAGAAAAGTGTGTTAGGATGTGTTTTAAGTCACTGGAAGGATATTGGAGGATCTGCCGGTGGAAGTGTGAACAGGAAAACATTGATAAAATATCGTAATCAGTGGTGGCCGCTTTATAAGCTGGAATGTGGAGAAAAGTGGCCCCTAAATGGAACTTTAAACTATAATATTTTGCTACAGTTAATGTTGTTTTTTGAGAAGCAGAACAGGATGAAATGTTGTATACTGATGTTTCAGCATCTTGGTGGGAAAAGGTAGGGAATTAAGTTGGCCCCTGACTGAACCTTTGATGTTGGCATTAGAGAAGTACAGGCTGGAGAAAGATAAAGGAAGTGTTAAAAGGGTTGTTGAAAGTGTTAAAGGTGTTTGAAGTTGAATGAGCAGGGAAAGAGGATGTAGGAATGTTAATAGTTCTGCCTCTGCCCGAGGCAGAGATCTTAAAATCATGGGTGTTAGCCCTTTAGGGCAAAGGGACCATGATCGGTCCGAGAGAGTTGTCACAGAAACAGAAAAGAGGTACACTCTTAAAACAACCTGAGTTCATGTGCGAGCTCAGATTGCTGATGGGACCGTTCAGGGAACTGTGGACAACTGCATTCCCCTGACCGACCCCCACTAAGACCCGAATCATCCTGAAAATCATGAACGGTTAAGTAAATACTAAAACCTGGATGAATTGGGAATTGAGAATATGCTTCCAACAAGGTCTAAAAGAAAGCCCTATGGAATTTTTGGACCAACTCTGAAATGTAATGAAAATAAATAAATAAATAAATAAATAAATAAAACAAAACGGTTTGGACCTGGCTTTGGAGGACAAATTGACTAGCCTTTTCCTAGGGTAATCAACCCCCGATTTCAACAGGAATAACGGGGACCTGGGGAATCTACCCTAGCGGATCCTCCACTGGTTATAATGAAGCTAGGGGAGGAATGGAAGTGAAATTTCTTATTGCTATGGGGCAACGTATTCAGTTCTAAATCAAGCATTAATGCCTTCACAGAATTATTATGTTAGGGTAAAAGGTGTGTCGTGGTTTAACCCGGCCGGCAGCTAAACACCACGCAGCTGTTCGCTCCCCCTCCCCCTCCCTCTCTGGGATGGGGGAGAGAAATGGAAAGTGAAGCCTGTGAGTTGAGATAAAGACAGTTAAATAAGACAAAATAATAATAATAATAATAATAATAATAATAATACAATGATGATAATAGTACCACTACTAATAATGTGTACAAACAAGTGATGCACAATGCAATTGCTCACCACCCGCTGACCGATGCCCAGCCTAACCCCGAGCAGTCCGGCCCCCTCCCCCTGGCTAGCCACCCCTATGTATTGTTTAGCCTGACGTCAGATGCTATGGAATACCCCTTTGGCTAGTTTGGGTCACCTGTCCTGGGTCTGTCCCCTCCCAGCTCTTACTGCACCCCCAGCCTGCCTGTTGGCAGGACAGAGCAAGAAGCTGAGATGTCCTTGGCTTGGTATAAGCATTGCTCTGCAACAATTGAAACATCGGGGTGTTATCAGCACTCTTCTCATCCTAAGCCAAAACATAGCATTCTCCCAGCTACTAGGAAGAAAATTAACTCTGTTCTAACTGAAACCAGGACAAGGTGTAACCAAAAAGGCTTATTTTTGTGAACCTTTGAAGTACAAATTAGGGAAACAATGGGGCATACACAGATTTTTATCTATGCCTAGCTCCTCATGGGCACTCTTAGGTAGAGATTTATTAGAGCAAGTAGGAGCAGAAATTGTCTTTGAAAAAGGGAAAATGGAATTAAGAACAGGAGAAGAACAACTAATAAATGTGTTAAGCTTGGCACTAATACAAACTGACCCTAAAAGTGAAATACCTTTAGAGATCACAGATCAAGTATGTCCAGGAGTTTGGGCTACCGAAGTCCCTGGAAGAGCTAAAAATGTGACCTTAATAATTATTAAATTAAAGCCAGGAGAGAAACCCGTTAAGGTTAAGTAATATCCTTTGAGGACAGAAGATAGGAAAGGAATTAAAGAGATAATTGATCAATTTTTACAGTATGGATTATTGATTGAATGCGAATCAGAATCCAATGCACCCATATTGCCAATTAAAAAGGCAGATGAAAAAGCTATAGGCTAGTTCAGGATTTGAGGGCCATAAATAAAATCACTGAGGATATACATCCAGTAGTGGCAAACCCTTATACTTTGCTGACTAAATTAAAGAATAGTCAAGTCTGGTTTACCGTACTGGATTTAAAAGATGCCTTCTTCTGCCTAGGCTTAGCCACAGAAAGCCAAAACCTATTCGCCTTTGAATGGGAAAATCCCGATTCAGGCAGAAAGACGCAGCTTACGTGGACATTACTACCTCAAGGATTCAAGAATAGCCCCACTAATTTTGGAAACCAATTAGCAAGGGAACTCGAAACATGGATACCTCCGGACACTGAAGGTGCTTTGTTACAATATGTAGATGATCTCTTAATAGCTACCGAGACTAAAGGGAGTTGGATTCAATGGACTATAAGTCGTCTTAATTTTCTGGGTTTAAATGGATATCAAGTCTCTTGACAGAAAGTCCAGCTGGCTCAACAAAGTGTGACCTATCTGGGATTTGACATTTCGGAAGGACAACGAGAACTAGGAACTGAACATAAGGAAGTCATTTGCCGGACTCCAGAACCTCAAATGGTAAAGGAGCTACAAAGCTTTTTAGGAATGACAGGTTGGTGTCGCCTTTGGATTTATAATTATGGACTATTGGTAAAGCCTCTATGTGAATTGATAAAGATTAACCAGTCAAAGTTAGTCTGGACTGGAGAAGCACAAAAAGTCTTTAAACAACTTAAACAAGAATTGATGATTTTGAAATATCAAGCAATATTGGTAGAACAGGACGACGTGGAAATTGTGATAATTCATATTGTGAATCTAGCCTCTTTTCTTAGTGATGCTCCGGCACAAGCTGTGATTCACGATTGTTTAGAAACTCTAGAGACTGTGTATTCCAGCCTACCAGACCTTAAGGAGGAGCTCATGGAAGACGCGGAAGAAACTTGGTTCACGGATGGGAGCAGTTTTGTTACGCAAAGGCAACGTAAAGCTGGATATGCTATAACAACTACTCAGCAGGTAATCGAGTCTAAGCCTTTACCCCCTGGAACATCAGCTCAAAAGGCGGAGATAGTTGCTCTCACGAGAGCATTGGAACTGGCAGCGGGAAAAAGGGTAAATATTTGGACAGATTCTAAATATACATTCGGCGTGGTACATGCTCATGGAGCAATTTGGAAAGAACATGGATTGCTGACCGCTCAGTGAAAACACAAAGTATGCTGAAGAAATTTTAAAATTGTTAGAGGCTGTAAAACAACCAGAAAAGGTAGCTATCATGCATTGTCAGGGACACCAAAAGGGGAACACCGATTTTGAAATTGGAAAATCGATTGGCAGAGGCTAAGCAGGCAGCTGAAATAACTGAGGTGAAGGCATTGTCTTTGATACCAGACGGTAAAATCCAAACTATATCCAAATTATACAAAAGAAGACTTAAAATTAATTGAAGATTTGAAAGGTAAAATGAAACCAGATGGATGAGTATATTTAAAAGATAACCCCATAGTAATACCCTCTAGTTTGACATGGCCCATAGTTCTTACAGAACACAATAAAACGCATTGGGGAGCTGGCACACTGCATAAGAGCCTGAGTCAGACATTAGTGGGACGATATGATAAAACAAGTAACTCAACAATGTAGCATTTGCTTACACAATACCAAGGATAGAATAAAATTTGGAATAATCGGTAAAGGAAATTATTCGGGGCAACAGTGGCAAATTGATTTTTCAGAACTCCCTAGAAAAGGGGGGTATCATTATTTACTGGTTCTGACTGACACGTTTTCAGGAAGGCCTGAAGCCTTTCCCTGTCGAACAACCAAAGCAAGAGAAGTGGTTAAAGTCTTGTTAAATGAAATAATACCATGCTTTGGGATTCTAGTAGCAATGTCTTCTGATAGAGTTTCACATTTTTGTGCACAAGTGGTAGACCAGATAAGTAAGATTCTAAAGATAGATTGGCAACTGCATACTCCTTATAGACCACAGGCAAGTGGACAGGTAGAAAAAATGAACCATTTAATTAAACAATAAATAGCTAAAATTGGATAAGAAGCTAATTTGTCATGGCCTCAATCCCTCCCTTTAGCATTACTTGGAATTAGAGTTAAACCTAGAATAAAAGGAAATTTGAGTCCCTTCAAAATCTTATATGGAAGGCCATAGCAATTTCTATTTAGTGGAGAGGACCTAACGCAGTTAGGATCAGAATATTTATATGCTTATATAACTGAACTTCAGAAACAATTAAATAAAGTACATACATTTGTTTTAGGGACCAGGGCTAGAGGGTTGGATCAACCAATCCACCCCTTTAAGCTCGGGGATTATATATATATAAAGACTTTTTCAGGACAACCCGTGCAGGAAAAATGGAAGGAAAGTGGATGGGACCACACCAAGTATTACTGACAACACACACCGCCATTAAGATTAAGAAGCAAGCAGCTTGGATCCACAATTCAAGGGTGAAGAAGGCCCCGGCGAGGATATGGACCACCACTCCAATTGGACCAACAAAATTACGGTTTTCCAGATCCTAATGATTGCAGGGGTGCGGTTCTCGGATTTGGGGTGGGCAACTTGGGATGAGAACTTACACCTGACCTTAATACAAACAATTTCTCAAGTAACTAATAAGACGAACTGTTGGGTATGCACCCATCTGCCACAGCATGGGAATAAGGGTGTATCGTTAATTGGGATTCCCTTGCCTGCAAACTTATCTTGGACTAATTTGTGGGAAAACACATCTTGGGGTCGAAAATATTAAGCAGTTTTGGAACTAGAAGTGAGTAGCTTCATGCCGTTAGAATCCTATTATGTATGTGTACAAAGGTGTAACCCGCCTAAGGGTATAGGAAAACAGCATTGTATGAATACGGATACTACTTATGTGGGAAATCAGACATCTTGTAATTGAACAGTTGATATTAGTACGACTAGCGGCTGGGCAAATTCAACCAGCTGGACGGTTCCAGAAGGAAAAGGGTGGTATTGGCTATGCAATGATACAGCCCGTAAGGTCTTGCCTGAGAATTGGAAGGGAACTTGCACTCTTGGAGCGGTAGTCCCCAATATGACAGTACATGATGTAGTGCCTCGAGGTTACTTGAGAAATCATATCCGGAGAATCAGATGAAAAATTAACAATCCATTGGTAGAGAGACACACCCCTTTTCATAGTTTTGTGCGATGGTTTATCCCATGGTTAGGAGTGAGTGAATTGGAAAAGGCAATAGTTAATATTTCTGCAATTATAGAGAAGTTAGAAAACAAAATTCTGGATGCTATAAAGGCTCAACAAGAAGAGATATCTAGTTTATCACAGGTAGTATTCCAAAATCGGATGGCCCTAGACTTGTTACTGGCCACTCAAGGGGGAGTCTGTACAGTAATAAACACAAGTTGTTTTATGTATGTAGATCAGAGTGGAAGGATCTCTACCGACCTGGAAGAAATATGGAAGCAGACCAGGATCCTACATGAGATCAGTAAAGATGATCTTTCATGGAGTTTTAGTGAACTATGGACTAAGTTAACCTCCTGGTTGCCCAATTTCCAATGGTTGAAACAAGTATTCATTGCTCTAATCGTATTAGTAGTGTTAGGAATATTTGTGTGCATGTTGTTTAGATGCCTGCTTTGTTGTGTTACTGTAAATAAAGAAAGTATCTGATGCAAAAGAATTTGCATGGGAAAAGAAAAGGGGGGATTGATTAAGGAGGTATTGGGGAGGCAAGGACAATCCCCAGACAAGGACTGTATATCTCGAAACAAGACACTGGAACTCATGATAAGGAAGCGGCAGGCGGACAGAGAAACGAATGTAAGGACTATAACTCTCGAAACTGGACATTGGAATTCATTATAAAGATACAACAAACGGGAGAATTGGCAACAACCAGCTCTTGCAATTAAGAAACATGCCAATTCAGCAGATTCCTGACCAAAGGTGAAAAGTACACTGTGAGGAAGACTCGGGGTCTTCCTCCCAAAGACCCCTGCCCACGTCCCAAAGACCCCTGCCCACAATTCTTGGAAGGCTCTGCGCAGGCGCAAGGTGCCAAAAGGCTAATTAGCATGAGAAGCGAGGGAAGGCGGGGATAGGTAATGCGTATGTATAGGTGCTTGTAGAATATTGATAGATTGATTGTATAAATTCAAGACTGCTTTCTGCTTTGGGTATGCACGATAGGTGGAGAGATCCCCTGTGCATCCAGCGCTGCAATAAAGAATATACCACTTAAAGGAATTTCGGCTTCGATCTTTGAATCAATTTGGCGACCCAGATGGGACAACCTCTCTGCCGGACTGCAGGACCTGCTGGGAACAGGACTCCCTAGGGTACCCCCGGGATTTCCCGGAGGGACTCCTCGACTCACCGGATCACTGCGGAGGCAGACAAGGACCCCATCATTGTAAGTGAGTATATTCTTTATTCTGGTTTGGTTTTCTGGTAGACCGGTCATCTGGAACTGTCTGTAAGTCAGAAGGTGATCTTCTGCGAGGCAGTGTTTGGTATATACTTTGTGGTTAGCACCATAAGTACATGTTTGGGGACCTTAAGGAAGGAGCTCGCTTTAAGGTCCATCTGGAATTGTGTTGTCTATTTCGGTTTTCTGACTCATGGAGTATGGTATTTAACTCTGGTTATTGTTACTGCGATTTTGGCTATTTTCCTGGTGGTAATAGTAGGTTCGTGGCATTGTTATAAGAAAGATATCGTTACGGTGTTACACAGTTCGGTTTTCTGACTAATCGCATGTGGAATTTGACTCTGACTATTGTTACTGTGATTTTGGCAATATTGCTGGTAATAGTAGTTTTGTGACATCGCTACTGAAAGATATTGCGTGCCCGTAGTTTTGTGAGTGATACGTTTTGTGATACGCTTTTGTAAGTAACGTGTGTATTCTGAAAGTGTAAACTGGAAACTGGGGGGGGCAAACAAGCAGTGAAATTTTAAAGAAAAGTGTGTTAGGATGTGTTTTAAGTCACTGGAAGGATATTGGAGGATCTGCCGGTGGAAGTGTGAACAGGAAAACATTGATAAAATATCGTAATCAGTGGTGGCCGCTTTATAAGCTGGAATGTGGAGAAAAGTGGCCCCTAAATGGAACTTTAAACTATAATATTTTGCTACAGTTAATGTTGTTTTTTGAGAAGCAGAACAGGATGAAATGTTGTATACTGATGTTTCAGCATCTTGGTGGGAAAAGGTAGGGAATTAAGTTGGCCCCTGACTGAACCTTTGATGTTGGCATTAGAGAAGTACAGGCTGGAGAAAGATAAAGGAAGTGTTAAAAGGGTTGTTGAAAGTGTTAAAGGTGTTTGAAGTTGAATGAGCAGGGAAAGAGGATGTAGGAATGTTAATAGTTCTGCCTCTGCCCGAGGCAGAGATCTTAAAATCATGGGTGTTAGCCCTTTAGGGCAAAGGGACCATGATCGGTCCGAGAGAGTTGTCACAGAAACAGAAAAGAGGTACACTCTTAAAACAACCTGAGTTCATGTGCGAGCTCAGATTGCTGATGGGACCGTTCAGGGAACTGTGGACAACTGCATTCCCCTGACCGACCCCCACTAAGACCCGAATCATCCTGAAAATCATGAACGGTTAAGTAAATACTAAAACCTGGATGAATTGGGAATTGAGAATATGCTTCCAACAAGGTCTAAAAGAAAGCCCTATGGAATTTTTGGACCAACTCTGAAATGTAATGAAAATAAATAAATAAATAAATAAATAAAACAAAACGGTTTGGACCTGGCTTTGGAGGACAAATTGACTAGCCTTTTCCTAGGGTAATCAACCCCCGATTTCAACAGGAATAACGGGGACCTGGGGAATCTACCCTAGCGGATCCTCCACTGGTTATAATGAAGCTAGGGGAGGAATGGAAGTGAAATTTCTTATTGCTATGGGGCAACGTATTCAGTTCTAAATCAAGCATTAATGCCTTCACAGAATTATTATGTTAGGGTAAAAGGTGTGTCGTGGTTTAACCCGGCCGGCAGCTAAACACCACGCAGCTGTTCGCTCCCCCTCCCCCTCCCTCTCTGGGATGGGGGAGAGAAATGGAAAGTGAAGCCTGTGAGTTGAGATAAAGACAGTTAAATAAGACAAAATAATAATAATAATAATAATAATAATAATACAATGATGATAATAGTACCACTACTAATAATGTGTACAAACAAGTGATGCACAATGCAATTGCTCACCACCCGCTGACCGATGCCCAGCCTAACCCCGAGCAGTCCGGCCCCCTCCCCCTGGCTAGCCACCCCTATGTATTGTTTAGCCTGACGTCAGATGCTATGGAATACCCCTTTGGCTAGTTTGGGTCACCTGTCCTGGGTCTGTCCCCTCCCAGCTCTTACTGCACCCCCAGCCTGCCTGTTGGCAGGACAGAGCAAGAAGCTGAGATGTCCTTGGCTTGGTATAAGCATTGCTCTGCAACAATTGAAACATCGGGGTGTTATCAGCACTCTTCTCATCCTAAGCCAAAACATAGCATTCTCCCAGCTACTAGGAAGAAAATTAACTCTGTTCTAACTGAAACCAGGACAAGGTATAACCAAAAAGGCTTATTTTTGTGAACCTTTGAAGTACAAATTAGGGAAACAATGGGGCATACACAGATTTTTATCTATGCCTAGCTCCTCATGGGCACTCTTAGGTAGAGATTTATTAGAGCAAGTAGGAGCAGAAATTGTCTTTGAAAAAGGGAAAATGGAATTAAGAACAGGAGAAGAACAACTAATAAATGTGTTAAGCTTGGCACTAATACAAACTGACCCTAAAAGTGAAATACCTTTAGAGATCACAGATCAAGTATGTCCAGGAGTTTGGGCTACCGAAGTCCCTGGAAGAGCTAAAAATGTGACCTTAATAATTATTAAATTAAAGCCAGGAGAGAAACCCGTTAAGGTTAAGTAATATCCTTTGAGGACAGAAGATAGGAAAGGAATTAAAGAGATAATTGATCAATTTTTACAGTATGGATTATTGATTGAATGCGAATCAGAATCCAATGCACCCATATTGCCAATTAAAAAGGCAGATGAAAAAGCTATAGGCTAGTTCAGGATTTGAGGGCCATAAATAAAATCACTGAGGATATACATCCAGTAGTGGCAAACCCTTATACTTTGCTGACTAAATTAAAGAATAGTCAAGTCTGGTTTACCGTACTGGATTTAAAAGATGCCTTCTTCTGCCTAGGCTTAGCCACAGAAAGCCAAAACCTATTCGCCTTTGAATGGGAAAATCCCGATTCAGGCAGAAAGACGCAGCTTACGTGGACATTACTACCTCAAGGATTCAAGAATAGCCCCACTAATTTTGGAAACCAATTAGCAAGGGAACTCGAAACATGGATACCTCCGGACACTGAAGGTGCTTTGTTACAATATGTAGATGATCTCTTAATAGCTACCGAGACTAAAGGGAGTTGGATTCAATGGACTATAAGTCGTCTTAATTTTCTGGGTTTAAATGGATATCAAGTCTCTTGACAGAAAGTCCAGCTGGCTCAACAAAGTGTGACCTATCTGGGATTTGACATTTCGGAAGGACAACGAGAACTAGGAACTGAACATAAGGAAGTCATTTGCCGGACTCCAGAACCTCAAATGGTAAAGGAGCTACAAAGCTTTTTAGGAATGACAGGTTGGTGTCGCCTTTGGATTTATAATTATGGACTATTGGTAAAGCCTCTATGTGAATTGATAAAGATTAACCAGTCAAAGTTAGTCTGGACTGGAGAAGCACAAAAAGTCTTTAAACAACTTAAACAAGAATTGATGATTTTGAAATATCAAGCAATATTGGTAGAACAGGACGACGTGGAAATTGTGATAATTCATATTGTGAATCTAGCCTCTTTTCTTAGTGATGCTCCGGCACAAGCTGTGATTCACGATTGTTTAGAAACTCTAGAGACTGTGTATTCCAGCCTACCAGACCTTAAGGAGGAGCTCATGGAAGACGCGGAAGAAACTTGGTTCACGGATGGGAGCAGTTTTGTTACGCAAAGGCAACGTAAAGCTGGATATGCTATAACAACTACTCAGCAGGTAATCGAGTCTAAGCCTTTACCCCCTGGAACATCAGCTCAAAAGGCGGAGATAGTTGCTCTCACGAGAGCATTGGAACTGGCAGCGGGAAAAAGGGTAAATATTTGGACAGATTCTAAATATACATTCGGCGTGGTACATGCTCATGGAGCAATTTGGAAAGAACATGGATTGCTGACCGCTCAGTGAAAACACAAAGTATGCTGAAGAAATTTTAAAATTGTTAGAGGCTGTAAAACAACCAGAAAAGGTAGCTATCATGCATTGTCAGGGACACCAAAAGGGGAACACCGATTTTGAAATTGGAAAATCGATTGGCAGAGGCTAAGCAGGCAGCTGAAATAACTGAGGTGAAGGCATTGTCTTTGATACCAGACGGTAAAATCCAAACTATATCCAAATTATACAAAAGAAGACTTAAAATTAATTGAAGATTTGAAAGGTAAAATGAAACCAGATGGATGAGTATATTTAAAAGATAACCCCATAGTAATACCCTCTAGTTTGACATGGCCCATAGTTCTTACAGAACACAATAAAACGCATTGGGGAGCTGGCACACTGCATAAGAGCCTGAGTCAGACATTAGTGGGACGATATGATAAAACAAGTAACTCAACAATGTAGCATTTGCTTACACAATACCAAGGATAGAATAAAATTTGGAATAATCGGTAAAGGAAATTATTCGGGGCAACAGTGGCAAATTGATTTTTCAGAACTCCCTAGAAAAGGGGGGTATCATTATTTACTGGTTCTGACTGACACGTTTTCAGGAAGGCCTGAAGCCTTTCCCTGTCGAACAACCAAAGCAAGAGAAGTGGTTAAAGTCTTGTTAAATGAAATAATACCATGCTTTGGGATTCTAGTAGCAATGTCTTCTGATAGAGTTTCACATTTTTGTGCACAAGTGGTAGACCAGATAAGTAAGATTCTAAAGATAGATTGGCAACTGCATACTCCTTATAGACCACAGGCAAGTGGACAGGTAGAAAAAATGAACCATTTAATTAAACAATAAATAGCTAAAATTGGATAAGAAGCTAATTTGTCATGGCCTCAATCCCTCCCTTTAGCATTACTTGGAATTAGAGTTAAACCTAGAATAAAAGGAAATTTGAGTCCCTTCAAAATCTTATATGGAAGGCCATAGCAATTTCTATTTAGTGGAGAGGACCTAACGCAGTTAGGATCAGAATATTTATATGCTTATATAACTGAACTTCAGAAACAATTAAATAAAGTACATACATTTGTTTTAGGGACCAGGGCTAGAGGGTTGGATCAACCAATCCACCCCTTTAAGCTCGGGGATTATATATATATAAAGACTTTTTCAGGACAACCCGTGCAGGAAAAATGGAAGGAAAGTGGATGGGACCACACCAAGTATTACTGACAACACACACCGCCATTAAGATTAAGAAGCAAGCAGCTTGGATCCACAATTCAAGGGTGAAGAAGGCCCCGGCGAGGATATGGACCACCACTCCAATTGGACCAACAAAATTACGGTTTTCCAGATCCTAATGATTGCAGGGGTGCGGTTCTCGGATTTGGGGTGGGCAACTTGGGATGAGAACTTACACCTGACCTTAATACAAACAATTTCTCAAGTAACTAATAAGACGAACTGTTGGGTATGCACCCATCTGCCACAGCATGGGAATAAGGGTGTATCGTTAATTGGGATTCCCTTGCCTGCAAACTTATCTTGGACTAATTTGTGGGAAAACACATCTTGGGGTCGAAAATATTAAGCAGTTTTGGAACTAGAAGTGAGTAGCTTCATGCCGTTAGAATCCTATTATGTATGTGTACAAAGGTGTAACCCGCCTAAGGGTATAGGAAAACAGCATTGTATGAATACGGATACTACTTATGTGGGAAATCAGACATCTTGTAATTGAACAATTGATATTAGTACGACTAGCGGCTGGGCAAATTCAACCAGCTGGACGGTTCCAGAAGGAAAAGGGTGGTATTGGCTATGCAATGATACAGCCCGTAAGGTCTTGCCTGAGAATTGGAAGGGAACTTGCACTCTTGGAGCGGTAGTCCCCAATATGACAGTACATGATGTAGTGCCTCGAGGTTACTTGAGAAATCATATCCGGAGAATCAGATGAAAAATTAACAATCCATTGGTAGAGAGACACACCCCTTTTCATAGTTTTGTGCGATGGTTTATCCCATGGTTAGGAGTGAGTGAATTGGAAAAGGCAATAGTTAATATTTCTGCAATTATAGAGAAGTTAGAAAACAAAATTCTGGATGCTATAAAGGCTCAACAAGAAGAGATATCTAGTTTATCACAGGTAGTATTCCAAAATCGGATGGCCCTAGACTTGTTACTGGCCACTCAAGGGGGAATCTGTACAGTAATAAACACAAGTTGTTGTATGTATGTAGATCAGAGTGGAAGGATCTCTACCGACCTGGAAGAAATATGGAAGCAGACCAGGATCCTACATGAGATCAGTAAAGATGATCTTTCATGGAGTTTTAGTGAACTATGGACTAAGTTAACCTCCTGGTTGCCCAATTTCCAATGGTTGAAACAAGTATTCATTGCTCTAATCGTATTAGTAGTGTTAGGAATATTTGTGTGCATGTTGTTTAGATGCCTGCTTTGTTGTGTTACTGTAAATAAAGAAAGTATCTGATGCAAAAGAATTTGCATGGGAAAAGAAAAGGGGGGATTGATTAAGGAGGTATTGGGGAGGCAAGGACAATCCCCAGACAAGGACTGTATATCTCGAAACAAGACACTGGAACTCATGATAAGGAAGCGGCAGGCGGACAGAGAAACGAATGTAAGGACTATAAGTCTCGAAACTGGACATTGGAATTCATTATAAAGATACAACAAACGGGAGAATTGGCAACAACCAGCTCTTGCAATTAAGAAACATGCCAATTCAGCAGATTCCTGACCAAAGGTGAAAAGTACACTGTGAGGAAGACTCGGGGTCTTCCTCCCAAAGACCCCTGCCCACGTCCCAAAGACCCCTGCCCACAATTCTTGGAAGGCTCTGCGCAGGCGCAAGGTGCCAAAAGGCTAATTAGCATGAGAAGCGAGGGAAGGCGGGGATAGGTAATGCGTATGTATAGGTGCTTGTAGAATATTGATAGATTGATTGTATAAATTCAAGACTGCTTTCTGCTTTGGGTATGCACGATAGGTGGAGAGATCCCCTGTGCATCCAGCGCTGCAATAAAGAATATACCACTTAAAGGAATTTCGGCTTCGATCTTTGAATCAATTTGGCGACCCAGATGGGACAACCTCTCTGCCGGACTGCAGGACCTGCTGGGAACAGGACTCCCTAGGGTACCCCCGGGATTTCCCGGAGGGACTCCTCGACTCACCGGATCACTGCGGAGGCAGACAAGGACCCCATCATTGTAAGTGAGTATATTCTTTATTCTGGTTTGGTTTTCTGGTAGACCGGTCATCTGGAACTGTCTGTAAGTCAGAAGGTGATCTTCTGCGAGGCAGTGTTTGGTATATACTTTGTGGTTAGCACCATAAGTACATGTTTGGGGACCTTAAGGAAGGAGCTCGCTTTAAGGTCCATCTGGAATTGTGTTGTCTATTTCGGTTTTCTGACTCATGGAGTATGGTATTTAACTCTGGTTCTTGTTACTGCGATTTTGGCTATTTTCCTGGTGGTAATAGTAGGTTCGTGGCATTGTTATAAGAAAGATATCGTTACGGTGTTACACAGTTCGGTTTTCTGACTTATCGCATGTGGAATTTGACTCTGACTATTGTTACTGTGATTTTGGCAATATTGCTGGTAATAGTAGTTTTGTGACATCGCTACTGAAAGATATTGCGTGCCCGTAGTTTTGTGAGTGATACGTTTTGTGATACGCTTTTGTAAGTAACGTGTGTATTCTGAAAGTGTAAACTGGAAACTGGGGGGGCAAACAAGCAGTGAAATTTTAAAGAAAAGTGTGTTAGGATGTGTTTTAAGTCACTGGAAGGATATTGGAGGATCTGCCGGTGGAAGTGTGAACAGGAAAACATTGATAAAATATCGTAATCAGTGGTGGCCGCTTTATAAGCCGGAATGTGGAGAAAAGTGGCCCCTAAATGGAACTTTAAACTATAATATTTTGCTACAGTTAATGTTGTTTTTTGAGAAGCAGAACAGGATGAAATGTTGTATACTGATGTTTCAGCATCTTGGTGGGAAAAGGTAGGGAATTAAGTTGGCCCCTGACTGAACCTTTGATGTTGGCATTAGAGAAGTACAGGCTGGAGAAAGATAAAGGAAGTGTTAAAAGGGTTGTTGAAAGTGTTAAAGGTGTTTGAAGTTGAATGAGCAGGGAAAGAGGATGTAGGAATGTTAATAGTTCTGCCTCTGCCCGAGGCAGAGATCTTAAAATCATGGGTGTTAGCCCTTTAGGGCAAAGGGACCATGATCGGTCCGAGAGAGTTGTCACAGAAACAGAAAAGAGGTACACTCTTAAAACAACCTGAGTTCATGTGCGAGCTCAGATTGCTGATGGGACCGTTCAGGGAACTGTGGACAACTGCATTCCCCTGACCGACCCCCACTAAGACCCGAATCATCCTGAAAATCATGAACGGTTAAGTAAATACTAAAACCTGGATGAATTGGGAATTGAGAATATGCTTCCAACAAGGTCTAAAAGAAAGCCCTATGGAATTTTTGGACCAACTCTGAAATGTAATGAAAATAAATAAATAAATAAATAAATAAAACAAAACAGTTTGGACCTGGCTTTGGAGGACAAATTGACTAGCCTTTTCCTAGGGTAATCAACCCCTGATTTCAACAGGAATAACGGGGACCTGCGGAATCTACCCTAGCGGATCCTCCACTGGTTATAATGAAGCTAGGGGAGGAATGGAAGTGAAATTTCTTATTGCTATGGGGCAACGTATTCAGTTCTAAATCAAGCATTAATGCCTTCACAGAATTATTATGTTAGGGTAAAAGGTGTGTCGTGGTTTAACCCGGCCGGCAGCTAAACACCACGCAGCTGTTCGCTCCCCCTCCCCCTCCCTCTCTGGGATGGGGGAGAGAAATGGAAAGTGAAGCCTGTGAGTTGAGATAAAGACAGTTTAATAAGACAAAATAATAATAATAATAATAATAATAATAATAATAATAATAATAATAATACAATGATGATAATAGTACCACTACTAATAATGTGTACAAACAAGTGAGGCACAATGCAATTGCTCACCACCCGCTGACCGATGCCCAGCCTAACCCCGAGCAGTCCGGCCCCCTCCCCCTGGCTAGCCACCCCTATGTATTGTTTAGCCTGACGTCAGATGCTATGGAATACCCCTTTGGCTAGTTTGGGTCACCTGTCCTGGGTCTGTCCCCTCCCAGCTCTTACTGCACCCCCAGCCTGCCTGTTGGCAGGACAGAGCAAGAAGCTGAGATGTCCTTGGCTTGGTATAAGCATTGCTCTGCAACAATTAAAACATCAGGGTGTTATCAGCACTCTTCTCATCCTAAGCCAAAACATAGCATTCTCCCAGCTACTAGGAAGAAAATTAACTCTGTTCTAACTGAAACCAGGACAAGGTGTAACCGAAAAGGCTTATTTTTGTGAACCTTTGAAGTACAAGTTAGGGAAACAATGGGGCATACACAGATTTTTATCTATGCCTAGCTCCTCATGGGCATTCTTAGGTAGAGATTTATTAGAGCAAGTAGGAGCAGAAATTGTCTTTGAAAAAGGGAAAATGGAATTAAGAACAGGAGAAGAACAACTAATAAATGTGTTAAGCTTGGCACTAATACAAACTGACCCTAAAAGTGAAATACCTTTAGAGATCACAGATCAAGTATGTCCAGGAGTTTGGGCTACCGAAGTCCCTGGAAGAGCTAAAAATGTGACCTTAATAATTATTAAATTAAAGCCAGGAGAGAAACCCGTTAAGGTTAAGTAATATCCTTTGAGGACAGAAGATAGGAAAGGAATTAAAGAGATAATTGATCAATTTTTACAGTATGGATTATTGATTGAATGCGAATCAGAATACAATGCACCCATATTGCCAATTAAAAAGGCAGATGAAAAAGCTATAGGCTAGTTCAGGATTTGAGGGCCATAAATAAAATCACTGAGGATATACATCCAGTAGTGGCAAACCCTTATACTTTGCTGACTAAATTAAAGAATAGTCAAGTCTGGTTTACCGTACTGGATTTAAAAGATGCCTTCTTCTGCCTAGGCTTAGCCACAGAAAGCCAAAACCTATTCGCCTTTGAATGGGAAAATCCCGATTCAGGCAGAAAGACGCAGCTTACGTGGACATTACTACCTCAAGGATTCAAGAATAGCCCCACTAATTTTGGAAACCAATTAGCAAGGGAACTCGAAACATGGATACCTCCGGACACTGAAGGTGCTTTGTTACAATATGTAGATGATCTCTTAATAGCTACCGAGACTAAAGGGAGTTGGATTCAATGGACTATAAGTCGTCTTAATTTTCTGGGTTTAAATGGATATCAAGTCTCTTGACAGAAAGTCCAGCTGGCTCAACAAAGTGTGACCTATCTGGGATTTGACATTTCGGAAGGACAACGAGAACTAGGAACTGAACATAAGGAAGTCATTTGCCGGACTCCAGAACCTCAAATGGTAAAGGAGCTACAAAGCTTTTTAGGAATGACAGGTTGGTGTCGCCTTTGGATTTATAATTATGGACTATTGGTAAAGCCTCTATGTGAATTGATAAAGATTAACCAGTCAAAGTTAGTCTGGACTGGAGAAGCACAAAAAGTCTTTAAACAACTTAAACAAGAATTGATGATTTTGAAATATCAAGCAATATTGGTAGAACAGGACGACGTGGAAATTGTGATAATTCATATTGTGAATCTAGCCTCTTTTCTTAGTGATGCTCCGGCACAAGCTGTGATTCACGATTGTTTAGAAACTCTAGAGACTGTGTATTCCAGCCGACCAGACCTTAAGGAGGAGCCCATGGAAGATGCGGAAGAAACTTGGTTCACGGATGGGAGCAGTTTTGTTACGCAAAGACAACGTAAAGCTGGATATGCTATAACAACTACTCAGCAGGTAATCGAGTCTAAGCCTTTACCCCCTGGAACATCAGCTCAAAAGGCGGAGATAGTTGCTCTCACGAGAGCATTGGAACTGGCAGCGGGAAAAAGGGTAAATATTTGGACAGATTCTAAATATACATTCGGCGTGGTACATGCTCATGGAGCAATTTGGAAAGAACATGGATTGCTGACCGCTCAGTGAAAACACAAAGTATGCTGAAGAAATTTTAAAATTGTTAGAGGCTGTAAAACAACCAGAAAAGGTAGCTATCATGCATTGTCAGGGACACCAAAAGGGGAACACCGATTTTGATATTGGAAAATCGATTGGCAGAGGCTAAGCAGGCAGCTGAAATAACTGAGGTGAAGGCATTGTCTTTGATACCAGACGGTAAAATCCAAACTATATCCAAATTATACAAAAGAAGACTTAAAATTAATTGAAGATTTGAAAGGTAAAATGAAACCAGATGGATGAGTATATTTAAAAGATAACCCCATAGTAATACCCTCTAGTTTGACATGGCCCATAGTTCTTACAGAACACAATAAAACGCATTGGGGAGCTGGCACACTGCATAAGAGCCTGAGTCAGACATTAGTGGGACGATATGATAAAACAAGTAACTCAACAATGTAGCATTTGCTTACACAATACCAAGGATAGAATAAAATTTGGAATAATCGGTAAAGGAAATTATTCGGGGCAACAGTGGCAAATTGATTTTTCAGAACTCCCTAGAAAAGGGGGGTATCATTATTTACTGGTTCTGACTGACACGTTTTCAGGAAGGCCTGAAGCCTTTCCCTGTCGAACAACCAAAGCAAGAGAAGTGGTTAAAGTCTTGTTAAATGAAATAATACCATGCTTTGGGATTCTAGTAGCAATGTCTTCTGATAGAGTTTCACATTTTTGTGCACAAGTGGTAGAACAGATAAGTAAGATTCTAAAGATAGATTGGCAACTGCATACTCCTTATAGACCACAGGCAAGTGGACAGGTAGAAAAAATGAACCATTTAATTAAACAATAAATAGCTAAAATTGGATAAGAAGCTAATTTGTCATGGCCTCAATCCCTCCCTTTAGCATTACTTGGAATTAGAGTTAAACCTAGAATAAAAGGGAATTTGAGTCCCTTCAAAATCTTATATGGAAGGCCATAGCAATTTCTATTTAGTGGAGAGGACCTAACGCAGTTAGGATCAGAATATTTATATGCTTATATAACTGAACTTCAGAAACAATTAAATAAAGTACATACATTTGTTTTAGGGACCAGGGCTAGAGGGTTGGATCAACCAATCCACCCCTTTAAGCTCGGGGATTATATATATATAAAGACTTTTTCAGGACAACCCGTACAGGAAAAATGGAAGGAAAGTGGATGGGAGCATACCAAGTATTACTGACAACACACACCGCCATTAAGATTAAGAAGCAAGCAGCTTGGATCCACAATTCAAGGGTGAAGAAGGCCCCGGCGAGGATATGGACCACCACTCCAATTGGACCAACAAAATTACGGTTTTCCAGATCCTAATGATTGCAGGGGTGCGGTTCTCGGATTTGGGGTGGGCAACTTGGGATGAGAACTTACACCTGACCTTAATACAAACAATTTCTCAAGTAACTAATAAGACGAACTGTTGGGTATGCACCCATCTGCCACAGCATGGGAATAAGGGTGTATCGTTAATTGGGATTCCCTTGCCTGCAAACTTATCTTGGACTAATTTGTGGGAAAACACATCTTGGGGTCGAAAATATTAAGCAGTTCTGGAACTAGAAGTGAGTAGCTTCTTGCCGTTAGAATCCTATTATGTGTGTGTACAAAGGTGTAACCCGCCTAAGGGTATAGGAAAACAGCATTGTATAAATACGGATACTACTTATGTGGGAAATCAGACATCTTGTAATTGAACAATTGATATTAGTACGACTAGCGGCTGGGCAAATTCAACCAGCTGGACGGTTCCAGAAGGAAAAGGGTGGTATTGGCTATGCAATGATACAGCCCGTAAGGTCTTGCCTGAGAATTGGAAGGGAACTTGCACTCTTGGAGCGGTAGTCCCCAATATGACAGTACATGATGTAGTGCCTCGAGGTTACTTGAGAAATCATATCCGGAGAATCAGATGAAAAATTAACAATCCATTGGTAGAGAGACACACCCCTTTTCATAGTTTTGTGCGATGGTTTATCTCATGGTTAGGAGTGAGTGAATTGGAAAAGGCAATAGTTAATATTTCTGCAATTATAGAGAAGTTAGAAAACAAAATTCTGGATGCTATAAAGGCTCAACAAGAAGAGATATCTAGTTTATCACAGGTAGTATTCCAAAATCGGATGGCCCTAGACTTGTTACTGGCCACTCAAGGGGGAGTCTGTACAGTAATAAACACAAGTTGTTTTATGTATGTAGATCAGAGTGGAAGGATCTCTACCGACCTGGAAGAAATATGGAAGCAGACCAGGATCCTACATGAGATCAGTAAAGATGATCTTTCATGGAGTTTTAGTGAACTATGGACTAAGTTAACCTCCTGGTTGCCCAATTTCCAATGGTTGAAACAAGTATTCATTGCTCTAATCGTATTAGTAGTGTTAGGAATATTTGTGTGCATGTTGTTTAGATGCCTGCTTTGTTGTGTTACTGTAAATAAAGAAAGTATCTGATGCAAAAGAATTTGCATGGGAAAAGAAAAGGGGGGATTGATTAAGGAGGTATTGGGGAGGCAAGGACAATCCCCAGACAAGGACTGTATATCTCGAAACAAGACACTGGAACTCATGATAAGGAAGCGGCAGGCGGACAGAGAAACGAATGTAAGGACTATAACTCTCGAAACTGGACATTGGAATTCATTATAAAGATACAACAAACGGGAGAATTGGCAACAACCAGCTCTTGCAATTAAGAAACATGCCAAT
The DNA here is from genome assembly GCF_964211825.1 of Aythya ferina. Classification (NCBI taxonomy): domain Eukaryota; kingdom Metazoa; phylum Chordata; class Aves; order Anseriformes; family Anatidae; genus Aythya; species Aythya ferina. Next base: position 700,776 of record NW_028181444.1, read on the forward strand.
TCAGCAGATTCCTGACCAAAGGTGAAAAGTACACTGTGAGGAAGACTCGGGGTCTTCCTCCCAAAGACCCCTGCCCACGTCCCAAAGACCCCTGCCCACAATTCTTGGAAGGCTCTGCGCAGGCGCAAGGTGCCAAAAGGCTAATTAGCATGAGAAGCGAGGGAAGGCGGGGATAGGTAATGCGTATGTATAGGTGCTTGTAGAATATTGATAGATTGATTGTATAAATTCAAGACTGCTTTCTGCTTTGGGTATGCATGATAGGTGGAGAGATCCCCTGTGCATCCAGCGCTGCAATAAAGAATATACCACTTAAAGGAATTTCGGCTTCGATCTTTGAATCAATTTGGCGACCCAGATGGGACAACCTCTCTGCCGGACTGCAGGACCTGCTGGGAACAGGACTCCCTAGGGTACCCCCGGGATTTCCCGGAGGGACTCCTCGACTCACCGGATCACTGCGGAGGCAGACAAGGACCCCATCATTGTAAGTGAGTATATTCTTTATTCTGGTTTGGTTTTCTGGTAGACCGGTCATCTGGAACTGTCTGTAAGTCAGAAGGTGATCTTCTGCGAGGCAGTGTTTGGTATATACTTTGTGGTTAGCACCATAAGTACATGTTTGGGGACCTTAAGGAAGGAGCTCGCTTTAAGGTCCATCTGGAATTGTGTTGTCTATTTCGGTTTTCTGACTCATGGAGTATGGTATTTAACTCTGGTTATTGTTACTGTGATTTTGGCTATTTTCCTGGTGGTAATAGTAGGTTCGTGGCATTGTTATAAGAAAGATATCGTTACGGTGTTACACAGTTCGGTTTTCTGACTTATCGCATGTGGAATTTGACTCTGACTATTGTTACTGTGATTTTGGCAATATTGCTGGTAATAGTAGTTTTGTGACATCGCTACTGAAAGATATTGCGTGCCCGTAGTTTTGTGAGTGATACGTTTTGTGATACGCTTTTGTAAGTAACGTGTGTATTCTGAAAGTGTAAACTGGAAACTGGGGGGGCAAACAAGCAGTGAAATTTTAAAGAAAAGTGTGTTAGGATGTGTTTTAAGTCACTGGAAGGATATTGGAGGATCTGCCGGTGGAAGTGTGAACAGGAAAACATTGATAAAATATCGTAATCAGTGGTGGCCGCTTTACAAGCCGGAATGTGGAGAAAAGTGGCCCCTAAATGGAACTTTAAACTATAATATTTTGCTACAGTTAATGTTGTTTTTTGAGAAGCAGAACAGGATGAAATGTTGTATACTGATGTTTCAGCATCTTGGTGGGAAAAGGTAGGGAATTAAGTTGGCCCCTGACTGAACCTTTGATGTTGGCATTAGAGAAGTACAGGCTGGAGAAAGATAAAGGAAGTGTTAAAAGGGTTGTTGAAAGTGTTAAAGGTGTTTGAAGTTGAATGAGCAGGGAAAGAGGATGTAGGAATGTTAATAGTTCTGCCTCTGCCCGAGGCAGAGATCTTAAAATCATGGGTGTTAGCCCTTTAGGGCAAAGGGACCATGATCGGTCCGAGAGAGTTGTCACAGAAACAGAAAAGAGGTACACTCTTAAAACAACCTGAGTTCATGTGCGAGCTCAGATTGCTGATGGGACCGTTCAGGGAACTGTGGACAACTGCATTCCCCTGACCGACCCCCACTAAGACCCGAATCATCCTGAAAATCATGAACGGTTAAGTAAATACTAAAACCTGGATGAATTGGGAATTGAGAATATGCTTCCAACAAGGTCTAAAAGAAAGCCCTATGGAATTTTTGGACCAACTCTGAAATGTAATGAAAATAAATAAATAAATAAATAAATAAAACAAAACGGTTTGGACCTGGCTTTGGAGGACAAATTGACTAGCCTTTTCCTAGGGTAATCAACCCCCGATTTCAACAGGAATAACGGGGACCTGGGGAATCTACCCTAGCGGATCCTCCACTGGTTATAATGAAGCTAGGGGAGGAATGGAAGTGAAATTTCTTATTGCTATGGGGCAACGTATTCAGTTCTAAATCAAGCATTAATGCCTTCACAGAATTATTATGTTAGGGTAAAAGGTGTGTCGTGGTTTAACCCGGCCGGCAGCTAAACACCACGCAGCTGTTCGCTCCCCCTCCCCCTCCCTCTCTGGGATGGGGGAGAGAAATGGAAAGTGAAGCCTGTGAGTTGAGATAAAGACAGTTTAATAAGACAAAATAATAATAATAATAATAATAATAATAATAATAATAATAATAATAATAATAATAATACAATGATGATAATAGTACCACTACTAATAATGTGTACAAACAAGTGATGCACAATGCAATTGCTCACCACCCGCTGACCGATGCCCAGCCTAACCCCGAGCAGTCCGGCCCCCTCCCCCTGGCTAGCCACCCCTATGTATTGTTTAGCCTGACGTCAGATGCTATGGAATACCCCTTTGGCTAGTTTGGGTCACCTGTCCTGGGTCTGTCCCCTCCCAGCTCTTACTGCACCCCCAGCCTGCCTGTTGGCAGGACAGAGCAAGAAGCTGAGATGTCCTTGGCTTGGTATAAGCATTGCTCTGCAACAATTAAAACATCAGGGTGTTATCAGCACTCTTCTCATCCTAAGCCAAAACATAGCATTCTCCCAGCTACTAGGAAGAAAATTAACTCTGTTCTAACTGAAACCAGGACAAGGTGTAACCGAAAAGGCTTATTTTTGTGAACCTTTGAAGTACAAGTTAGGGAAACAATGGGGCATACACAGATTTTTATCTATGCCTAGCTCCTCATGGGCATTCTTAGGTAGAGATTTATTAGAGCAAGTAGGAGCAGAAATTGTCTTTGAAAAAGGGAAAATGGAATTAAGAACAGGAGAAGAACAACTAATAAATGTGTTAAGCTTGGCACTAATACAAACTGACCCTAAAAGTGAAATACCTTTAGAGATCACAGATCAAGTATGTCCAGGAGTTTGGGCTACCGAAGTCCCTGGAAGAGCTAAAAATGTGACCTTAATAATTATTAAATTAAAGCCAGGAGAGAAACCCGTTAAGGTTAAGTAATATCCTTTGAGGACAGAAGATAGGAAAGGAATTAAAGAGATAATTGATCAATTTTTACAGTATGGATTATTGATTGAATGCGAATCAGAATCCAATGCACCCATATTGCCAATTAAAAAGGCAGATGAAAAAGCTATAGGCTAGTTCAGGATTTGAGGGCCATAAATAAAATCACTGAGGATATACATCCAGTAGTGGCAAACCCTTATACTTTGCTGACTAAATTAAAGAATAGTCAAGTCTGGTTTACCGTACTGGATTTAAAAGATGCCTTCTTCTGCCTAGGCTTAGCCACAGAAAGCCAAAACCTATTCGCCTTTGAATGGGAAAATCCCGATTCAGGCAGAAAGACGCAGCTTACGTGGACATTACTACCTCAAGGATTCAAGAATAGCCCCACTATTTTTGGAAACCAATTAGCAAGGGAACTCGAAACATGGATACCTCCGGACACTGAAGGTGCTTTGTTACAATATGTAGATGATCTCTTAATAGCTACCGAGACTAAAGGGAGTTGGATTCAATGGACTATAAGTCGTCTTAATTTTCTGGGTTTAAATGGATATCAAGTCTCTTGACAGAAAGTCCAGCTGGCTCAACAAAGTGTGACCTATCTGGGATTTGACATTTCGGAAGGACAACGAGAACTAGGAACTGAACATAAGGAAGTCATTTGCCGGACTCCAGAACCTCAAATGGTAAAGGAGCTACAAAGCTTTTTAGGAATGACAGGTTGGTGTCGCCTTTGGATTTATAATTATGGACTATTGGTAAAGCCTCTATGTGAATTGATAAAGATTAACCAGTCAAAGTTAGTCTGGACTGGAGAAGCACAAAAAGTCTTTAAACAACTTAAACAAGAATTGATGATTTTGAAATATCAAGCAATATTGGTAGAACAGGACGACGTGGAAATTGTGATAATTCATATTGTGAATCTAGCCTCTTTTCTTAGTGATGCTCCGGCACAAGCTGTGATTCACGATTGTTTAGAAACTCTAGAGACTGTGTATTCCAGCCGACCAGACCTTAAGGAGGAGCCCATGGAAGATGCGGAAGAAACTTGGTTCACGGATGGGAGCAGTTTTGTTACGCAAAGACAACGTAAAGCTGGATATGCTATAACAACTACTCAGCAGGTAATCGAGTCTAAGCCTTTACCCCCTGGAACATCAGCTCAAAAGGCGGAGATAGTTGCTCTCACGAGAGCATTGGAACTGGCAGCGGGAAAAAGGGTAAATATTTGGACAGATTCTAAATATACATTCGGCGTGGTACATGCTCATGGAGCAATTTGGAAAGAACATGGATTGCTGACCGCTCAGTGAAAACACAAAGTATGCTGAAGAAATTTTAAAATTGTTAGAGGCTGTAAAACAACCAGAAAAGGTAGCTATCATGCATTGTCAGGGACACCAAAAGGGGAACACCGATTTTGATATTGGAAAATCGATTGGCAGAGGCTAAGCAGGCAGCTGAAATAACTGAGGTGAAGGCATTGTCTTTGATACCAGACGGTAAAATCCAAACTATATCCAAATTATACAAAAGAAGACTTAAAATTAATTGAAGATTTGAAAGGTAAAATGAAACCAGATGGATGAGTATATTTAAAAGATAACCCCATAGTAATACCCTCTAGTTTGACATGGCCCATAGTTCTTACAGAACACAATAAAACGCATTGGGGAGCTGGCACACTGCATAAGAGCCTGAGTCAGACATTAGTGGGATGATATGATAAAACAAGTAACTCAACAATGTAGCATTTGCTTACACAATACCAAGGATAGAATAAAATTTGGAATAATCGGTAAAGGAAATTATTCGGGGCAACAGTGGCAAATTGATTTTTCAGAACTCCCTAGAAAAGGGGGGTATCATTATTTACTGGTTCTGACTGACACGTTTTCAGGAAGGCCTGAAGCCTTTCCCTGTCGAACAACCAAAGCAAGAGAAGTGGTTAAAGTCTTGTTAAATGAAATAATACCATGCTTTGGGATTCTAGTAGCAATGTCTTCTGATAGAGTTTCACATTTTTGTGCACAAGTGGTAGACCAGATAAGTAAGATTCTAAAGATAGATTGGCAGCTGCATACTCCTTATAGACCACAGGCAAGTGGACAGGTAGAAAAAATGAACCATTTAATTAAACAATAAATAGCTAAAATTGGATAAGAAGCTAATTTGTCATGGCCTCAATCCCTCCCTTTAGCATTACTTGGAATTAGAGTTAAACCTAGAATAAAAGGGAATTTGAGTCCCTTCAAAATCTTATATGGAAGGCCATAGCAATTTCTATTTAGTGGAGAGGACCTAACGCAGTTAGGATCAGAATATTTATATGCTTATATAACTGAACTTCAGAAACAATTAAATAAAGTACATACATTTGTTTTAGGGACCAGGGCTAGAGGGTTGGATCAACCAATCCACCCCTTTAAGCTCGGGGATTATATATATATAAAGACTTTTTCAGGACAACCCGTACAGGAAAAATGGAAGGAAAGTGGATGGGAGCATACCAAGTATTACTGACAACACACACCGCCATTAAGATTAAGAAGCAAGCAGCTTGGATCCACAATTCAAGGGTGAAGAAGGCCCCGGCGAGGATATGGACCACCACTCCAATTGGACCAACAAAATTACGGTTTTCCAGATCCTAATGATTGCAGGGGTGCGGTTCTCGGATTTGGGGTGGGCAACTTGGGATGAGAACTTACACCTGACCTTAATACAAACAATTTCTCAAGTAACTAATAAGACGAACTGTTGGGTATGCACCCATCTGCCACAGCATGGGAATAAGGGTGTATCGTTAATTGGGATTCCCTTGCCTGCAAACTTATCTTGGACTAATTTGTGGGAAAACACATCTTGGGGTCGAAAATATTAAGCAGTTCTGGAACTAGAAGTGAGTAGCTTCTTGCCGTTAGAATCCTATTATGTGTGTGTACAAAGGTGTAACCCGCCTAAGGGTATAGGAAAACAGCATTGTATAAATACGGATACTACTTATGTGGGAAATCAGACATCTTGTAATTGAACAATTGATATTAGTACGACTAGCGGCTGGGCAAATTCAACCAGCTGGACGGTTCCAGAAGGAAAAGGGTGGTATTGGCTATGCAATGATACAGCCCGTAAGGTCTTGCCTGAGAATTGGAAGGGAACTTGCACTCTTGGAGCGGTAGTCCCCAATATGACAGTACATGATGTAGTGCCTCGAGGTTACTTGAGAAATCATATCCGGAGAATCAGATGAAAAATTAACAATCCATTGGTAGAGAGACACACCCCTTTTCATAGTTTTGTGCGATGGTTTATCTCATGGTTAGGAGTGAGTGAATTGGAAAAGGCAATAGTTAATATTTCTGCAATTATAGAGAAGTTAGAAAACAAAATTCTGGATGCTATAAAGGCTCAACAAGAAGAGATATCTAGTTTATCACAGGTAGTATTCCAAAATCGGATGGCCCTAGACTTGTTACTGGCCACTCAAGGGGGAGTCTGTACAGTAATAAACACAAGTTGTTTTATGTATGTAGATCAGAGTGGAAGGATCTCTACCGACCTGGAAGAAATATGGAAGCAGACCAGGATCCTACATGAGATCAGTAAAGATGATCTTTCATGGAGTTTTAGTGAACTATGGACTAAGTTAACCTCCTGGTTGCCCAATTTCCAATGGTTGAAACAAGTATTCATTGCTCTAATCGTATTAGTAGTGTTAGGAATATTTGTGTGCATGTTGTTTAGATGCCTGCTTTGTTGTGTTACTGTAAATAAAGAAAGTATCTGATGCAAAAGAATTTGCATGGGAAAAGAAAAGGGGGGATTGATTAAGGAGGTATTGGGGAGGCAAGGACAATCCCCAGACAAGGACTGTATATCTCGAAACAAGACACTGGAACTCATGATAAGGAAGCGGCAGGCGGACAGAGAAACGAATGTAAGGACTATAAGTCTCGAAACTGGACATTGGAATTCATTATAAAGATACAACAAACGGGAGAATTGGCAACAACCAGCTCTTGCAATTAAGAAACATGCCAATTCAGCAGATTCCTGACCAAAGGTGAAAAGTACACTGTGAGGAAGACTCGGGGTCTTCCTCCCAAAGACCCCTGCCCACGTCCCAAAGACCCCTGCCCACAATTCTTGGAAGGCTCTGCGCAGGCGCAAGGTGCCAAAAGGCTAATTAGCATGAGAAGCGAGGGAAGGCGGGGATAGGTAATGCGTATGTATAGGTGCTTGTAGAATATTGATAGATTGATTGTATAAATTCAAGACTGCTTTCTGCTTTGGGTATGCACGATAGGTGGAGAGATCCCCCGTGCATCCAGCGCTGCAATAAAGAATATACCACTTAAAGGAATTTCGGCTTCGATCTTTGAATCAATTTGGCGACCCAGATGGGACAACCTCTCTGCCGGACTGCAGGACCTGCTGGGAACAGGACTCCCTAGGGTACCCCCGGGATTTCCCGGAGGGACTCCTCGACTCACCGGATCACTGCGGAGGCAGACAAGGACCCCATCATTGTAAGTGAGTATATTCTTTATTCTGGTTTGGTTTTCTGGTAGACCGGTCATCTGGAACTGTCTGTAAGTCAGAAGGTGATCTTCTGCGAGGCAGTGTTTGGTATATACTTTGTGGTTAGCACCATAAGTACATGTTTGGGGACCTTAAGGAAGGAGCTCGCTTTAAGGTCCATCTGGAATTGTGTTGTCTATTTCGGTTTTCTGACTCATGGAGTATGGTATTTAACTCTGGTTATTGTTACTGCGATTTTGGCTATTTTCCTGGTGGTAATAGTAGGTTCGTGGCATTGTTATAAGAAAGATATCGTTACGGTGTTACACAGTTCGGTTTTCTGACTTATCGCATGTGGAATTTGACTCTGACTATTGTTACTGTGATTTTGGCAATATTGCTGGTAATAGTAGTTTTGTGACATCGCTACTGAAAGATATTGCGTGCCCGTAGTTTTGTGAGTGATACGTTTTGTGATACGCTTTTGTAAGTAACGTGTGTATTCTGAAAGTGTAAACTGGAAACTGGGGGGGGCAAACAAGCAGTGAAATTTTAAAGAAAAGTGTGTTAGGATGTGTTTTAAGTCACTGGAAGGATATTGGAGGATCTGCCGGTGGAAGTGTGAACAGGAAAACATTGATAAAATATCGTAATCAGTGGTGGCCGCTTTATAAGCTGGAATGTGGAGAAAAGTGGCCCCTAAATGGAACTTTAAACTATAATATTTTGCTACAGTTAATGTTGTTTTTTGAGAAGCAGAACAGGATGAAATGTTGTATACTGATGTTTCAGCATCTTGGTGGGAAAAGGTAGGGAATTAAGTTGGCCCCTGACTGAACCTTTGATGTTGGCATTAGAGAAGTACAGGCTGGAGAAAGATAAAGGAAGTGTTAAAAGGGTTGTTGAAAGTGTTAAAGGTGTTTGAAGTTGAATGAGCAGGGAAAGAGGATGTAGGAATGTTAATAGTTCTGCCTCTGCCCGAGGCAGAGATCTTAAAATCATGGGTGTTAGCCCTTTAGGGCAAAGGGACCATGATCGGTCCGAGAGAGTTGTCACAGAAACAGAAAAGAGGTACACTCTTAAAACAACCTGAGTTCATGTGCGAGCTCAGATTGCTGATGGGACCGTTCAGGGAACTGTGGACAACTGCATTCCCCTGACCGACCCCCACTAAGACCCGAATCATCCTGAAAATCATGAACGGTTAAGTAAATACTAAAACCTGGATGAATTGGGAATTGAGAATATGCTTCCAACAAGGTCTAAAAGAAAGCCCTATGGAATTTTTGGACCAACTCTGAAATGTAATGAAAATAAATAAATAAATAAATAAATAAAACAAAACGGTTTGGACCTGGCTTTGGAGGACAAATTGACTAGCCTTTTCCTAGGGTAATCAACCCCCGATTTCAACAGGAATAACGGGGACCTGGGGAATCTACCCTAGCGGATCCTCCACTGGTTATAATGAAGCTAGGGGAGGAATGGAAGTGAAATTTCTTATTGCTATGGGGCAACGTATTCAGTTCTAAATCAAGCATTAATGCCTTCACAGAATTATTATGTTAGGGTAAAAGGTGTGTCGTGGTTTAACCCGGCCGGCAGCTAAACACCACGCAGCTGTTCGCTCCCCCTCCCCCTCCCTCTCTGGGATGGGGGAGAGAAATGGAAAGTGAAGCCTGTGAGTTGAGATAAAGACAGTTTAATAAGACAAAATAATAATAATAATAATAATAATAATAATAATAATAATAATAATAATAATAATAATAATACAATGATGATAATAGTACCACTACTAATAATGTGTACAAACAAGTGATGCACAATGCAATTGCTCACCACCCGCTGACCGATGCCCAGCCTAACCCCGAGCAGTCCGGCCCCCTCCCCCTGGCTAGCCACCCCTATGTATTGTTTAGCCTGACGTCAGATGCTATGGAATACCCCTTTGGCTAGTTTGGGTCACCTGTCCTGGGTCTGTCCCCTCCCAGCTCTTACTGCACCCCCAGCCTGCCTGTTGGCAGGACAGAGCAAGAAGCTGAGATGTCCTTGGCTTGGTATAAGCATTGCTCTGCAACAATTAAAACATCAGGGTGTTATCAGCACTCTTCTCATCCTAAGCCAAAACATAGCATTCTCCCAGCTACTAGGAAGAAAATTAACTCTGTTCTAACTGAAACCAGGACAAGGTGTAACCGAAAAGGCTTATTTTTGTGAACCTTTGAAGTACAAGTTAGGGAAACAATGGGGCATACACAGATTTTTATCTATGCCTAGCTCCTCATGGGCATTCTTAGGTAGAGATTTATTAGAGCAAGTAGGAGCAGAAATTGTCTTTGAAAAAGGGAAAATGGAATTAAGAACAGGAGAAGAACAACTAATAAATGTGTTAAGCTTGGCACTAATACAAACTGACCCTAAAAGTGAAATACCTTTAGAGATCACAGATCAAGTATGTCCAGGAGTTTGGGCTACCGAAGTCCCTGGAAGAGCTAAAAATGTGACCTTAATAATTATTAAATTAAAGCCAGGAGAGAAACCCGTTAAGGTTAAGTAATATCCTTTGAGGACAGAAGATAGGAAAGGAATTAAAGAGATAATTGATCAATTTTTACAGTATGGATTATTGATTGAATGCGAATCAGAATCCAATGCACCCATATTGCCAATTAAAAAGGCAGATGAAAAAGCTATAGGCTAGTTCAGGATTTGAGGGCCATAAATAAAATCACTGAGGATATACATCCAGTAGTGGCAAACCCTTATACTTTGCTGACTAAATTAAAGAATAGTCAAGTCTGGTTTACCGTACTGGATTTAAAAGATGCCTTCTTCTGCCTAGGCTTAGCCACAGAAAGCCAAAACCTATTCGCCTTTGAATGGGAAAATCCCGATTCAGGCAGAAAGACGCAGCTTACGTGGACATTACTACCTCAAGGATTCAAGAATAGCCCCACTATTTTTGGAAACCAATTAGCAAGGGAACTCGAAACATGGATACCTCCGGACACTGAAGGTGCTTTGTTACAATATGTAGACGATCTCTTAATAGCTACCGAGACTAAAGGGAGTTGGATTCAATGGACTATAAGTCGTCTTAATTTTCTGGGTTTAAATGGATATCAAGTCTCTTGACAGAAAGTCCAGCTGGCTCAACAAAGTGTGACCTATCTGGGATTTGACATTTCGGAAGGACAACGAGAACTAGGAACTGAACATAAGGAAGTCATTTGCCGGACTCCAGAACCTCAAATGGTAAAGGAGCTACAAAGCTTTTTAGGAATGACAGGTTGGTGTCGCCTTTGGATTTATAATTATGGACTATTGGTAAAGCCTCTATGTGAATTGATAAAGATTAACCAGTCAAAGTTAGTCTGGACTGGAGAAGCACAAAAAGTCTTTAAACAACTTAAACAAGAATTGATGATTTTGAAATATCAAGCAATATTGGTAGAACAGGACGACGTGGAAATTGTGATAATTCATATTGTGAATCTAGCCTCTTTTCTTAGTGATGCTCCGGCACAAGCTGTGATTCACGATTGTTTAGAAACTCTAGAGACTGTGTATTCCAGCCGACCAGACCTTAAGGAGGAGCCCATGGAAGATGCGGAAGAAACTTGGTTCACGGATGGGAGCAGTTTTGTTACGCAAAGACAACGTAAAGCTGGATATGCTATAACAACTACTCAGCAGGTAATCGAGTCTAAGCCTTTACCCCCTGGAACATCAGCTCAAAAGGCGGAGATAGTTGCTCTCACGAGAGCATTGGAACTGGCAGCGGGAAAAAGGGTAAATATTTGGACAGATTCTAAATATACATTCGGCGTGGTACATGCTCATGGAGCAATTTGGAAAGAACATGGATTGCTGACCGCTCAGTGAAAACACAAAGTATGCTGAAGAAATTTTAAAATTGTTAGAGGCTGTAAAACAACCAGAAAAGGTAGCTATCATGCATTGTCAGGGACACCAAAAGGGGAACACCGATTTTGATATTGGAAAATCGATTGGCAGAGGCTAAGCAGGCAGCTGAAATAACTGAGGTGAAGGCATTGTCTTTGATACCAGACGGTAAAATCCAAACTATATCCAAATTATACAAAAGAAGACTTAAAATTAATTGAAGATTTGAAAGGTAAAATGAAACCAGATGGATGAGTATATTTAAAAGATAACCCCATAGTAATACCCTCTAGTTTGACATGGCCCATAGTTCTTACAGAACACAATAAAACGCATTGGGGAGCTGGCACACTGCATAAGAGCCTGAGTCAGACATTAGTGGGACGATATGATAAAACAAGTAACTCAACAATGTAGCATTTGCTTACACAATACCAAGGATAGAATAAAATTTGGAATAATCGGTAAAGGAAATTATTCGGGGCAACAGTGGCAAATTGATTTTTCAGAACTCCCTAGAAAAGGGGGGTATCATTATTTACTGGTTCTGACTGACACGTTTTCAGGAAGGCCTGAAGCCTTTCCCTGTCGAACAACCAAAGCAAGAGAAGTGGTTAAAGTCTTGTTAAATGAAATAATACCATGCTTTGGGATTCTAGTAGCAATGTCTTCTGATAGAGTTTCACATTTTTGTGCACAAGTGGTAGACCAGATAAGTAAGATTCTAAAGATAGATTGGCAGCTGCATACTCCTTATAGACCACAGGCAAGTGGACAGGTAGAAAAAATGAACCATTTAATTAAACAATAAATAGCTAAAATTGGATAAGAAGCTAATTTGTCATGGCCTCAATCCCTCCCTTTAGCATTACTTGGAATTAGAGTTAAACCTAGAATAAAAGGGAATTTGAGTCCCTTCAAAATCTTATATGGAAGGCCATAGCAATTTCTATTTAGTGGAGAGGACCTAACGCAGTTAGGATCAGAATATTTATATGCTTATATAACTGAACTTCAGAAACAATTAAATAAAGTACATACATTTGTTTTAGGGACCAGGGCTAGAGGGTTGGATCAACCAATCCACCCCTTTAAGCTCGGGGATTATATATATATAAAGACTTTTTCAGGACAACCCGTACAGGAAAAATGGAAGGAAAGTGGATGGGAGCATACCAAGTATTACTGACAACACACACCGCCATTAAGATTAAGAAGCAAGCAGCTTGGATCCACAATTCAAGGGTGAAGAAGGCCCCGGCGAGGATATGGACCACCACTCCAATTGGACCAACAAAATTACGGTTTTCCAGATCCTAATGATTGCAGGGGTGCGGTTCTCGGATTTGGGGTGGGCAACTTGGGATGAGAACTTACACCTGACCTTAATACAAACAATTTCTCAAGTAACTAATAAGACGAACTGTTGGGTATGCACCCATCTGCCACAGCATGGGAATAAGGGTGTATCGTTAATTGGGATTCCCTTGCCTGCAAACTTATCTTGGACTAATTTGTGGGAAAACACATCTTGGGGTCGAAAATATTAAGCAGTTCTGGAACTAGAAGTGAGTAGCTTCTTGCCGTTAGAATCCTATTATGTGTGTGTACAAAGGTGTAACCCGCCTAAGGGTATAGGAAAACAGCATTGTATAAATACGGATACTACTTATGTGGGAAATCAGACATCTTGTAATTGAACAATTGATATTAGTACGACTAGCGGCTGGGCAAATTCAACCAGCTGGACGGTTCCAGAAGGAAAAGGGTGGTATTGGCTATGCAATGATACAGCCCGTAAGGTCTTGCCTGAGAATTGGAAGGGAACTTGCACTCTTGGAGCGGTAGTCCCCAATATGACAGTACATGATGTAGTGCCTCGAGGTTACTTGAGAAATCATATCCGGAGAATCAGATGAAAAATTAACAATCCATTGGTAGAGAGACACACCCCTTTTCATAGTTTTGTGCGATGGTTTATCTCATGGTTAGGAGTGAGTGAATTGGAAAAGGCAATAGTTAATATTTCTGCAATTATAGAGAAGTTAGAAAACAAAATTCTGGATGCTATAAAGGCTCAACAAGAAGAGATATCTAGTTTATCACAGGTAGTATTCCAAAATCGGATGGCCCTAGACTTGTTACTGGCCACTCAAGGGGGAGTCTGTACAGTAATAAACACAAGTTGTTTTATGTATGTAGATCAGAGTGGAAGGATCTCTACCGACCTGGAAGAAATATGGAAGCAGACCAGGATCCTACATGAGATCAGTAAAGATGATCTTTCATGGAGTTTTAGTGAACTATGGACTAAGTTAACCTCCTGGTTGCCCAATTTCCAATGGTTGAAACAAGTATTCATTGCTCTAATCGTATTAGTAGTGTTAGGAATATTTGTGTGCATGTTGTTTAGATGCCTGCTTTGTTGTGTTACTGTAAATAAAGAAAGTATCTGATGCAAAAGAATTTGCATGGGAAAAGAAAAGGGGGGATTGATTAAGGAGGTATTGGGGAGGCAAGGACAATCCCCAGACAAGGACTGTATATCTCGAAACAAGACACTGGAACTCATGATAAGGAAGCGGCAGGCGGACAGAGAAACGAATGTAAGGACTATAACTCTCGAAACTGGACATTGGAATTCATTATAAAGATACAACAAACGGGAGAATTGGCAACAACCAGCTCTTGCAATTAAGAAACATGCCAATTCAGCAGATTCCTGACCAAAGGTGAAAAGTACACTGTGAGGAAGACTCGGGGTCTTCCTCCCAAAGACCCCTGCCCACGTCCCAAAGACCCCTGCCCACAATTCTTGGAAGGCTCTGCGCAGGCGCAAGGTGCCAAAAGGCTAATTAGCATGAGAAGCGAGGGAAGGCGGGGATAGGTAATGCGTATGTATAGGTGCTTGTAGAATATTGATAGATTGATTGTATAAATTCAAGACTGCTTTCTGCTTTGGGTATGCACGATAGGTGGAGAGATCCCCTGTGCATCCAGCGCTGCAATAAAGAATATACCACTTAAAGGAATTTCGGCTTCGATCTTTGAATCAATTTGGCGACCCAGATGGGACAACCTCTCTGCCGGACTGCAGGACCTGCTGGGAACAGGACTCCCTAGGGTACCCCCGGGATTTCCCGGAGGGACTCCTCGACTCACCGGATCACTGCGGAGGCAGACAAGGACCCCATCATTGTAAGTGAGTATATTCTTTATTCTGGTTTGGTTTTCTGGTAGACCGGTCATCTGGAACTGTCTGTAAGTCAGAAGGTGATCTTCTGCGAGGCAGTGTTTGGTATATACTTTGTGGTTAGCACCATAAGTACATGTTTGGGGACCTTAAGGAAGGAGCTCGCTTTAAGGTCCATCTGGAATTGTGTTGTCTATTTCGGTTTTCTGACTCATGGAGTATGGTATTTAACTCTGGTTATTGTTACTGCGATTTTGGCTATTTTCCTGGTGGTAATAGTAGGTTCGTGGCATTGTTATAAGAAAGATATCGTTACGGTGTTACACAGTTCGGTTTTCTGACTTATCGCATGTGGAATTTGACTCTGACTATTGTTACTGTGATTTTGGCAATATTGCTGGTAATAGTAGTTTTGTGACATCGCTACTGAAAGATATTGCGTGCCCGTAGTTTTGTGAGTGATACGTTTTGTGATACGCTTTTGTAAGTAACGTGTGTATTCTGAAAGTGTAAACTGGAAACTGGGGGGGGCAAACAAGCAGTGAAATTTTAAAGAAAAGTGTGTTAGGATGTGTTTTAAGTCACTGGAAGGATATTGGAGGATCTGCCGGTGGAAGTGTGAACAGGAAAACATTGATAAAATATCGTAATCAGTGGTGGCCGCTTTATAAGCTGGAATGTGGAGAAAAGTGGCCCCTAAATGGAACTTTAAACTATAATATTTTGCTACAGTTAATGTTGTTTTTTGAGAAGCAGAACAGGATGAAATGTTGTATACTGATGTTTCAGCATCTTGGTGGGAAAAGGTAGGGAATTAAGTTGGCCCCTGACTGAACCTTTGATGTTGGCATTAGAGAAGTACAGGCTGGAGAAAGATAAAGGAAGTGTTAAAAGGGTTGTTGAAAGTGTTAAAGGTGTTTGAAGTTGAATGAGCAGGGAAAGAGGATGTAGGAATGTTAATAGTTCTGCCTCTGCCCGAGGCAGAGATCTTAAAATCATGGGTGTTAGCCCTTTAGGGCAAAGGGACCATGATCGGTCCGAGAGAGTTGTCACAGAAACAGAAAAGAGGTACACTCTTAAAACAACCTGAGTTCATGTGCGAGCTCAGATTGCTGATGGGACCGTTCAGGGAACTGTGGACAACTGCATTCCCCTGACCGACCCCCACTAAGACCCGAATCATCCTGAAAATCATGAACGGTTAAGTAAATACTAAAACCTGGATGAATTGGGAATTGAGAATATGCTTCCAACAAGGTCTAAAAGAAAGCCCTATGGAATTTTTGGACCAACTCTGAAATGTAATGAAAATAAATAAATAAATAAATAAATAAAACAAAACGGTTTGGACCTGGCTTTGGAGGACAAATTGACTAGCCTTTTCCTAGGGTAATCAACCCCTGATTTCAACAGGAATAACGGGGACCTGGGGAATCTACCCTAGCGGATCCTCCACTGGTTATAATGAAGCTAGGGGAGGAATGGAAGTGAAATTTCTTATTGCTATGGGGCAACGTATTCAGTTCTAAATCAAGCATTAATGCCTTCACAGAATTATTATGTTAGGGTAAAAGGTGTGTCGTGGTTTAACCCGGCCGGCAGCTAAACACCACGCAGCTGTTCGCTCCCCCTCCCCCTCCCTCTCTGGGATGGGGGAGAGAAATGGAAAGTGAAGCCTGTGAGTTGAGATAAAGACAGTTTAATAAGACAAAATAATAATAATAATAATAATAATAATAATAATAATAATAATAATAATAATACAATGATGATAATAGTACCACTAGTAATAATGTGTACAAACAAGTGATGCACAATGCAATTGCTCACCACCCGCTGACCGATGCCCAGCCTAACCCCGAGCAGTCCGGCCCCCTCCCCCTGGCTAGCCACCCCTATGTATTGTTTAGCCTGACGTCAGATGCTATGGAATACCCCTTTGGCTAGTTTGGGTCACCTGTCCTGGGTCTGTCCCCTCCCAGCTCTTACTGCACCCCCAGCCTGCCTGTTGGCAGGACAGAGCAAGAAGCTGAGATGTCCTTGGCTTGGTATAAGCATTGCTCTGCAACAATTAAAACATCAGGGTGTTATCAGCACTCTTCTCATCCTAAGCCAAAACATAGCATTCTCCCAGCTACTAGGAAGAAAATTAACTCTGTTCTAACTGAAACCAGGACAAGGTGTAACCGAAAAGGCTTATTTTTGTGAACCTTTGAAGTACAAGTTAGGGAAACAATGGGGCATACGCAGATTTTTATCTATGCCTAGCTCCTCATGGGCATTCTTAGGTAGAGATTTATTAGAGCAAGTAGGAGCAGAAATTGTCTTTGAAAAAGGGAAAATGGAATTAAGAACAGGAGAAGAACAACTAATAAATGTGTTAAGCTTGGCACTAATACAAACTGACCCTAAAAGTGAAATACCTTTAGAGATCACAGATCAAGTATGTCCAGGAGTTTGGGCTACCGAAGTCCCTGGAAGAGCTAAAAATGTGACCTTAATAATTATTAAATTAAAGCCAGGAGAGAAACCCGTTAAGGTTAAGTAATATCCTTTGAGGACAGAAGATAGGAAAGGAATTAAAGAGATAATTGATCAATTTTTACAGTATGGATTATTGATTGAATGCGAATCAGAATCCAATGCACCCATATTGCCAATTAAAAAGGCAGATGAAAAAGCTATAGGCTAGTTCAGGATTTGAGGGCCATAAATAAAATCACTGAGGATATACATCCAGTAGTGGCAAACCCTTATACTTTGCTGACTAAATTAAAGAATAGTCAAGTCTGGTTTACCGTACTGGATTTAAAAGATGCCTTCTTCTGCCTAGGCTTAGCCACAGAAAGCCAAAACCTATTCGCCTTTGAATGGGAAAATCCCGATTCAGGCAGAAAGACGCAGCTTACGTGGACATTACTACCTCAAGGATTCAAGAATAGCCCCACTATTTTTGGAAACCAATTAGCAAGGGAACTCGAAACATGGATACCTCCGGACACTGAAGGTGCTTTGTTACAATATGTAGATGATCTCTTAATAGCTACCGAGACTAAAGGGAGTTGGATTCAATGGACTATAAGTCGTCTTAATTTTCTGGGTTTAAATGGATATCAAGTCTCTTGACAGAAAGTCCAGCTGGCTCAACAAAGTGTGACCTATCTGGGATTTGACATTTCGGAAGGACAACGAGAACTAGGAACTGAACATAAGGAAGTCATTTGCCGGACTCCAGAACCTCAAATGGTAAAGGAGCTACAAAGCTTTTTAGGAATGACAGGTTGGTGTCGCCTTTGGATTTATAATTATGGACTATTGGTAAAGCCTCTATGTGAATTGATAAAGATTAACCAGTCAAAGTTAGTCTGGACTGGAGAAGCACAAAAAGTCTTTAAACAACTTAAACAAGAATTGATGATTTTGAAATATCAAGCAATATTGGTAGAACAGGACGACGTGGAAATTGTGATAATTCATATTGTGAATCTAGCCTCTTTTCTTAGTGATGCTCCGGCACAAGCTGTGATTCACGATTGTTTAGAAACTCTAGAGACTGTGTATTCCAGCCGACCAGACCTTAAGGAGGAGCCCATGGAAGATGCGGAAGAAACTTGGTTCACGGATGGGAGCAGTTTTGTTACGCAAAGACAACGTAAAGCTGGATATGCTATAACAACTACTCAGCAGGTAATCAAGTCTAAGCCTTTACCCCCTGGAACATCAGCTCAAAAGGCGGAGATAGTTGCTCTCACGAGAGCATTGGAACTGGCAGCGGGAAAAAGGGTAAATATTTGGACAGATTCTAAATATACATTCGGCGTGGTACATGCTCATGGAGCAATTTGGAAAGAACATGGATTGCTGACCGCTCAGTGAAAACACAAAGTATGCTGAAGAAATTTTAAAATTGTTAGAGGCTGTAAAACAACCAGAAAAGGTAGCTATCATGCATTGTCAGGGACACCAAAAGGGGAACACCGATTTTGATATTGGAAAATCGATTGGCAGAGGCTAAGCAGGCAGCTGAAATAACTGAGGTGAAGGCATTGTCTTTGATACCAGACGGTAAAATCCAAACTATATCCAAATTATACAAAAGAAGACTTAAAATTAATTGAAGATTTGAAAGGTAAAATGAAACCAGATGGATGAGTATATTTAAAAGATAACCCCATAGTAATACCCTCTAGTTTGACATGGCCCATAGTTCTTACAGAACACAATAAAACGCATTGGGGAGCTGGCACACTGCATAAGAGCCTGAGTCAGACATTAGTGGGACGATATGATAAAACAAGTAACTCAACAATGTAGCATTTGCTTACACAATACCAAGGATAGAATAAAATTTGGAATAATCGGTAAAGGAAATTATTCGGGGCAACAGTGGCAAATTGATTTTTCAGAACTCCCTAGAAAAGGGGGGTATCATTATTTACTGGTTCTGACTGACACGTTTTCAGGAAGGCCTGAAGCCTTTCCCTGTCGAACAACCAAAGCAAGAGAAGTGGTTAAAGTCTTGTTAAATGAAATAATACCATGCTTTGGGATTCTAGTAGCAATGTCTTCTGATAGAGTTTCACATTTTTGTGCACAAGTGGTAGACCAGATAAGTAAGATTCTAAAGATAGATTGGCAGCTGCATACTCCTTATAGACCACAGGCAAGTGGACAGGTAGAAAAAATGAACCATTTAATTAAACAATAAATAGCTAAAATTGGATAAGAAGCTAATTTGTCATGGCCTCAATCCCTCCCTTTAGCATTACTTGGAATTAGAGTTAAACCTAGAATAAAAGGGAATTTGAGTCCCTTCAAAATCTTATATGGAAGGCCATAGCAATTTCTATTTAGTGGAGAGGACCTAACGCAGTTAGGATCAGAATATTTATATGCTTATATAACTGAACTTCAGAAACAATTAAATAAAGTACATACATTTGTTTTAGGGACCAGGGCTAGAGGGTTGGATCAACCAATCCACCCCTTTAAGCTCGGGGATTATATATATATAAAGACTTTTTCAGGACAACCCGTACAGGAAAAATGGAAGGAAAGTGGATGGGAGCATACCAAGTATTACTGACAACACACACCGCCATTAAGATTAAGAAGCAAGCAGCTTGGATCCACAATTCAAGGGTGAAGAAGGCCCCGGCGAGGATATGGACCACCACTCCAATTGGACCAACAAAATTACGGTTTTCCAGATCCTAATGATTGCAGGGGTGCGGTTCTCGGATTTGGGGTGGGCAACTTGGGATGAGAACTTACACCTGACCTTAATACAAACAATTTCTCAAGTAACTAATAAGACGAACTGTTGGGTATGCACCCATCTGCCACAGCATGGGAATAAGGGTGTATCGTTAATTGGGATTCCCTTGCCTGCAAACTTATCTTGGACTAATTTGTGGGAAAACACATCTTGGGGTCGAAAATATTAAGCAGTTCTGGAACTAGAAGTGAGTAGCTTCTTGCCGTTAGAATCCTATTATGTGTGTGTACAAAGGTGTAACCCGCCTAAGGGTATAGGAAAACAGCATTGTATAAATACGGATACTACTTATGTGGGAAATCAGACATCTTGTAATTGAACAATTGATATTAGTACGACTAGCGGCTGGGCAAATTCAACCAGCTGGACGGTTCCAGAAGGAAAAGGGTGGTATTGGCTATGCAATGATACAGCCCGTAAGGTCTTGCCTGAGAATTGGAAGGGAACTTGCACTCTTGGAGCGGTAGTCCCCAATATGACAGTACATGATGTAGTGCCTCGAGGTTACTTGAGAAATCATATCCGGAGAATCAGATGAAAAATTAACAATCCATTGGTAGAGAGACACACCCCTTTTCATAGTTTTGTGCGATGGTTTATCTCATGGTTAGGAGTGAGTGAATTGGAAAAGGCAATAGTTAATATTTCTGCAATTATAGAGAAGTTAGAAAACAAAATTCTGGATGCTATAAAGGCTCAACAAGAAGAGATATCTAGTTTATCACAGGTAGTATTCCAAAATCGGATGGCCCTAGACTTGTTACTGGCCACTCAAGGGGGAGTCTGTACAGTAATAAACACAAGTTGTTTTATGTATGTAGATCAGAGTGGAAGGATCTCTACCGACCTGGAAGAAATATGGAAGCAGACCAGGATCCTACATGAGATCAGTAAAGATGATCTTTCATGGAGTTTTAGTGAACTATGGACTAAGTTAACCTCCTGGTTGCCCAATTTCCAATGGTTGAAACAAGTATTCATTGCTCTAATCGTATTAGTAGTGTTAGGAATATTTGTGTGCATGTTGTTTAGATGCCTGCTTTGTTGTGTTACTGTAAATAAAGAAAGTATCTGATGCAAAAGAATTTGCATGGGAAAAGAAAAGGGGGGATTGATTAAGGAGGTATTGGGGAGGCAAGGACAATCCCCAGACAAGGACTGTATATCTCGAAACAAGACACTGGAACTCATGATAAGGAAGCGGCAGGCGGACAGAGAAACGAATGTAAGGACTATAACTCTCGAAACTGGACATTGGAATTCATTATAAAGATACAACAAACGGGAGAATTGGCAACAACCAGCTCTTGCAATTAAGAAACATGCCAATTCAGCAGATTCCTGACCAAAGGTGAAAAGTACACTGTGAGGAAGACTCGGGGTCTTCCTCCCAAAGACCCCTGCCCACGTCCCAAAGACCCCTGCCCACAATTCTTGGAAGGCTCTGCGCAGGCGCAAGGTGCCAAAAGGCTAATTAGCATGAGAAGCGAGGGAAGGCGGGGATAGGTAATGCGTATGTATAGGTGCTTGTAGAATATTGATAGATTGATTGTATAAATTCAAGACTGCTTTCTGCTTTGGGTATGCACGATAGGTGGAGAGATCCCCTGTGCATCCAGCGCTGCAATAAAGAATATACCACTTAAAGGAATTTCGGCTTCGATCTTTGAATCAATTTGGCGACCCAGATGGGACAACCTCTCTGCCGGACTGCAGGACCTGCTGGGAACAGGACTCCCTAGGGTACCCCCGGGATTTCCCGGAGGGACTCCTCGACTCACCGGATCACTGCGGAGGCAGACAAGGACCCCATCATTGTAAGTGAGTATATTCTTTATTCTGGTTTGGTTTTCTGGTAGACCGGTCATCTGGAACTGTCTGTAAGTCAGAAGGTGATCTTCTGCGAGGCAGTGTTTGGTATATACTTTGTGGTTAGCACCATAAGTACATGTTTGGGGACCTTAAGGAAGGAGCTCGCTTTAAGGTCCATCTGGAATTGTGTTGTCTATTTCGGTTTTCTGACTCATGGAGTATGGTATTTAACTCTGGTTATTGTTACTGCGATTTTGGCTATTTTCCTGGTGGTAATAGTAGGTTCGTGGCATTGTTATAAGAAAGATATCGTTACGGTGTTACACAGTTCGGTTTTCTGACTTATCGCATGTGGAATTTGACTCTGACTATTGTTACTGTGATTTTGGCAATATTGCTGGTAATAGTAGTTTTGTGACATCGCTACTGAAAGATATTGCGTGCCCGTAGTTTTGTGAGTGATACGTTTTGTGATACGCTTTTGTAAGTAACGTGTGTATTCTGAAAGTGTAAACTGGAAACTGGGGGGGCAAACAAGCAGTGAAATTTTAAAGAAAAGTGTGTTAGGATGTGTTTTAAGTCACTGGAAGGATATTGGAGGATCTGCCGGTGGAAGTGTGAACAGGAAAACATTGATAAAATATCGTAATCAGTGGTGGCCGCTTTATAAGCCGGAATGTGGAGAAAAGTGGCCCCTAAATGGAACTTTAAACTATAATATTTTGCTACAGTTAATGTTGTTTTTTGAGAAGCAGAACAGGATGAAATGTTGTATACTGATGTTTCAGCATCTTGGTGGGAAAAGGTAGGGAATTAAGTTGGCCCCTGACTGAACCTTTGATGTTGGCATTAGAGAAGTACAGGCTGGAGAAAGATAAAGGAAGTGTTAAAAGGGTTGTTGAAAGTGTTAAAGGTGTTTGAAGTTGAATGAGCAGGGAAAGAGGATGTAGGAATGTTAATAGTTCTGCCTCTGCCCGAGGCAGAGATCTTAAAATCATGGGTGTTAGCCCTTTAGGGCAAAGGGACCATGATCGGTCCGAGAGAGTTGTCACAGAAACAGAAAAGAGGTACACTCTTAAAACAACCTGAGTTCATGTGCGAGCTCAGATTGCTGATGGGACCGTTCAGGGAACTGTGGACAACTGCATTCCCCTGACCGACCCCCACTAAGACCCGAATCATCCTGAAAATCATGAACGGTTAAGTAAATACTAAAACCTGGATGAATTGGGAATTGAGAATATGCTTCCAACAAGGTCTAAAAGAAAGCCCTATGGAATTTTTGGACCAACTCTGAAATGTAATGAAAATAAATAAATAAATAAATAAATAAAACAAAACGGTTTGGACCTGGCTTTGGAGGACAAATTGACTAGCCTTTTCCTAGGGTAATCAACCCCTGATTTCAACAGGAATAACGGGGACCTGCGGAATCTACCCTAGCGGATCCTCCACTGGTTATAATGAAGCTAGGGGAGGAATGGAAGTGAAATTTCTTATTGCTATGGGGCAACGTATTCAGTTCTAAATCAAGCATTAATGCCTTCACAGAATTATTATGTTAGGGTAAAAGGTGTGTCGTGGTTTAACCCGGCCGGCAGCTAAACACCACGCAGCTGTTCGCTCCCCCTCCCCCTCCCTCTCTGGGATGGGGGAGAGAAATGGAAAGTGAAGCCTGTGAGTTGAGATAAAGACAGTTTAATAAGACAAAATAATAATAATAATAATAATAATAATAATAATAATAATAATAATAATACAATGATGATAATAGTACCACTACTAATAATGTGTACAAACAAGTGATGCACAATGCAATTGCTCACCACCCGCTGACCGATGCCCAGCCTAACCCCGAGCAGTCCGGCCCCCTCCCCCTGGCTAGCCACCCCTATGTATTGTTTAGCCTGACGTCAGATGCTATGGAATACCCCTTTGGCTAGTTTGGGTCACCTGTCCTGGGTCTGTCCCCTCCCAGCTCTTACTGCACCCCCAGCCTGCCTGTTGGCAGGACAGAGCAAGAAGCTGAGATGTCCTTGGCTTGGTATAAGCATTGCTCTGCAACAATTAAAACATCAGGGTGTTATCAGCACTCTTCTCATCCTAAGCCAAAACATAGCATTCTCCCAGCTACTAGGAAGAAAATTAACTCTGTTCTAACTGAAACCAGGACAAGGTGTAACCGAAAAGGCTTATTTTTGTGAACCTTTGAAGTACAAGTTAGGGAAACAATGGGGCATACACAGATTTTTATCTATGCCTAGCTCCTCATGGGCATTCTTAGGTAGAGATTTATTAGAGCAAGTAGGAGCAGAAATTGTCTTTGAAAAAGGGAAAATGGAATTAAGAACAGGAGAAGAACAACTAATAAATGTGTTAAGCTTGGCACTAATACAAACTGACCCTAAAAGTGAAATACCTTTAGAGATCACAGATCAAGTATGTCCAGGAGTTTGGGCTACCGAAGTCCCTGGAAGAGCTAAAAATGTGACCTTAATAATTATTAAATTAAAGCCAGGAGAGAAACCCGTTAAGGTTAAGTAATATCCTTTGAGGACAGAAGATAGGAAAGGAATTAAAGAGATAATTGATCAATTTTTACAGTATGGATTATTGATTGAATGCGAATCAGAATCCAATGCACCCATATTGCCAATTAAAAAGGCAGATGAAAAAGCTATAGGCTAGTTCAGGATTTGAGGGCCATAAATAAAATCACTGAGGATATACATCCAGTAGTGGCAAACCCTTATACTTTGCTGACTAAATTAAAGAATAGTCAAGTCTGGTTTACCGTACTGGATTTAAAAGATGCCTTCTTCTGCCTAGGCTTAGCCACAGAAAGCCAAAACCTATTCGCCTTTGAATGGGAAAATCCCGATTCAGGCAGAAAGACGCAGCTTACGTGGACATTACTACCTCAAGGATTCAAGAATAGCCCCACTATTTTTGGAAACCAATTAGCAAGGGAACTCGAAACATGGATACCTCCGGACACTGAAGGTGCTTTGTTACAATATGTAGATGATCTCTTAATAGCTACCGAGACTAAAGGGAGTTGGATTCAATGGACTATAAGTCGTCTTAATTTTCTGGGTTTAAATGGATATCAAGTCTCTTGACAGAAAGTCCAGCTGGCTCAACAAAGTGTGACCTATCTGGGATTTGACATTTCGGAAGGACAACGAGAACTAGGAACTGAACATAAGGAAGTCATTTGCCGGACTCCAGAACCTCAAATGGTAAAGGAGCTACAAAGCTTTTTAGGAATGACAGGTTGGTGTCGCCTTTGGATTTATAATTATGGACTATTGGTAAAGCCTCTATGTGAATTGATAAAGATTAACCAGTCAAAGTTAGTCTGGACTGGAGAAGCACAAAAAGTTTTTAAACAACTTAAACAAGAATTGATGATTTTGAAATATCAAGCAATATTGGTAGAACAGGACGACGTGGAAATTGTGATAATTCATATTGTGAATCTAGCCTCTTTTCTTAGTGATGCTCCGGCACAAGCTGTGATTCACGATTGTTTAGAAACTCTAGAGACTGTGTATTCCAGCCGACCAGACCTTAAGGAGGAGCCCATGGAAGATGCGGAAGAAACTTGGTTCACGGATGGGAGCAGTTTTGTTACGCAAAGACAACGTAAAGCTGGATATGCTATAACAACTACTCAGCAGGTAATCGAGTCTAAGCCTTTACCCCCTGGAACATCAGCTCAAAAGGCGGAGATAGTTGCTCTCACGAGAGCATTGGAACTGGCAGCGGGAAAAAGGGTAAATATTTGGACAGATTCTAAATATACATTCGGCGTGGTACATGCTCATGGAGCAATTTGGAAAGAACATGGATTGCTGACCGCTCAGTGAAAACACAAAGTATGCTGAAGAAATTTTAAAATTGTTAGAGGCTGTAAAACAACCAGAAAAGGTAGCTATCATGCATTGTCAGGGACACCAAAAGGGGAACACCGATTTTGATATTGGAAAATCGATTGGCAGAGGCTAAGCAGGCAGCTGAAATAACTGAGGTGAAGGCATTGTCTTTGATACCAGACGGTAAAATCCAAACTATATCCAAATTATACAAAAGAAGACTTAAAATTAATTGAAGATTTGAAAGGTAAAATGAAACCAGATGGATGAGTATATTTAAAAGATAACCCCATAGTAATACCCTCTAGTTTGACATGGCCCATAGTTCTTACAGAACACAATAAAACGCATTGGGGAGCTGGCACACTGCATAAGAGCCTGAGTCAGACATTAGTGGGACGATATGATAAAACAAGTAACTCAACAATGTAGCATTTGCTTACACAATACCAAGGATAGAATAAAATTTGGAATAATCGGTAAAGGAAATTATTCGGGGCAACAGTGGCAAATTGGTTTTTCAGAACTCCCTAGAAAAGGGGGGTATCATTATTTACTGGTTCTGACTGACACGTTTTCAGGAAGGCCTGAAGCCTTTCCCTGTCGAACAAACAAAGCAAGAGAAGTGGTTAAAGTCTTGTTAAATGAAATAATACCATGCTTTGGGATTCTAGTAGCAATGTCTTCTGATAGAGTTTCACATTTTTGTGCACAAGTGGTAGAACAGATAAGTAAGATTCTAAAGATAGATTGGCAACTGCATACTCCTTATAGACCACAGGCAAGTGGACAGGTAGAAAAAATGAACCATTTAATTAAACAATAAATAGCTAAAATTGGATAAGAAGCTGATTTGTCATGGCCTCAATCCCTCCCTTTAGCATTACTTGGAATTAGAGTTAAACCTAGAATAAAAGGGAATTTGAGTCCCTTCAAAATCTTATATGGAAGGCCATAGCAATTTCTATTTAGTGGAGAGGACCTAACGCAGTTAGGATCAGAATATTTATATGCTTATATAACTGAACTTCAGAAACAATTAAATAAAGTACATACATTTGTTTTAGGGACCAGGGCTAGAGGGTTGGATCAACCAATCCACCCCTTTAAGCTCGGGGATTATATATATATAAAGACTTTTTCAGGACAACCCGTACAGGAAAAATGGAAGGAAGGTGGATGGGAGCATACCAAGTATTACTGACAACACACACCGCCATTAAGATTAAGAAGCAAGCAGCTTGGATCCACAATTCAAGGGTGAAGAAGGCCCCGGCGAGGATATGGACCACCACTCCAACTGGACCAACAAAATCACGGTTTTCCAGATCCTAATGATTGCAGGGGTGCGGTTCTCGGATTTGGGGTGGGCAACTTGGGATGAGAACTTACACCTGACCTTAATACAAACAATTTCTCAAGTAACTAATAAGACGAACTGTTGGGTATGCACCCATCTGCCACAGCATGGGAATAAGGGTGTATCGTTAATTGGGATTCCCTTGCCTGCAAACTTATCTTGGACTAATTTGTGGGAAAACACATCTTGGGGTCGAAAATATTAAGCAGTTCTGGAACTAGAAGTGAGTAGCTTCATGCCGTTAGAATCCTATTATGTGTGTGTACAAAGGTGTAACCCGCCTAAGGGTATAGGAAAACAGCATTGTATAAATACGGATACTACTTATGTGGGAAATCAGACATCTTGTAATTGAACAATTGATATTAGTACGACTAGCGGCTGGGCAAATTCAACCAGCTGGACGGTTCCAGAAGGAAAAGGGTGGTATTGGCTATGCAATGATACAGCCCGTAAGGTCTTGCCTGAGAATTGGAAGGGAACTTGCACTCTTGGAGCGGTAGTCCCCAATATGACAGTACATGATGTAGTGCCTCGAGGTTACTTGAGAAATCATATCCGGAGAATCAGATGAAAAATTAACAATCCATTGGTAGAGAGACACACCCCTTTTCATAGTTTTGTGCGATGGTTTATCTCATGGTTAGGAGTGAGTGAATTGGAAAAGGCAATAGTTAATATTTCTGCAATTATAGAGAAGTTAGAAAACAAAATTCTGGATGCTATAAAGGCTCAACAAGAAGAGATATCTAGTTTATCACAGGTAGTATTCCAAAATCGGATGGCCCTAGACTTGTTACTGGCCACTCAAGGGGGAGTCTGTACAGTAATAAACACAAGTTGTTTTATGTATGTAGATCAGAGTGGAAGGATCTCTACCGACCTGGAAGAAATATGGAAGCAGACCAGGATCCTACATGAGATCAGTAAAGATGATCTTTCATGGAGTTTTAGTGAACTATGGACTAAGTTAACCTCCTGGTTGCCCAATTTCCAATGGTTGAAACAAGTATTCATTGCTCTAATCGTATTAGTAGTGTTAGGAATATTTGTGTGCATGTTGTTTAGATGCCTGCTTTGTTGTGTTACTGTAAATAAAGAAAGTATCTGATGCAAAAGAATTTGCATGGGAAAAGAAAAGGGGGGATTGATTAAGGAGGTATTGGGGAGGCAAGGACAATCCCCAGACAAGGACTGTATATCTCGAAACAAGACACTGGAACTCATGATAAGGAAGCGGCAGGCGGACAGAGAAACGAATGTAAGGACTATAACTCTCGAAACTGGACATTGGAATTCATTATAAAGATACAACAAACGGGAGAATTGGCAACAACCAGCTCTTGCAATTAAGAAACATGCCAATTCAGCAGATTCCTGACCAAAGGTGAAAAGTACACTGTGAGGAAGACTCGGGGTCTTCCTCCCAAAGACCCCTGCCCACGTCCCAAAGACCCCTGCCCACAATTCTTGGAAGGCTCTGTGCAGGCGCAAGGTGCCAAAAGGCTAATTAGCATGAGAAGCGAGGGAAGGCGGGGATAGGTAATGCATATGTATAGGTGCTTGTAGAATATTGATAGATTGATTGTATAAATTCAAGACTGCTTTCTGCTTTGGGTATGCACGATAGGTGGAGAGATCCCCTGTGCATCCAGCGCTGCAATAAAGAATATACCACTTAAAGGAATTTCGGCTTCGATCTTTGAATCAATTTGGCGACCCAGATGGGACAACCTCTCTGCCGGACTGCAGGACCTGCTGGGAACAGGACTCCCTAGGGTACCCCCGGGATTTCCCGGAGGGACTCCTCGACTCACCGGATCACTGCGGAGGCAGACAAGGACCCCATCATTGTAAGTGAGTATATTCTTTATTCTGGTTTGGTTTTCTGGTAGACCGGTCATCTGGAACTGTCTGTAAGTCAGAAGGTGATCTTCTGCGAGGCAGTGTTTGGTATATACTTTGTGGTTAGCACCATAAGTACATGTTTGGGGACCTTAAGGAAGGAGCTCGCTTTAAGGTCCATCTGGAATTGTGTTGTCTATTTCGGTTTTCTGACTCATGGAGTATGGTATTTAACTCTGGTTATTGTTACTGCGATTTTGGCTATTTTCCTGGTGGTAATAGTAGGTTCGTGGCATTGTTATAAGAAAGATATCGTTACGGTGTTACACAGTTCGGTTTTCTGACTAATCGCATGTGGAATTTGACTCTGACTATTGTTACTGTGATTTTGGCAATATTGCTGGTAATAGTAGTTTTGTGACATCGCTACTGAAAGATATTGCGTGCCCGTAGTTTTGTGAGTGATACGTTTTGTGATACGCTTTTGTAAGTAACGTGTGTATTCTGAAAGTGTAAACTGGAAACTGGGGGGGCAAACAAGCAGTGAAATTTTAAAGAAAAGTGTGTTAGGATGTGTTTTAAGTCACTGGAAGGATATTGGAGGATCTGCCGGTGGAAGTGTGAACAGGAAAACATTGATAAAATATCGTAATCAGTGGTGGCCGCTTTATAAGCTGGAATGTGGAGAAAAGTGGCCCCTAAATGGAACTTTAAACTATAATATTTTGCTACAGTTAATGTTGTTTTTTGAGAAGCAGAACAGGATGAAATGTTGTATACTGATGTTTCAGCATCTTGGTGGGAAAAGGTAGGGAATTAAGTTGGCCCCTGACTGAACCTTTGATGTTGGCATTAGAGAAGTACAGGCTGGAGAAAGATAAAGGAAGTGTTAAAAGGGTTGTTGAAAGTGTTAAAGGTGTTTGAAGTTGAATGAGCAGGGAAAGAGGATGTAGGAATGTTAATAGTTCTGCCTCTGCCCGAGGCAGAGATCTTAAAATCATGGGTGTTAGCCCTTTAGGGCAAAGGGACCATGATCGGTCCGAGAGAGTTGTCACAGAAACAGAAAAGAGGTACACTCTTAAAACAACCTGAGTTCATGTGCGAGCTCAGATTGCTGATGGGACCGTTCAGGGAACTGTGGACAATTGCATTCCCCTGACCGACCCCCACTAAGACCCGAATCATCCTGAAAATTATGAACGGTTAAGTAAATACTAAAACCTGGATGAATTGGGAATTGAGAATATGCTTCCAACAAGGTCTAAAAGAAAGCCCTATGGAATTTTTGGACCAACTCTGAAATGTAATGAAAATAAATAAATAAATAAATAAATAAATAAAACAAAACGGTTTGGACCTGGCTTTGGAGGACAAATTGACTAGCCTTTTCCTAGGGTAATCAACCCCTGATTTCAACAGGAATAATGGGGACCTGGGGAATCTACCCTAGCGGATCCTCCACTGGTTATAATGAAGCTAGGGGAGGAATGGAAGTGAAATTTCTTATTGCTATGGGGCAACGTATTCAGTTCTAAATCAAGCATTAATGCCTTCACAGAATTATTATGTTAGGGTAAAAGGTGTGTCGTGGTTTAACCCGGCCGGCAGCTAAACACCACGCAGCTGTTCGCTCCCCCTCCCCCTCCCTCTCTGGGACGGGGGAGAGAAATGGAAAGTGAAGCCTGTGAGTTGAGATAAAGACAGTTTAATAAGACAAAATAATAATAATAATAATAATAATAATAATAATAATAATAATAATAATAATAATAATACAATGATGATAATAGTACCACTACTAATAATGTGTACAAACAAGTGATGCACAATGCAATTGCTCACCACCCGCTGACCGATGCCCAGCCTAACCCCGAGCAGTCCGGCCCCCTCCCCCTGGCTAGCCACCCCTATGTATTGTTTAGCCTGACGTCAGATGCTATGGAATACCCCTTTGGCTAGTTTGGGTCACCTGTCCTGGGTCTGTCCCCTCCCAGCTCTTACTGCACCCCCAGCCTGCCTGTTGGCAGGACAGAGGAAGAAGCTGAGATGTCCTTGGCTTGCTATAAGCATTGCTCTGCAACAATTAAAACATCGGGGTGTTATCAGCACTCTTCTCACCCTAAGCCAAAACATAGCATTCTCCCAGCTACTAGGAAGAAAATTAACTCTGTTCTAACTGAAACCAGGACAAGGTGTAACCGAAAAGGCTTATTTTTGTGAACCTTTGAAGTACAAGTTAGGGAAACAATGGGGCATACACAGATTTTTATCTATGCCTAGCTCCTCATGGGCATTCTTAGGTAGAGATTTATTAGAGCAAGTAGGAGCAGAAATTGTCTTTGAAAAAGGGAAAATGGAATTAAGAACAGGAGAAGAACAACTAATAAATGTGTTAAGCTTGGCACTAATACAAACTGACCCTAAAAGTGAAATACCTTTAGAGATCACAGATCAAGTATGTCCAGGAGTTTGGGCTACCGAAGTCCCTGGAAGAGCTAAAAATGTGACCTTAATAATTATTAAATTAAAGCCAGGAGAGAAACCCGTTAAGGTTAAGTAATATCCTTTGAGGACAGAAGATAGGAAAGGAATTAAAGAGATAATTGATCAATTTTTACAGTATGGATTATTGATTGAATGCGAATCAGAATCCAATGCACCCATATTGCCAATTAAAAAGGCAGATGAAAAAGCTATAGGCTAGTTCAGGATTTGAGGGCCATAAATAAAATCACTGAGGATATACATCCAGTAGTGGCAAACCCTTATACTTTGCTGACTAAATTAAAGAATAGTCAAGTCTGGTTTACCGTACTGGATTTAAAAGATGCCTTCTTCTGCCTAGGCTTAGCCACAGAAAGCCAAAACCTATTCGCCTTTGAATGGGAAAATCCCGATTCAGGCAGAAAGACGCAGCTTACGTGGACATTACTACCTCAAGGATTCAAGAATAGCCCCACTAATTTTGGAAACCAATTAGCAAGGGAACTCGAAACATGGATACCTCCGGACACTGAAGGTGCTTTGTTACAATATGTAGATGATCTCTTAATAGCTACCGAGACTAAAGGGAGTTGTATTCAATGGACTATAAGTCGTCTTAATTTTCTGGGTTTAAATGGATATCAAGTCTCTTGACAGAAAGTCCAGCTGGCTCAACAAAGTGTGACCTATCTGGGATTTGACATTTCGGAAGGACAACGAGAACTAGGAACTGAACATAAGGAAGTCATTTGCCGGACTCCAGAACCTCAAATGGTAAAGGAGCTACAAAGCTTTTTAGGAATGACAGGTTGGTGTCGCCTTTGGATTTATAATTATGGACTATTGGTAAAGCCTCTATGTGAATTGATAAAGATTAACCAGTCAAAGTTAGTCTGGACTGGAGAAGCACAAAAAGTCTTTAAACAACTTAAACAAGAATTGATGATTTTGAAATATCAAGCAATATTGGTAGAACAGGACGACGTGGAAATTGTGATAATTCATATTGTGAATCTAGCCTCTTTTCTTAGTGATGCTCCGGCACAAGCTGTGATTCACGATTGTTTAGAAACTCTAGAGACTGTGTATTCCAGCCGACCAGACCTTAAGGAGGAGCCCATGGAAGATGCGGAAGAAACTTGGTTCACGGATGGGAGCAGTTTTGTTACGCAAAGACAACGTAAAGCTGGATATGCTATAACAACTACTCAGCAGGTAATCGAGTCTAAGCCTTTACCCCCTGGAACATCAGCTCAAAAGGCGGAGATAGTTGCTCTCACGAGAGCATTGGAACTGGCAGCGGGAAAAAGGGTAAATATTTGGACAGATTCTAAATATACATTCGGCGTGGTACATGCTCATGGAGCAATTTGGGAAGAACATGGATTGCTGACCGCTCAGTGAAAACACAAAGTATGCTGAAGAAATTTTAAAATTGTTAGAGGCTGTAAAACAACCAGAAAAGGTAGCTATCATGCATTGTCAGGGACACCAAAAGGGGAACACCGATTTTGATATTGGAAAATCGATTGGCAGAGGCTAAGCAGGCAGCTGAAATAACTGAGGTGAAGGCATTGTCTTTGATACCAGACGGTAAAATCCAAACTATATCCAAATTATACAAAAGAAGACTTAAAATTAATTGAAGACTTGAAAGGTAAAATGAAACCAGATGGATGAGTATATTTAAAAGATAACCCCATAGTAATACCCTCTAGTTTGACATGGCCCATAGTTCTTACAGAACACAATAAAACGCATTGGGGAGCTGGCACACTGCATAAGAGCCTGAGTCAGACATTAGTGGGACGATATGATAAAACAAGTAACTCAACAATGTAGCATTTGCTTACACAATAACCCCAATACCAAGAATAGAATAAAATTTGGAATAATCGGTAAAGGAAATTATTTGGGGCAACAGTGGCAAATTGATTTTTCAGAACTCCCTAGAAAAGGGGGGTATCATTATTTACTGGTTCTGACTGACACGTTTTCAGGAAGGCCTGAAGCCTTTCCCTGTCGAACAACCAAAGCAAGAGAAGTGGTTAAAGTCTTGTTAAATGAAATAATACCATGCTTTGGGATTCTAGTAGCAATGTCTTCTGATAGAGTTTCACATTTTTGTGCACAAGTGGTAGAACAGATAAGTAAGATTCTAAAGATAGATTGGCAACTGCATACTCCTTATAGACCACAGGCAAGTGGACAGGTAGAAAAAATGAACCATTTAATTAAACAATAAATAGCTAAAATTGGATAAGAAGCTAATTTGTCATGGCCTCAATCCCTCCCTTTAGCATTACTTGGAATTAGAGTTAAACCTAGAATAAAAGGAAATTTGAGTCCCTTCAAAATCTTATATGGAAGGCCATAGCAATTTCTATTTAGTGGAGAGGACCTAACGCAGTTAGGATCAGAATATTTATATGCTTATATAACTGAACTTCAGAAACAATTAAATAAAGTACATACATTTGTTTTAGGGACCAGGGCTAGAGGGTTGGATCAACCAATCCACCCCTTTAAGCTCGGGGATTATATATATATAAAGACTTTTTCAGGACAACCCGTGCAGGAAAAATGGAAGGAAAGTGGATGGGACCACACCAAGTATTACTGACAACACACACCGCCATTAAGATTAAGAAGCAAGCAGCTTGGATCCACAATTCAAGGGTGAAGAAGGCCCCGGCGAGGATATGGACCACCACTCCAATTGGACCAACAAAATTACGGTTTTCCAGATCCTAATGATTGCAGGGGTGCGGTTCTCGGATTTGGGGTGGGCAACTTGGGATGAGAATTTACACCTGACCTTAATACAAACAATTTCTCAAGTAACTAATAAGACGAACTGTTGGGTATGCACCCATCTGCCACAGCATGGGAATAAGGGTGTATCGTAACCCTTACCCAAACCCTAACCCTAACCCTTACCCCAACCCTTACCCTGACCCTTACATTAACCCTAACCCTACCCCTATCCCTAACCCTAACCCAAACCCTTACTCTAACCCTAAGCCTTATCCTTAACCTTACACTTAATCTTATCTTTAACCTTACTCTTAAACTAATACATACCCTTACGTTTCCCTCATCATAACCCTAAAATTAACCGTAACCATTACCCTAACACTTATACTTACCTAACCCTAAACCTTACTCTAACTTTTACCCTGAGCCAGAACCTTAGACTTCCCCTACCCCTTCCCCTTACTAATACCGTTACCCTAACCCTTACCCTTACACTTACGGTTACCATTAACCTTACCCTTACCCTAACACTTACCCTTACCCTATCCCTTACACTTATCCTTATCCATACAACTTACGCTTACCCTAACACTTAACCTTAACCTAACCCTAACCCTAAACCTTACCTGAACCCTTACCCTGACCCTTACATTAACCCTTACCCTAAAACTTACACTTAACCTTAACCTTACCCTTAACCTTAACCTAATACTTACCCTTACTTTTCCCTCACCCTAACCCTAAAATTAACCCTAACCATTACCCCAACACTTACCCTTACCCTAACCCTTACCCTTACCATAACCCATACTCTAACACATACCTCTACCCGTACCCGTACCCTTACGGTAACCCTTACCCTTACGGTAACCCTTACACTTATCGTAACCCTTACCCTTACCGTTACCGTTACCGTGGCCCTTACCCTTACCCTTACCCTTACCCTTACCCTTACCCTTACCCTTACCCTTACCCTCACCCTAACCCTTAACCTTACCCTTATCCTAACACTTACCCTTACCGTAAACCTTACCCTTTCTGCTACACTTACCCTTAGCCTAAATCTAAACCTTACACTTACCCTTAGCCTAACCCTCACCCTTACCCTTACCCATACCCTTATTCTTACCCTTTCCCGAACCCTTACCTTTACACTTACGGTTACCATTAACCTTACCCTTACCCTAACACTTATCCTTAACCTAACCCTTACCCTAAACCTTACCCCAACCCTTACCCTGACCCTTACATTAACCCTAACCCTTACCCTAAACCTTACCCTTAATCTTAACCTTAACCTTACCCTTAACATTAACCTAATACTTATGCATACGTTTTCCTGACTTTAACCCTAAAACTAACCCTAACCATTACCCTAACACCTAACCTTGCCCTAACCCTAACCCTAACCCTTTCTCTTACACTTACCCTGACCTGTACCCTTACACTTACCCTTACCCTTATACTCACCCTAATTCTTACCCATACCCTAACACATATTTGTACCCTTAACCTTACCGTTACCCTTAACCTTACCCTCACCCTTACACTATCCGTTACCCTTACGCTTACCCTTAACATAAACCTTACCCTTGACCTTACCCTTACCATAAGCCATACAACAACACTTACATGTACACTTACGCTTGCACTTACCCTAGCAATTACTCGTACAATTACCCTTAACCTTACTATTAAGCTAACCCTAAACCTTACCCTTATCCTAACACTTACCCTTATCTTAAACCTTACCCTTTCTGCTACAATTACCCTATGCCTAATTCTAAACCTTACCCGAACCCTCACCCTTACCTAAATCTAACTAAAATCTAACCATTACCCTAACCCCTCACCCTTACAATATACATATTTTTACCCTTTACCTAAACCTTTACCCCAACCCTTACCTTGACCCTTACATTAACCCTAATCCTTACACTAAACCTTACACTTACTCTTAACCTTAAATTTAGCTGTAACCTAATACTTACTCTTACGTTTCCCTCACCCTAACCCTAAAATTAACCCTAACCATTACCCTAACACTTACCCTTACCCTAACCCTTACTCAAACCCTTATAATGACCCGTACTTTTACACATACCCTTACACTTACCCTTACCCTTAAACTTACACTAACCCTTACCCTTAACTAAATCTAACCCTTACACTAAACATCATCCTTACCCTTACCATTATCCCTTCTCTTACCCTTATCCTAAACATTTCCCAAACCCTTACCCTTACATTAAACCTAACCCTTACCATAACTCTTAACCTTATCCTTAAACTTAACCTAATACTTACCCTTATGTTTCCCTCACCCTAAACCTAAAATTAGCCTAACCATTACCCTAACACTTACCCTTACTCTAACCCTTATCCTCAACTTAAGTGTAAGTGTTAGGATAACGGTAACCTTAAGGGTGACCCTTAAGCTTATCCTTAATGTTTATGGTTAGGTTAAGGGTAATTGTACGAGTAATTGCTAGGGTAAGTGTAAGCGTAAGTGTACATGTAAGTGTTGATGTATGGCTTATGGTAAGGGTAAGGTTTATGTTAAGGGAAAGCGTAAGAGTAATGGATAGAATAAGGGTAAGTGTAACGGTTAAGTGTTAGGGTAATGGTTAGGGTTAATTTTAGGATTAGGGTGAGAAAAATGTAAGGTTAAGTACTAGCTTAAGGTTAAGTGTAAGGTTAAGGTTAAGATTAAGTGTAAGGTTAAGGTTAAGGGTAAGGCTTCAGGGAAGGGGTAAAGTTCAGGGAAAGGTTTGGGGTAAGGTTTAGGGTTAGGTTCAGCTTAAGGGGAAGGGTTGGTGTAAGGTTAAGGGTATGGATAAGGATAAGGGTAAGGATAAGGGTTAGCGTAAGGGTAAGATTAATGGTAAGGTTTATGTTAAGGGTAAGCGTAAGGGTAACGGTGTCGTGGTTTAACCCGACCGGCAGCTAAACACCACGCAGCCGTTCGCTCACCCTCCCCCCTCCCTCTCTGGGACGGGGGAGAGAAATGGAAAGTGAAGCCCGTGAGTTGAGATAAAGACAGTTTAATAAGACAGGAAAAAAAAAATAACAAAATAATAATAACAATAATAATAATGATGATACAATGGTGATAATACGAAAGTAATAATAGTATGTACAAACAAGTGATGCACAATGCAATTGCTCACCACCCGCTGACCGATGCCCAGCCTAACCCCGAGCAGTCCGGCCCCCTCCCCCCGGCTAGCCACCCCTATATATTGTTTAGCATGACGTCAGATGGTATGGAATACCCCTTTGGCTAGTTTGGGTCACCTGTCCTGGGTCTGTCCCCTCCCAGCTCTTACTGCACCCCCCAGCCTGCCCGTTGGCAGGACAGAGCAAAGGCTGAGATGTCCTTGGCTTAGTATAAGCACTGCTCTGCAACAATTAAAGCATCGGGGTGTTATCAGCACTCTTCTCATTCTAAGCCAAAACACAGCATTCCACCAGCTACTAGGAAGAAAATTAATTCTGTGCTAACTGAAACCAGGACATCTATCCACCCCTTATTCCATACCATTTATGTCATGCTCAGGTTACACTCTTTTCCATACATTCTAATTAGTCACCTATAGTAATCATGGTAGTGATAACATACAGTATAATATACTATTTAACATGGTGCAATTCAGTTCATGGGCTATTCTCACCCAGTATTAAATCTCCTTGAGGTACACACCGGACCTCTCCGTTCTTTTGCATCACCCACCAAGTATATCCAGGTCCCTGAGCGAAAACAATTCCACGAATAGGTTTGCCTTTTCCTGAGGCAGGAGTAGCCCAGACTGTTTTACCCAGCATATTTTTTACATGCACTACAGGAACTTTATCCCCATCTACAGTACGTAACAGGTTTGATTGGGCAGGTCCAGCTCGGTTGGTAGATCCCCTAGTATTGACTAACCAGGTGGCCTTTGCCAAATGCGTATCCCAGTTTTTGAACGTCCCAGCGCCCATTGCTTTCAAGGTAGTCTTTAACAGGCCATTGTATCGTTCAACTTTCCCGGAGGCTGGTGCATGATAGGGGATGTGATACACCCATTCAATACCATGTTCTTTGGCCCAAGTGTCTATAAGGTTGTTTCGGAAGTGAGTCCCATTGTCTGATTCTATTCTTTCTGGGGTGCCATGTCGCCATAGGACTTGCTTTTCAAGGCCCAGGATGGTGTTCCGGGCGGTAGCATGAGGCACAGGATATGTTTCCAGCCATCCGGTGGTTGCTTCCACCATTGTAAGTACGTGGCGCTTGCCATTGCGAGTTTGAGGGAGTGTGATGTAATCAATCTGCCAGGCCTCTCCATATTTATATTTCAGCCATCGTCCTCCATACCAAAGAGGCTTTGACCGTTTGGCTTGCTTGATTGCAGCACATGTTTCACAGTCATGAATAACCTGTGCTATAGCGTCCATGGTCAAGTCCACCCCTCGATCACGAGCCCATCTGTATGTTGCATCTCTACCTTGATGGCCTGAGGTGTCATGGGCCCATCGGGCTATAAATAATTCACCTTTATGCTGCCAATATCTCCTTTTCAGTTGGAGTATAGCGGGCCTCAGATCCTCTGTATCCCCGACTCCAAAACCCCAGAGGCCGACCTCGAGTTTCCCCAGGTTCTTTCTGCCAGAGGCTCCAGGTGGGGCCGTTCTCCCCGGCTGCAGTGTAGAGCACATTCTTTACATCTGGTCCTGTTCGAACTGGCCCAAGGGCTACTGCATGGACTATTTCCTGCTTGATTTGTTCAAAGGCTTGTCGTTGTTCAGGGCCCCATTCAAACTCATTCTTCTTACGAGTTACTTGGTAGAGTGGGTTTACAATCAGACTGTAATTTGGGATGTGCATTCTCCAAAACCCCACAACACCTAGGAAAGTCTGTGTTTCTTTTTTGTTAGTTGGTGGAGACATAGCTGTTATTTTGTTGATCACATCCATTGGGATTTGACGACGTCCATCTTGCCATTTTATTCCTAAAAACTGGATCTCCCGTGCAGGTCCTTTGACTTTATTTTGTTTTATGGCAAAACCGGCTTTCAGAAGGATTTGGACTATTTTCTTCCCTTTCTCGAAAACTTCCTCTGCTGTGTCACCCCACACAATAATGTCATCGATGTACTGCAGGTGTTCAGGAGCTTCCCCCTGCTCTAGTGCAGACTGGATCAGCCCATGGCAAATGGTAGGGCTGTGTTTCCACCCCTGGGGCAGCCTATTCCAAGTATATTGGACTCCCCTCCAAGTGAAGGCAAATTGTGGCCTGCACTCTGCTGCTAGAGGGATGGAGAAAAATGCATTAGCGATATCAATTGTGGCGTACCACTTGGCTGCCTTCGATTCAAGTTCATACTGAAGTTCCAGCATGTCCGGCACTGCAGCACTCAGTGGTGGCGTGACTTCGTTCAGGCCGCGATAGTCCACTGTTAGTCTCCACTCGCCATTAGACTTTCGCACTGGCCATATGGGACTATTGAAAGGTGAATGAGTCTTGCTGATCACTCCTTGGCTTTCCAATTGACGAATTAGCTTATGGATGGGAATCAGGGAGTCTCGGTTGGTGCGATATTGCCGCCGGTGCACAGTTGTGGTAGCAATTGGCACTTGCTGTTCTTCGACCCTCAGCAACCCCACAACAGAGGGGTCCTCTGAGAGACCAGGCAAGGTAGATAATTGTTTAATGCCCTCTGTCTCTAAGGCAGCAATACCAAAAGCCCACCGGAACCCTTTTGGGTCCTTGCAGTATCCTCTTCTAAGATAGTCTATGCCAAGGATACATGGAGCATCCGGACCAGTCACAATGCGGTGCTTTTCCCACTCATTCCCAGTCAGACTCACTTCAGCCTCCAATACAGTCAACTGCTGAGATCCCCCTGTCACTCCACAAATATAGATGGGCTCTGGTCCTTTATAGCTCGATGGCATTATAGTACATTGTGCACCGGTGTCTACTAAAGCCTTATACTTCTGTGCGCGTGATGTGCCAGGCCATCGAATCCACACAGTCCAATAAACTCGATTGTCCCTTTCCTCCCCCTGGCTGGAGGCAGGGCCCCCCTAATCCTGGTCAGAATCTTCCTCGTTTCTGTGTTTGAAGGACTGTCTGCTGGAAGTTGGAGCAGCAAACTTTTCGGAGAATCCCTTTTTCCTGATTGTTTTCTTTTGCAACTCACGTACCCGTGCCTCTAGGGTCGCGGTAGATTTTCCATCCCACTTTCTCATGTCCTCTCCATGGTCTCGTAAGTAAAACCACAGGGTGGCACGGGGTGAGTACCCACCATATCGTCTTCCTTGTGTGGGTGAACGCCTACCCCTGACAGCTGAGACACTGCTTTGTACAGGTGCGAAGGAGAATAATCTCTCTTCAAGTTGGTGAACCTTTTCAGAAAGTTTCTCCCAAGTGTTCTCCTTTGGTCGGTGGGCACTGGTTGGTTCAGGTGGGGAGGACAATAGATTCTCTTCAAGTTGGTGAACCTTTTCAGAAAGTTTCTCCACAGCTGAGACGCAGGCCTGTAAGGAAGAGGAGAGACTTTCTTCGTACTGCCGGAGTTGTTTAGCCGCTTCACCCACTGTGGGTTCCTCATCCTCTTTCCAGGCCATTATTGCCAATGAGCTGGCATATGATGATGGTGCACTCCGTACAAACTTCCGCCACATGGGTCGTGTACACTTGACTTCATCTGGATCTGTGGATGTTTGTTTGAGGTCTGGATCCTCATAAATCACTTCCCGTACGGCTAATTCCCTCAGGTACTGGATTCCCTTCTCCATAGTGGTCCACTTGCCTGGTAGACATAAAATATCTTCCTTGAAGGGATACCTTTCCCTCACAGCTGAGAGGAGACGCCTCCAGAGGCTGGTGGGTCGTGCTCCATCTGCAATTGCTTTGTCAATGCCGGCGTCTCGAGCAAGGGATCCCAGCCGCTTGGCTTCCCTGCCGTCTAATTCCACACAATTGGCTCCAGAGTCCCAGCACCGGAGCAGCCAGGTGACAAGCTGCTCACCTATACAGCGACCAAAATCTTTTCGCACATCTCGTAGCTCGCGCTCGTTTAGGCTTCGGGTAGTTACTGTTGCTCTTTCGGCATCCTCATCTTCCTCCTCCTGAATCCTTGACGGCCCAGCGTCGTCATCATCTTCGTCATCTCTATACTTAGTTTTGGCAGAAGCCTTACCTGGATTGGCAGAAGACTCTCTGCGTTCTAAACGACTTGAATTTCTATACCATATTTTCACCTTCTCTACAGGGGCAGCTTGCACTGCTACTGCTCGTTTCTCTGACTTTGTTACAGGGTCTGCCACAGGGGTTGGAATGCCCTCTGCAGGGTCAACTTGCACTGCTACAGCTCGTTTCTCTGACACGGCCACAGGAGCTGGAGCGGCTACAGGAGCTGGAGTTGGAGCTGGAGCAGTTGCAGGAGCTGGGACTGGAGCAGCAGTAGGAGCTGGAGCTGGAGCGGCTTCAGGAGCTGGAGCTGGAGCGGCTTCAGGAGCTGGGACTGGAGCAGTTGCAGGAACTGGGACTGGAGTAGCGGCCGGAGCTGGAACTGGAGCGACTGCAGGAACTGGGACTGGAGCAGCTGCAGGAGCTGGAGCTGGAGCAGCTTCAGGAGCTGGGACTGGAGCGGCTGCAGGAGCTGGGACTGGAGCAGCTGCAGGAGCTGGAGCTGGAGCAGCTTCAGGAGCTGGGACTGGAGCAGTTGCAGGAGCTGGAGCTGGAGCGGCTGCAGGAGCTGGGACTGGAGCGGCTGCAGGAGCTGGGACTGGAGCGGCTGCAGGAGCTGGGACTGGAGCGGCTGCAGGAGCTGGGACTGGAGCGGCTGCAGAATCCACCGTAGGGGTCACAGTGGCCGTTGGATCTGTCACAGGGTTTGGAGTGGCCGCAGGGTCTGTCACTAAGTTGACAGCAGTATCAATGGCAGCTCGATAGGCATGAGCCAGGCCCCAGCACGTTACAATGATTTGTGTTACTTTGGAACTGCCAGAATCATTACACCTTTTTTTCAAGCATTCTGCCAGTTTTTGAGGATTTTGCCATTGTTCAGGGGTGAATTTCCAACACACTGGGGGTGCCAACTGCTCTAGATGCCTGCCTATATCCACCCATACTCCCTGCCACCCACAACTATACTGCCTCCGGGCAGATCTCCGGATGAGCTTCATAAGTAGTTGTTTAACTTTAAGCAGAATCTGAAGTGCATTCATGAGGCAGAACAACAAGACTATGGTATTCTGAGTATTCCAGAAATATTCAATATCTTGGAGAGCTATTGTGACAAGCTCAGGGGATAAGAGGGTGGTGAAGGAGGAAGGCAGAGTGACCCAGGAGGATACAGGGGTGGTGAAGGAGAAAGGGAGAGTAAGCAAGTAAGGAAAAATATCCTCCCCTTTCCCCTCCACAGATTGACTCTCTAATGGAGAAAAACAATAGGTATAATTGCTAATAGTTCCCAAGATGCTGTTTCCAAAGTACAGAGTCCACGATGTTACTGAGTATAAATACCAAGTTAGAGTCATGACCAGATATCTTATCGTCTCATAAGCCATTGCTATAACACTTAGTACCATAATGGTCTGAAACCAGGGCCCGGAGAGGAGAAACAACACTACAGAGAGCAAATACGGAAAATAATGTACTATAATACTCAATTTGGAAAACAGGCGCAGCAGAGTTGTGATTAAAGCAATCAGCATCATGACAAGTGACTATTAAGCAGGTCTAATCCTTACACCAATTTTAGTTTAACACACTCTGATCAGATCTGCCGTTATCTCAACCTTTCGAGCCCCACGTTGGGCGCCAAAAAGACTGTCGTGGTTTAACCCGACCGGCAGCTAAACACCACGCAGCCGTTCGCTCACCCTCCCCCCTCCCTCTCTGGGACGGGGGAGAGA
Organism: Aythya ferina; assembly: GCF_964211825.1. Taxonomy (NCBI): domain Eukaryota; kingdom Metazoa; phylum Chordata; class Aves; order Anseriformes; family Anatidae; genus Aythya; species Aythya ferina. The sequence goes on from NW_028181444.1 coordinate 743,771, forward strand.
AATGGAAAGTGAAGCCCGTGAGTTGAGATAAAGACAGTTTAATAAGACAGGAAAAAAAAAATAACAAAATAATAATAACAATAATAATAATGATGATACAATGGTGATAATACGAAAGTAATAATAGTATGTACAAACAAGTGATGCACAATGCAATTGCTCACCACCCGCTGACCGATGCCCAGCCTAACCCCGAGCAGTCCGGCCCCCTCCCCCCGGCTAGCCACCCCTATATATTGTTTAGCATGACGTCAGATGGTATGGAATACCCCTTTGGCTAGTTTGGGTCACCTGTCCTGGGTCTGTCCCCTCCCAGCTCTTACTGCACCCCCCAGCCTGCCCGTTGGCAGGACAGAGCAAAGGCTGAGATGTCCTTGGCTTAGTATAAGCACTGCTCTGCAACAATTAAAGCATCGGGGTGTTATCAGCACTCTTCTCATTCTAAGCCAAAACACAGCATTCCACCAGCTACTAGGAAGAAAATTAATTCTGTGCTAACTGAAACCAGGACAAACGGATAGAGTAAGGGTAAGGGTACAAATATGTGTTAGGGTATGGGTTATGGTATGGATAAGAGTTAGGGTAATGTAAGGGTAAGGGTGAGTGTAAGGGTATGGGTCAGGGTAAGGGTAAGAGTAAGGGTTAGGGTTAGGGTAAGGGTAAGTGTTAGAATAATGGTTAGGGTTAAATTTTAGGGTTAGGGTGAGGGAAACGTAAGGGTAAGTATAGGGTTAAGGTAAGGGTAAGTGTAAGGTTTAGATTTAGGCTAAGGGTAAGTGTAGCAGAAAGTGTAAGGTTTACTGTAAGGTTTAAGGTTTCGGCTTAGGTTAAGGGTAAGGGTAAGAGTAAGGGTAATTGTACGAGTAATTGCTAGGGTAAGTGTAAGCGTAAGTGTACATGTAAGTGTTGTTGTATGGCTTATGGTATGGTAAGGTCAAGGGTAAGGTTTATGTTAAGGGTAAGCGTAAGGGTAAGGGATAGAGTAAGGGTAACGGTAAGGTTAAGGGTAACGGTAAGGTTAAGGGTACAAATATGTGTTAGGGTATGGGTTATGGTATGGGTAAGAATTAGGGTGAGTATAAGGGTAAGGGTAAGTGTAAGGGTACAGGTCAGGGTAAGGGTTAGAGTAAGGGTTAGGGTTAGGGTTAGGGTAAGGTTAAGTGTTAGGGTTAGGGTAAGGTTAAGTGTTAGGGTAATGGTTAGGGTTAGTTTTAGGGTTAAAGTCAGGAAAACGTATGCGTAAGTATTAGGTTAATGTTAAGGGTAAGGTTAAGGTTAAGAGTAAGTGTAAGGTTTAGGGTAAGGGTTTGGGTTAATGTAAGGGTCAGGGTAAGGGTTGGGGTAAGGTTTAGGGTAAGGGTTAGGTTAAGGATAAGTGTTAGGGTAAGGGTAAGGTTAATGGTAACCGTAAGTGTAAAGGTAAGGGTTCGGGAAAGGGTAAGAATAAGGGTATGGGTAATGGTAAGGGTGAGGGTTAGGCTAAGGGTAAGTGTAAGGTTTAGATTTACGCTAAGGGTAAATGTAGCAGAAAGGGTAAGGTTTACGGTAAGGGTAAGTGTTAGGATAAGGGTAAGCTTTAAGGTTAGGTTAAGGGTAAGGTATAGGGTAAGGGTAAGAGTAAGGGTAAGGGTAAGGGTAAGGGTAAGGGTAAGGGTAAGGGTAAGGGTAAGGGTAAGGGTAAGGGTAAGGGTAAGGGCAATGGTAACGGTAACAGTAAGGGTAAGTGTTACGGTAAGGGTAAGGGTTACCGTAAGGGTATGGGTACGGGTAGAGGTATGTGTTAGAGTATGGGTTATGGTAAGGGTAAGGGTTAGGGTAAGGGTAAGTGTTGGGGTAATGGTTAGAGTTAATTTTAGGGTTAGGGTGCGGGAAATGTAAGGGTAAGTATTAGGTTAAGGTTAAGGTTAAGGGTAAAGTTAAGGTTAAGTGTAAGTTTTAGGGTAAGGGTTAATGTAAGGGTCAGGGTAAGGGTTCAGGTAAGGTTTAGGGTTAGGGTTAGGTTAAGGTTAAGTGTTAGGGTAAGCGTAAGTTGTATGGATAAGGATAAGTGTAAGGAATAGGGTAAGGGTAAGTGTTAGGGTAAGGGTAAGATTAATGGTAACCGTAAGTGTTAGGGTAAGGGTAAGAGTAAGGGGAAGGGGAAGGGGAAGGGGAAGGGGAAGGGGAAGGGGAAGGGGAAGGGGAAGGGGAAGGGGAAGGGGAAGGGGAAGGGGAAGGGGAAGGGGAAGGGGAAGGGGAAGGGGAAGGGGAAGGGGAAGGGGAAGGGGAAGGGGAAGTCTAAGGGTCCCGGTCAGGGTAAAAGTTAGAGTAAGGGTTAGGGTTAGGGTTCGGTAAGGATAAGTGTTAGGGTAATGGTTACAGTTAATTTTAGGGTTATGATGAGGGAAACGTAAGGGTATGTATTAGTTTAAGGGTAAGGTTAAAGTTAAGATTAAGTGTAAGGTTTAGGTTAAGGGTTAAGGTTAGAGTAAGGGTTAGGGTTAGGGTTAGGGTTAGGGTTAGGGTTAGGGTTAGGGTTAGGGTTAGGGTTAGGGTTAGGGTTAGGGTTAGGGTTAGGGTTAGGGTAAGGGTTAGGGTTAATGTAAGGGTCAGGGTAAGGGTTGGGGTAAGGTTTAGGTTAAGGGTAAAAGTAAGTATAATGGTAAGGGTAAGAGTGAAGGTTAGGGTAATGGTTAGATTTAGGTAAGGGTGAAGGTTAGGGTAAGATTTAGAATTAGGCAAAGGGTAAGTGTAGCAGAAAGGGTAAGGTTTAGGATAAGGGTAAGTGTTAGGATAAGGGTAAGGTTTAGGGTTAGCTTAATAGTAAGGTTAAGGGTAATTGTACGAGTAATTGCTAGGGTAAGTACAAGCGTAAGTGCACATGTAAGTGTTGTTGTATGGCTTATGATAAGGGTTAGGTTAAGGTTAAGGTTTATGTTAAGTGTAAGTGTAAGTGTAAGGGTAACGGAGACAGTAAAGGTAAGGGTAAGGGTAAGGGGAACGGTTAGGTTAAGGCTACAAGTACGTGTTAGGGTATGGGTTATGCTAAGGGAAAGGCTTAGGGTAAGGGTACGGGTCAGGGTAAGGGTTAGAGTAAGGGTTAGAGTTACGGTTAGGGTTAGGGTAAGGGTAAGTGTTAGGGTAATGGTTAGGGTTAATTTTAGGACTTAGGGTGAGGGAAACGTAAGGGTAATTGTTAGGGTAATGGTTAAGGGTAAGGTTAAGGTTAAGAGTAAGTGTAAGCTTTAGGGTAAGGGTTAGGGTTAATGTAAGGGTCAGGGTAAGAGCTGGGATAAGGTTTAGGGTTAGGGTTAGGTTAAGGGTAAGGATTAGGGTAAGGGTAAGGGCATGGATAAGGATAAGTGTAAGTGTTAGGGTAAGGGTAATGTTAAAGGTAACAGTAAGTGTAAGGAGAAGGGTTAGGGTAAGGGTAAGAGAAAGGGTATTGGTAATGATAAGGGTGAGAGTTACAGTAAGGGTAAGATTTAAAGTAATGTTTAGTAAGATTTAAAGTAAGGTTTAGATTTAGGCTTAGGGTAAATGTAGCAGAAAGGGTAAGGTTTACTGTAAGGTTTAAGGTTTTGGCTTAGGTTAAGGGTAAGGGTAAGGGTAAGGGTAATTGTACTAGGAATTGCTAGGGTAAGTGTAAGCGTAAGTGTACATGTAAGTGTTGTTGTATGGCTTATGGTAAGGGTAAGGTCAAAAGTAAGGTTTATGTAAAGAGTAAGCTTAAGGGTAACGGATAGAGTAAGGGTAAGGGTAAGGTTAAGGGTAACGGTAAGGTTAAGGGTACAAATATGTGTTAGGGTATGGGTTATGGTATGGGTAAGAATTAGGGTAAGTAAAAGGGTAAGGGTAAGGGTAAGTGTAAGGGTACGGGTCAGGGTAAGGGTTAGAGTAAGGGTTAGGGTTAGGGTTAGGGTAAGGTTAAGTGTTAGGGTAATGGTTAGGATTAGTTTAAGGGTTAAAGTCAGGAAAACGTATGCGTAAGTATTAGGTTAATGTAAAGGGTAAGGTTAAGAGTAAGTGTAAGGTTTAGGGTAAGGGTTAGGGTTAATGTAAGGGTCAGGATAAGGGTTGGGGTAAGGTTTAGCGTAAGGGTTAGGTTCAGGATAAGTCTTAGGGTAAGGGTAAGGTTAATGGTAACCGTAAGTGTAAAGGTAAGGGTTATGGTAAGGGTAAGAGTAAGGGTATGGGTAATGGTAGCAGAAAGGGTAAGGTTTCCGGTAAGGGTAAGTGTTAGGATAAGGGTAAGGTTTAGGGTTAGGGTAAGGGTAAGGGATAGGGTAAGGGTAAGGGTAAGAGTAAGGGAAAGGGAAAGGGTAAGGGTAAGGGTAAGGGTAAGGGTAGGGTAAGGGTAAGGGTTACGGTAAGGGTAAGGGTTACCGTAAGGGTACGGGTACGGGTAGAAGTATGTGTTAGAGTATGGGTTATGGTAAGGGTAAGGGTTAGGGTAAGGGTAAGTGTAGGGGTAATGGTTAGGGTTAATTTTAGGGTTAGGGTGAGGGAAAAGTAAGGGTAAGTATTAGGTTAAGGTTAAGGGTAAGGTTAAGGTTAAGTGTAAGTTTTAGGGTAAGGGTTAATGTAAGGGTCAGGGTAAGGGTTCAGGTAAGGTTTAGGGTTAGGGTTAGGTTAAGGTTAAGTGTTAGGGTAAGCGTAAGTTGTATGGATAAGTATAAGTGTAAGGGATAGGGTAAGAGTAAGTGTTAGGGTAAGGGTAAGGTTAATGGTAACTGTAAGTGTAAGGGTAAGGGTTAGGGTAAGGGTAAGCGTAAGGGGAAGGGTAAGGGGAAGTCTAAGGTCAGGGTTTAAAGTTAGAGTAAGGGTTAGGGTTAGGGTTAGGTAAGGATAAGTGTTAGGGTAATGGTTACGGTTAATTTTAGGGTTATGATGAGGGAAACGTAAGGGTATGTATTAGTTTAAGGGTAAAGTTAAAGTTAAGATTAAGTGTAAGGTTAAAGTTAAGACTAAGTGTAAGGTTTAGGTTAAGGGTTAGGGTTAGAGTAAGGGTTAGGGTTAGGTTTAGGGTAAGGGTTAGGGTTAATGTAAGGGTCAGGGTAACGGTTGGGGTAAGGTTTAGGTTAAGGGTAAAAGTAAGTATAATGGTAAGGGTAAGGGTGAGGGCTAGCGTAATGGTTAGATTTAAGCAAGGGTGAGGGTTAGGGTAAGGTTTAGAATTAGGCAAAGGGTAAGTGTAGCAGAAAGGGTAAGGTTTAGGATAAGGGTAAGTGTTAGGATAAGGGTAAGGTTTAGGGTTAGCTTAATAGTAAGGTTAAGGGTAATTGTACGAGTAATTGCTAGGGTAAGTGCAAGCGTAAGTGTACATGTAAGAGTTGTTGTATGCCTTATGATAAGGGTTAGGTTAAGGTTAAGGTTTATGTTAAGTGTAAGTTTAAGGCTAACAGAGACAGTAAAGGTAAGGGTAAGGGGAACGGTAAGGTTAAGGCTACAAGTACGTGTTAGGGTATGGGTCATGGTAAGGGAAAGGCTTAGGGTAAGGGTAAGTGTAAGGGTAGGGGTCAGGGTAAGGGTTACAGTAAGGGTTAGAGTTACGGTTAGGGTTAGGGTAAGGGTAAGTGTTAGGGTAATGGTTAGGGTTAATTTTAGGACTTAGGGTGAGGGAAACGTAAGGGTAAGTGTTAGGGTAATGGTTAAGGGTAAGGTTAAGGTTAAGAGTAAGTGTAAGCTTTAGGGTAAGGGTTAGGGTTAATGTAAGGGTCAGGGTAAAGGCTGGGATAAGGTTTAGGGTTAGGGTTAGGTTAAGGGTAAAGATTAGGGTAAGGGTAAGGGCATGGATAAGGATAAGTGTAAGTGTTAGGGTAAGGGTAATGTTAAAGGTAACAGTAAGTGTAAGGAGAAGGGTTAGGGTAAGGGTAAGAGTAAGGGTATTGGTAATGATAAGGGTGAGGGTTACAGTAGGGGTAAGTGTAAGGTTTAGATTTAGGCTAAGGGTAAGTGTAGCAGAAAGGGTAAGGTTTACTGTAAGGTTTAGGCTTAGGTTAAGGGTAAGGGTAAGGGTAATTGTACGAGTAATTTTAGGGTTAGGTTAAGGTTAAGTGTTAGGGTAATGGTTAGGGTAAATTTAAGGGTTAAAGTCAGGAAAACATATGCGTAAGTATTAGGTTAATGTTAAGAGTAAAGTTAAGGTTAAGAGTAAGTGTAAGGTTTAGGGTAAGGGTTAGTGTTAATGTAAGGGTCAGGGTAAGGGTTGGGGTAAGGTTTAGGTTAAGGGTTAATGTAAGCATTATGATAAGGGTAAGGGTGAGTGTAGGGTAAGGTTTAGAATTAGGCAAAGAGTAAGTGTAGCAGAAAGGGTAAGGATTACGGTAAGGGTAAGTGCTAGGATAAGTGTAAGGTTGAGGATTAGGTTAAGGGTAAGGGTAATGGTTTGGTAAGGGTAAGGGTAAGGTTAATTGTACGAGTAGTTGCCAGGGTAAGTGGAAACGTAAGTGAACATGTAAGTGTTGTTCTATGGCTTATGGTAAGGGTAAGGTTAAGAGTAAGTTTTATGTTAAGGATAAGTGTAAGAGTAACAAATAGAGTAAGGGTAAGGGTAACAGTAAGGTTAAGGGTAGAAGTATGTGTTAGAGTATGGGCTATGGTAAGGGTAAGGGTAGAGTAAGAGTAAGGGTAAGGGTATGTGTAAGCATATGGTTCATTGTAAGGGTTACAGTAAGGGTTAGGGTAAGGGTAAGTGTAAGGGTAATGGTTAGGGTTAATTTTAGGGTTAGGGTGAGGGAAACGTAAGGGTAAGTATTAGATTACAGCTAAGGTTAAGGTTAAGAGTAAGTGTAAGATTTAGGGTAAGGGTTAGGGTTAATGTAAGGGTCAGGGTAAGGGTTGGGGTAAGGTTTAGGGTAAGGGTTAGGTTAAGGATAAGCGTTAGGGTAAGGGTTAGGTTAATGGTAACCGTTAAGTGTAAAGGTAAGGGTTAGGGTAAGGGTAAGAATAAGAGTATGGGTAAGGGTAAGGGTGAGGGTTAGGCTAAGGGTAAGTGTAGCAGAAAGGGTAAGGTTTACTGTAAGGTTTAAGGTTTCGGCTTCGGTTAAGGGTAAGGGTAAGGGTAATTGTACGAGGAATTGCTAGGGTAAGTGTAAGCGTAAGTGTACATGTAAGTGTACATGTAAGTGTTGTTGTATGGCTTATGGTAAGGGTAAGGTCAAGGGTAAGGTTTATATTAAGGGTAAGCGTAAGGGTAAGGGATAGAGTAAGGGTAAGGGTAAGGGTAAGGTTAAGGGTAACGGTAAGGTTAAGGGTACAAATATGTGTTAGGGTATGGGTTATGGTATGGGTAAGAATTAGGGTGAGTATAAGGGTAAGGGTAAGTGTAAGGGTACAGGTCAGGGTAAGGGTTAGAGTAAGGGTTAGGGTTAGGGTTAGGGTAAGGTTAAGTGTTAGGGTAATGGTTAGGGTTAGTTTTAGGGTTAAAGTCAGGAAAACGTATGCGTAAGTATTAGGTTAATGTTAAGGGTAAGGTTAAGGTTAAGAGTAAGTGTAAGGTTTAGGGTAAGGGTTAGGGTTAATGTAAGGGTCAGGGTAAGGGTTGGGGTAAGGGTTAGGTTAAGGATAAGTGTTAGGGTAAGGGTAAGGTTAATGGTAACCGTAAGTGTAAAGGTAAGGGTTAGGAAAAGGGTAAGAATAAGGGTATGGGTAAGGGTAAGGGTGAGGGTAAGGCTAAGGGTAAGTGTAAGGTTTAGATTTACGCTAAGGGTAAGTGTAGCAGAAAGGGTAAGGTTTACGGTAAGGGTAAGTGTTAGGATAAGGGTAAGGTTTAGGGTTAGGGTAAGGGTAAGGGTAAGGGTAAGGGTAAGGGTAAGGGTAAGGGTAAGGGTAAGGGTACGGGTAAGGGCCACGGTAACGGTAACGGTAAGGGTAAGGGTTACGGTAAGGTTAAGAGTTACCGTAAGGGTACGGGTACGGGTAGAAGTATGTGTTAGAGTATGGGTTATGGTAAGGGTAAGGGTTAGGGTAAGGGTAAATGTTGGGGTAATGGTTAGGGTTAATTTTAGGGTTAGGGTGAGGGAAAAGTAAGGGTAAGTATTAGGTTAAGGTTAAGGGTAAGGTTAAGGTTAAGTGTAAGTTTTAGGGTAAGGGTTAATGTAAGGGTCAGAGTAAGGGTTCAGGTAAGGTTTAGGGTTAGGGTTAGGTTAAGGTTAAGTGTTAGGGAAAGCGTAATTTGTATGGATAAGATAAGTGTAAGGGATAGGGTAAGGGTAAGTGTTAGGGTAAGGGTAAGGTTAATGGTAACTGTAAGTGTATGGGTAAGGGTTATGGTAACGGTATTAGTAAGGGGAAGGGGAAGGGCAAGTCTAAGGTTCTGGCTCAGGGTAAAAGTTAGAGTAAGGTTTAGGGTTAGGTAAGTATAAGTGTTAGGGTAATGGTTACGGTTAATTTTAGGGTTATGATGAGGGAAACGTAAGGGTATGTATTAGTTTAAGGGTAAGGTTAAAGATAAGATTAAGTGTAAGGTTTAGGTTAAGGGTTAGGTTTAGAGTAAGGGTTAGGGTTAGGGTTAGGGTTAGGGTTAGGGTCAGGGTCAGGGTCAGGGTCAGGGTCAGGGTTAGGGTTAGGGTTAGGGTTAGGGTTAGGGTTAGGGTTAGGGTTAGCGTAAGGGTTAGGGTTAATGTAAGGGTCAGGGTAACGGTTGGGGTAAGGTTTAGGTTAAGGGTAAAAGTAAGTATAATGGTAAGGGTAAGGGTGAGGCTTAGGGTAATGGTTAGATTTAGGTAAGGGTGAGGGTTAGGGTAAGATTTAGAATTAGGCAAACGGTAAGTGTAGCAGAAAGGGTAAGGTTTAGGATAAGGGTAAGTGTTATCATAAGGGTAAGGTTTAGGGTTAGCTTAATAGTAAGGTTAAGGGTAATTGTACGAGTAATTGCTAGGGTAAGTCAAGCGTAAATTTACATGTAAGTGTTGTTGTATGCCTTATGATAAGGGTTAGGTTAAGGTTAAGGTTTATGTTAAGTGTAAGTTTAAGGCTAACAGAGACAGTAAAGGTAAGGGTAAGGGGAACGGTAAGGTTAAGGCTACAAGTACGTGTTAGGGTATGGGTCATGGTAAGGGAAAGGCTTAGGGTAAGGGTAAGTGTAAGGGTAGGGGTCAGGGTAAGGGTTACAGTAAGGGTTAGAGTTACGGTTAGGGTTAGGGTAAGGGTAAGTGTTAGGGTAATGGTTAGGGTTAATTTTAGGACTTAGGGTGAGGGAAACGTAAGGGTAAGTGTTAGGGTAATGGTTAAGGGTAAGGTTAAGGTTAAGAGTAAGTGTAAGCTTTAGGGTAAGGGTTAGGGTTAATGTAAGGGTCAGGGTAAGAGCTGGGATAAGGTTTAGGGTTAGGGTTAGGTTAAGGGTAAAGATTAGGCTAAGGGTAAGAGTAAGGTTTAGATTTAGGCTAAGGGTAAGTATAGCAGAAAGGGTAAGGTTTACTGTATGGTTTAGGCTTAGGTTAAGGGTAAGGGTAAGCGTAAGGGTAATTGTACGAGTAATTTTAGGGTTAGGGTAAGGTTAAGTGTTAGGGTAATGGTTAGGGTTAATTTTAGGGTTAGGGTGAGGGAAACGTAAGGGTAAGTATTAGGTTACAGCTAAGGTTAAGGTTAAGAGTAAGTGTAAGGTTTAGGGTAAGGGTTAGGGTTAATGTAAGGGTCAGGGTAAGGGTTGGGGTAAGGTTTAGGGTAAGGGTTAGGTTAAGGATAAGTGTTAGGGTAAGGGTTAGGTTAATGGTAACCGTAAGTGTAAAGGTAAGGGTTAGGGTAAGAGTAAGAATAAGGGTATGGGTAATGGTAAGGGTGAGGGTTAGGCTAAGGTTAAGTGTAAGGTTTAGATTTAGGCTAAGGGTAAGTGTAGCAGAAAGGGTAAGGTTTACGGTAAGGGTAAGTGTTAGGATAAGGGTAAGGTTTAGGGTTAGGTTAAGGGTAAGGGATAGGGTAAGGGATTGGGTAAGGGATAGGGTAAGAGTAAGGGTAAGGGTAAGGGTAAGAGTACGAGTTAGGGTAACGGAAAGCGTAAGGGTACGGGTGGAAGTATGTGTTAGAGTATGGGTTATGATAAGGGTAAGGGTTAGGGTAAGAGTAAGTGTAAGGGTATGTTTAAGTGTACGGGTCACTGTAAGTGTTAGAGTAAGGGTTAGGTTAGGGGTAACTGTTAGGGTAATGGTTAGGGTTAATTTTAGGGTTAGTGTGAGGAAAACGTAAAGGTAAGTATTAGGTTAAGGTTAAGAGCAAGTGTAAGGTTTAGGTTAAGGGTAAGGGTTAATGTAATGGTACTGGAAAGGGTTCAGGTAAGGTTTAGGGTTAGAGTTAGGTTAGGGTTAAGTGTTAGGAAAAGGGTAAGTTGTATGTATAAGAATAAGTGTAAGAGTAAGGGTATTGGTAAAGATAAGGGTGAGGGTTAAGGATAAGGTATAAGGATAAGGGTATTTAAATTTTTTAATTCAATTTATTTTAAATTAAAATTTTTTAATTTAATTAATTAATATTTTAATTGTACGAGTAATTGCTAGGGCAAGTTTAAGCGTAAGTGTACATTTAAGTGTTGTTGTGTGGCTTATTGTAAGGGTAAGGTTAAGTGTTAGGGTAATGGTTATGGTTAATTATAGGGTTAGGGTGAGAAAAACGTAAGATTAAGTATTAGCTAAAGGTTAAGGGTAAGGTTAATGTTAAGAGTAAGTGTAAGGTTTAGGGTAAGGGTTAGGTTAAGGATAAGTGTTAGGGTAAGGGTAAGGTTAATGGTAACCGTAAGTGTAAAGGTAAGGGTTAGGATAAGAGTAAGAATAAGGGTATGGGTAATGGTAAGGGTGAGGGTTAGGCTAAGGGTAAGTGTAAGGTTTAGATTTAGGCTAAGGGTAAGTGTAGCAGAAAGGGTAAGGTTTACGGTAAGCTTTAAGCTTTAGGGTTAGGTTAAGGGGAAGGGGAAGGGGAAGGTAAGGGGAAGGGTTGGAGTAAGGTATAGGGTAAGGGTAAGGTTATGGTTAAAGGAAAGAGTAAGGGTAAGGAAAAAGTAAAGGTAAGGATTTGGGTAATGGTAAGGGTGAGAAGGGTTAGGGTAAGGGTTACGGTAAGGGTTAGGTAACGCAGTGTACAACCTGGGACGTCACACGCAGAGCTGCCTCTGGCAAGGTGAGTGAGGAACAGATGTAGCAGTTGTTGTGTTGTAGGTCTCACTGTTCCTCTAAGCATCCCCTCTGTCTTTTAGAGGTGCTGTAGCTGTTTGAAGAGGGTAGATTGAAGCATCTGCCTCGGGGGCTGGTAAGCGGCAGAGGTAAGGGAGCAGATGAGAGTAACTTACCTAGTTGTGCTGTGTCTTTGGATGCTGCATCGGCCTATGCGTTTCTTTTTCTTTCACAGGTGTCTCGCACAGGCTCAAAGGAGCAAACTGCACTCTGAAGAGCTGTGTAAGAAGAGGGGCTGGTCATGAGCTGGGTTGGAGCAGAACGACCAAGTAGCACAAGGTGACTATGAAAGGTGTCCGTCTTGCTTTGCAGGTGCCATGGCAGGCTCTCCACAGAAGTGGATAAGGATATGAGATAAGGCCAGAGAGCGACAAGGAGCGGCACGTGCAGGGATGGTTTTGAAGCGCTGCGGTGGCTTACTCTTCTGTTCATCAGGTGCCACAGGCAAGGTGGGTTGTAACATCAGTCGTTATATTTGCATGAAAGCAGTTCACTTGAATGCCACAGTGCATCTGAGTAGGGTGTTCTAGCAGAACAAGCTTGTCTGGCACAGCGGTGCCTGATGGCAGTGTGTTTCCTCAGGTGAAGAGGTGCCTGAAGCCCCATCCTATCTAGCCTGCACACAATTATCTGAGAATGAAAGCTGCTTTCCAGTAATTCAGAAAGCCAAGTTACGTCTCAGCCTTGAGCATCTCGGGCTTTTGGGCCTGTCTGTAACATTTGGCACCAGCACTAATACTTTTTTTGGCATATGTTTAGCGTTTGGGGCCTGTGTCTGGGATTTGGGCCCTGTCTCGAACCACTGGGGCTTTGTCCTGGGTTTTGGAGCCTGCCTCTAGAGTTCAGGGCCTGTGATTAGGCTTTTGGGGTCTGTGTCTGGGGGCCAGTATCTGGGGGCAAGGGGGGAGCTGCTTGTAGACCCTTGGGGCCGGCATTGAGGGGGTTGGGAGCTGACTCTACACCTTTGGGGCCTGCTTCTGGGGGCGGGGGGGGGGTTGAGACCAGCATCTGGGGGAGGGGTGGGAGCTCTTTGTATTCCTTTGGAGCCTGTGTCGGGGGGCGGGGGGGGGGGGGGGAAGGGGAGGGTTGGTTGGGAGGTGCTTGTACACTGTTGGAGCCTGGGTTGAGGGAGGAGGTTTGGAGCTGCTTCTACACCTTTGGGCCTGGCATCGGGGGTAGGGGGTTGGGTGCTGGTTGTAGGGGCCTGTGTTTGGGGGGGGGGGCTTGGGACCTGCGTCTGGGGGAGGGGTGGGAGCTGCTTGTACACCTTTGGGGCCTGCATGTGTGGGGGGTCAGGGCCTGTGTCTAGCGGGCCGGGAACTGCTTGTACAATGTAGGAATCTGTTTCTGCAGGGTGGCTGGGAGCTGTTTGTACAACTTTGGGGCCAGCATCTGGGGGTGGCTGGGAGCTGCCTGTACACTGTAGGGGCCTGTGTTTGTGGGGGGCTTGGGGGCCTCCCTCGGGGGGGGGGGGGAGGGTTGGGAGCTGCTTGTATAGGGTAGGGGGCCTGCCTGGCAGGGGTTGGGAGCTGCTTGTAGAATTTGGGTCGCTGTGTCTGGGGGGGCGGTTGGGGCCTGTGTCTCAGGGGTGTTGGGAACTGGTTGTACACCTTTGGGTCCTGTCTCTGGGGGGGGAGCTACTTGTACACTTTTGGGGTCTGTATTTGAGGGGGGTTGGGAGCTGCTTGTGCACTTTTGGACCTATGTTTAGGCTGGTTGGGAGTTGCTCATGCATTCTAGGTGCCTCCCTTTTGAGAAGGGTTGGGGCCTGCATCTGTGGGTGGTTGGGAGCTGCTTCTACACTATAGGGGCCATGGTCTTGGAGGGGGGTCTGGGCTGTTTATACACCTCTGTGGCCTGTGTTTGGGGGGGGGGGGGGTGGGCCTGTGCCTGGGGAAGTTGGGAGCTGTTTGTTCACTCTAGGAGCCTCCATTTGGGGGTCTTTGGGGCCTCCCTTTGAGGGGGAGGGAGTTGGGAGTTGGTTGTACACCTCTGCATCCCGTGTCTTGGGGGGGGTGGGGGGAGTGGGACCGGTCTCTGAAGGGGCGGGTTGTGAGCTGCTTGTACACCTGTGTCGGGGGGAGGGTAGGGAGGTTGGCGGGGGTCGGGTCCGGGTCTTGGGCCAGTGTCTGGGTGGAGTCCAGTTCTTGGGAGGGGGTGGTGGGGTAGGAGCTGCTTGTGGGCAGTTGGGGTCTGCATCTGGGTGTGGTTGGTGCCTGCTTCTGTTGGCAGTTTGGGGCCTGCTTGTAGACTTGTGCAGCCTGGGTTTGGGGGCTTTTCTGTAACGTTTGGGGCCTGCATTTTTGCTTTGGGATGCATCTTGAGCTTTTGAGGCCTAGCAGTAGCATTTGGGGCCTGCATCTGGGGCTTTTCTGTAGCATTTTGGTTGCGTATTTGTGATTTGGGGCCTGTATCGTGGGTTTTGCCTTTTTTGTAGTTTCCATCTTTGTGTGTGTGTGTTTCGTTGTTGGTTGTCTGGGGTTAGGGGCAGTTTGGGGTTTGGATTAAGGTCAGTGTCATTAGCGTTAGGGGGTTGATAATAAGGGTTAGGGTTGTGGTTAGAGTTGTTAGGTTTAAGGGGAATAAGGATTTCAGGGTAAGGGGATCAAGGTTGTGGGAATAAAAATGTTGTTTTTGCGCAGTTACATCCTGTAGAGGGAAGGAAGGTGGTATTGAGATATGCTTGCAGTGATAAGACAGCTTAACAGTGTGAAATGAGTTCATCTGATTCGTGTCAATATGGAACAATGCTAGGGCCGCATGATATGATGAAAAGTCTGAGAAAACCAGAGTGGTTAATATATATAGTTCTTGAATCTTGCAAAGGAATGGTCCATCAATTCGGGTCAATAGGGGATAAGAGAACAAAGGGGTTTCAGAATAACTGCTAACTATTACAACTGTTGCATGGGACACTATGCAAGTGTCTGCCATCCAGCCAAGATGGACAAAGGAGATGGACAAGAGAAAAGCCTGGGAGGAAGACTACGAGCCTTCAGTATGAGCGGCCCCCAGAGGGACCACCGGAGACTGATAACGCCTGCACCAGTGGGAGGGTTTGGATTCTGGGAACTAATTAGAATAACCCTGCCTTTTGTAGAAGTAGTAATGAATATGTATTAGCCTAGCAGCATAAAAACCAGCCGCCTGATGTAACTTGTGTGTGTCTTGGTGGAGCAGAGACTCCTGGCGCACCCAGCGCTGCTTGCTTACCTCTATTCATTTAATAAATTGTAAATTTCAATTGCAATCCTATTTGGGACCCAGTCATTTATTACAAGTGGGCTCTCGTCCGGGAGGGCTTTGGTTCCTGATTTCTGGTTTGATCTAGGAGAGGCACCCCCACCATTTGGTGGCTGCTGTTTGAGTCAGGTCGGAACTAATGGCATCTTAAACCTGAATAAAGGTAAGCAAAGTTTCTGATTCTTTTTTTCAGCTCCCTTGCCAGCTGCAGCACTATATTTTGCCCATAATTGTGTGTGTGAAGATCCGAACGAAGATGACGGAGTCGTAAGCATTTAAAGCGTATACCGTTCGGTTGGGTGGGGTTCGGTTGCCTGTGTGTGTAAGAGTGTGACTGAGATGGAACTTAGTTCTGAAGCGATTGTGGAGGTCTTCTAACCGCGGTTCCAATCTCCCGTGAGGGACTTGGCCGGTGAAGGACCGAAGGGATTCCTATAGGATTTGTGGGTGTGTGATAGGTCCTCAACCCCCTGCAAGACACTCTTACTAAGGTAACCAAGGGCTGTGGGAATTGCCAGAGTAAAATTCCTAGATGGGTCAGACAAAATCGAAGACCAGAGACCGGAAGAAAGGGAGCAAATTACCAGTCATACCACCAGAAAGTCCATTAGGAATAACGATTCGAAATTGGAATGATAGGGACCCCAGAAAAGGAAAAAGTAAATTAAAAATGGTCCAGTATTGTGTGACAGAATGGCCAAAGGAGCCTTTAAGACTACATGTCTTTTGGCCTGTTTTTGGATCCTTCGAAGACTGGATTTGCCAGGCCTTAAATATCCATGTTAATTCAAAGGAACCTTTTAGCCAGGAAGAAAGTGATTATGCAGGATTATGGATCAGGAAGACTTCAGGTCCTTTTCCAGCCTCAATATTTACACTAAAAGCAGGTAAGAAATTTGAAGAACAAGAAGAACATGAAAAAGAAAAAGAAGATAAACGTGAGCCGTTGGATAAGCTCCCACCTCCATATCCTAACAATCCACCCCCGGCGGCTCCCCCTCCGGTGGCTGTGGTATCGCCACCAGTACCACCGTTGCCCCAGCTTCCACCACCAACAGCACCAGAATTAGACCGACCTCCGGCCGCATGCAGGAGAAGTAGGACGGACGTATCTGAGAGGGCTTCTCTATATCCCTTAAGGGAGGTAACTGGTGTATAACTGGTGCGCGTCTTGGTGGAGCAGAGACTCCCGGCGTACCCAGCACTGTTTGCTTACCTCTATTCATTCAGTGAATTGTAAACTTTGATTGTAATCCTATTTGGGACTTTTATTTATTATAACAGACAAGCTTGTAAAACGCAGACAACCAGAATCCTTACAGCAATTAGGTGGAAATCACGGCGTAAGAAACATTACCACCTCAAAGAGTAAAAACCTCAAAAGAAATGTGACTTGTAACAGGCCAGCAGCTGTGTATTTTCTGTGAAGCACCAGCTAGATTATGAACCTTGAATAGCACAGTTAAAGGGGAAACAGGGGAGGGTCCCGGTCCTCGGCAGAAAAAAAAAGTGTATAAACTGTGTATGGAATTAGTAGGCACCCTCCTGCTTGTGGGACACCCGCCATTGTAATCTCGAATAATAATGCTACTGTACTGAGATCCTCGACTCAGCCTATGCTATTTGCTACAGATAAGACAATGAACAAACATTTATGGTGTATTACCCTAAGTTTTTGGGTTAGGGTTTTTTGCGTCTTAATGTTTTGGGGTTAGGGTTTGGAGCGCCCTAAGTTTTTGGGCTAGGGCTTTGAGCATTCCTAACGTTTTGGGTTGGGTTTGGGTTTTGAGCATCCTAAGATTTTGGGTTGGGGGTTTTAGGCATAGGTCTTCAGGGGTTTAGTGTGGTAAATAGTTTGGGTTAGGTCTGTAGGGGTTTCGAGGTTTTTTTGGATGTTAGGGCTTGAGGCTTTTTTTGTAAGGGCGGTGAGGGTTCCAGTGAGTGCTGGTAAATGCAGTTCTCGAGCACTCGGCCTGTGATTGGCCATGCTGGCTGTGCGGGGAATGCTGGTAGGTGTAGTTTTCCGGCAGTGGGAGGCCATGTTGTGTGCCCAGAGCATGCCGGGAGATGTAGTTCTCGGGACTCCGGACTTCCGGGAGGCCATGTTGCGTACCCATGGTATGCCGGGAAATGTAGTTTTCGGATTCGGGACTTCCGGGAGGCCATGTTGAATGCCCAGAGCATACCGGGAGATGTAGTTCTCGGGAACTAGGGTTAGGGGCAAGGTTTGGCGTAGAGTTAGGGTTTCGGGTGAGGGTTGGGGTTGGGGGTTATTGTTAGGGTTAGTGGTTTAGGGTTAGGCTTAGAGGGTTATGGTTAGGGATAGGTTAGGGGTAGGTTTAGAGGGTTAGGGTAAGGGTTAGGGGTTAGGGGTTGGGACTGTGGTTAGGCTTAGGGTAAGGGTTAGGGTGAGGGTATTAGGGTTAGGGTTCGGGTTCAGATTAGGGTAAGGGTTAGGGCAAAGGTAAGTGTTAGGGTAAGGCTAAGGGTAAGGCTTAGAGTGAGGATAAGGTTTAGGGAAAGGGTTAGGTTTAGGGTAAGGATTAGGGTAAGGGTAAGGATTAGGGTTAGGTTTGGGGTAAGAATAAGGGTAAGCTAATGGTTAGGATAAGGGTAAGGGTTAGGGTAAAGGTTTTCATTTGTTAAAGCTGAAACGCAGTATGCAATCTGGGACGTCACAGCCAGAGCTGCCTATGGCAAGGTGAAAGAGGAAAAGATGGAGCAGATGTTCTACTCCTAGTTTTTTCTTTATACGTAAATAAAAGTTTGAGCTAATTCCAGTTGGAAGAGTTCCAATTACTTGCTTGGTCATAATGTCTTTTAATATTGAAAGCTGCAGCAAAAGCATGGGGATTTTTGCTTCTAGAAACACCCTAGTTCTCTTGTCTGCACTATGCATGCTTTTGAGCTAAAACTGATTAAAAAATAAAAAGAAAAATCACACACACACAAAAAAAAAAAAAAAAAAACGAACACCACAGCTGCTGCTGCTGCTCTCTTCCTACTTCCTTGTGCTTTGCCCCTTCCCTTCCCAGGTGATTGGGTTTGGGTGCTAGTCGGGGCCAAATGGTATGTGAGTCCCAGGCATCCCCTCAGAGAGCTCATTCTGCTTGGGCTGCTCTTTGGGGTGTTTGTTTTTCCTTCGGTCAGTTGCAGGCTTCTTCAGGTGGATGAGAGTTTATGGACTGATGCGTTTCCAAGTAGCGAGGGGTACGCACATCTTTTTGAGGTAACAGCTAGTAGGATCTGTTAGAATAATGTAGTACTTGGTGCCTTTATTGCATGCAGTTCTTTATCAGGTGAGTAACTGTTGCGAGTAACTGAAGTCAATGTTACTTGGTGTGTTTGCTATGCAGTGCCTGTGCGGACTATTGCACGAGACACAGCTTTCTGACATCTGGCCCAGCAACTACTAAATAAGGGGAGGGGAGAAGCTGAAGAACGACCAAAGGACAAAGCCTGGGAGGAAGACTACGAGCCTTCAGTACGAGCGGCCCCCAGAGGGACCACCGGAGACTGATAACGCCTGCACCAGTGGGAGGGTTTGGATTCTGGGAACTAATTAGAATAACCCTGCCTTTTGTAGAAGTAGTAATGAATATGTATTAGCCTAGCAGCATAAAAACCAGCCGCCTGATGTAACTTGTGTGCGTCTTGGTGGAGCAGAAACTCCTGGCGCACCCAGCGCTGTTTGCTTACCTCTATTCCTTCAATAAATCATAAACATTAATTGTAAGCCTATTTGGGACTCGGTCATTTATTACAAGTGGGACCTCCCGATGGGTGGAAGCTGTCGGGATAGCTCGGGATGCTGAGGCGTGGTGCTGCAAGGAGGTTGGAGGTCGGTGGCGCCCTGGGGCAGGCCGAATTGGGAGGGGGCGAGGCGGTGGGTGGTCGGTGTCTTCTGTGGAAAAGGCGCTTGTATGGGGGGCTGCGCGTTCAGAGGAACCTTGACAGGCTGCAGATAGGGGCAGGCAGGAACCTTTTGAAGTTCAGCAGAGGGAAATGCCAAGCCCTACCCCTAGGGAGAAACACCTCTGTTTACCAGTACTGGCTAGCTCGATACTGAATAAGCATTTCTTCATGGAAGGGGTGCTTTGCTATTAGAACAGGCTGCCCGGGGAAGTGGTAAGAGACCCGATCCTTAAAAGTATTGAAGAGACATGTGGACATAGCCCGGGAGTCCGGCCTCCGGCAGGGCGGGAGCTGGCTCTTCCGAGCCCCTGTGCTCCGGTCTTGTGCGACGCGTTTGCAAGCAGCACCGGGTGCCGGGTCCGACATCGGACGGTTCGGGGACGGCGATTCCGGGGCCGTCGGCTAGCGGGGGCCGGCTATGTCGTGTCCCGGGGATCCGACTTCAGGGGGCGTGGGGGCCGGCCGTGCAGTGAAGCGGGGGGCTGGCGTCCGCCGGCTTCCCAGAGAGCGGGCTTTCGGTGCCGTGCGGTTCGGTGGCCGGCCGTCCCGAAACGCTGGGCACCGGTCTTGTGCTAGACTCAGCGGGCTCCGGGGCCGAACTCGGCTTCTCGGGGCCGGCGGTCGCGGTGTCCAGGTGTCCCTTCTCGAGGCGGGCGGCGCGGGGCCGGCTGTCCCTAGCAGCTGGGTTCCCAAGAGCTTCTGGGCTCCCAAGCGTCGCCCAAGACCGGATCCCAGAGAATCGGGACGGCCGGCCGCACCGCTGCGACTAGCACAAGCGTCTCCCGACAACGGAGCCCAGGAGCTTGCGAGGGTCAGATTCCGCGCCCCGGGATAGAGAAACGGGGAGCGCGGGTCGGCCGGCCGCAGCTTCGCACGGGACCGAACCCCCTGTCTCCGGCACGGCCAGACCCCGAGCCGGCAGACAGCAGCCTCCCGCTTCACGGCACAGTCGGCCCCCAACCCGCCCGAGTTCTGATCGCCGGGACACGGGACAGCCGGCCGCGCCGCCCGAGGCCGGACACCTGGAGCCCGGGACCGCCGTCCCTGACAAAGCCAAAGTCGGACCCGGACCCCGCTGCGGCTAGCACACGCGTCGCCCAGGACCGCAGCCTAGGACCTCGGGACGGTCGCATCCCGCGCCTCCGGCAGGAGCTACCCGGGAGGGCAGGACGGCCTGCCGCAGCTCCGCAAGAGACCGAACCTGCTGGATTCCGGGACGGCCAGAGCCCGAGCCGGTGGGCAGCAGCCTCCCGCTTCACGGCTCGGCAGGCACCCACGTCGCCCGACTTCGGACCCACGGGACAGCCGGCACCCGCGCCGCCGGAGGCCGGACACACGGGCCTCGGCATCGCCGTCCCCGAACCGCACGAAGTCACACACGGTCTCCGGTGCGTCCAGCACACGCATCGCAAAGACCGGAGCCCAGATTATAGGATCAGCCAGCCCCGCGCCGCCCGAGGTCGGACCGGGAACCCGGTGCGCTTGGCACATGCGTCGCCCAAGAACGGCGCCCAGAGCCGCGGGATGGTCGTGCGTCACGCAGCCCGAGTTCGGACCCCCGGAACACGGGACAGCCGGCACTCGTGCCTGGCTCTTAGGGACTTGGAAAGAGTCCTGATGCTGTGCCAGCACTATGCAGCAATAGGCACAACACTGGAGTGATTTCAGTGTTGTTCCAGCTACGAGTGCAGAGTACAGCACTGTGCGGGCTGCTGCAGGGAAACGGTGACTCCAGCTCAGACAGACGCAACACAACTTCCATCCCTTATTCCATAACTTTTGTGTCACAATCAGGTACAGTTTAGTATATAGATGGTCTCATCACCATAGTTTTCTGTCCATTGAAGCATTTTTATGTCTGTACTTCTCTTTATTCTATAGGTCTTTTCCCAAAATGCTCATAAAAAACTGTTGATGGTTTCACCATCATCTGTCAAAGTGGTCACTCAGGGCAGGCGAAGTTGGTTTTCTTGACACCAGCACCAGCTTAGCTCACATCACTGTTGCACTTGCCTGGTTCCTTGCAAAGTTGACCTTTCATTGGTTCTGCAGTGTCCTCCTACAACACGTAACTTGGATGACAGATTAATTTTCTCCCAGTGTTAAATCTCCTTGAGGCACACACTTGATATCCCCATCTTTCTGCATCACCCACCAGGTATACCCTGGACCTTGGGCAAAGACAATCCCACGAGTGGGTTTACCTTTTCCCATGGCAGGGGCAACCCACACCGCCTTCCCCATCCACTTCCCCACATGCACTACAGTGACTTTAGCTTCTCCCACAGTGTGTAGGGGTTTTGTTTCAGCAGGACCAGCACGGCTTTCAGACCCCCTGTTGTTAACTAGCCAAGTGGCCTCTGGTAGGTTTATATCCTAATGTTTCCATGTCGCAGCACCCAATGCTCGCAGCATAGTTTTTAACAGTCCATTGTACCTCTCAATCTTCCCAGAGGCTTGTGGGATCCCAGCTGCTTGGCTTCGTTGCCTTCTAGCTGTTGGGTATTGGCCCCACTATCCCAGCGTCGAAGCAGCCAAGTGAGGATGTGCTCACCTGGACGGCGACTGAAGGCTTTTCGTATTTCTCGCAGCTCACTCAAGGATAGAGACCGAGTAGTTTCTGATTCATCTATGATTTCAGTCTCTTCTTCGTGATGTTGCCGTGATAACGCTGCTTTAGAGCCGCTTGCCTTTTCCTCTTCTCCCTCATCCATAGGAGGCGCTCCTTCCCTTAATAAACGACCTGATCTCCGTTTCCACTGTTTCGTCTTTACTACAGGGGCGACTGATACCAAAGGTGGTCGGTCATCTGGGGTGGTCACAGTGTGTGCTGTCTCATCATCAAATTCAAGAACCTCCCTATCCCCTTGAGGGTGCTGGGCAATGTTAATTGACATCTGATAGGCGTAAGCCAGACCCCAGCAGAGTGCAGCCAGCTGGTGGAGTTCTCTAGTATTGCCAGGGTCAGGGCATACATCTTTCAAACATTCTACCAACTTTCTTGGATTTTGTACTTGTTCAGGGGTGAAATTTAGAACCATTGGAGGAGAAAACCGTGATAGGTACCTGCCCAAATCCCCCCACACACCTTGTCACCCACAACTTTGTCTGGGGACAGGTCCTTGGATAATATTCTTAATAAACTGCTTTGCCTTGGGGAAGAAGACAAACACTACACCTAGTAAGAGGAGGATAAGATCTCACCGGGGTATCCAAGATACTGAAAGGCTGCTGTAATTAGCCCACAGGGAGAAAAGTAGAAGACACCACACCCGATATTATTCACTGATTGACTGCTGGGGGCAAAAAAGAAGGCACTGTAATTCTTAATATTGTCAATAATATAATCTCCAGGAGACCAGGAGGATAACAATGCCGGGCTTGAATACCAAACCAAACTGAAGGCCAGTATGTTACAGCACAACATGTTAAAAAAACAAGCACAGACTTCAACATTTTCTCCGATCGGATGTAAAGGAAAAAAGAAAACAGAGTGGGCTACATACAACATATCCACACAGAAAAGTATTACCAGAAAACCGAGCATTATGCCAACCAATATGTTAGTTGTAAATACTTCAATCAATACTACTGTTATCTCAACCCTCGAGCCCCACGTTGGGGGCCAAAAAGGACAGAGGTAGTATTACTCAGGTGGGCAGCCGAGCTCCACCACAACCGCTCCCTCACTCCCCCTCTCGTCAAAGAGGGAGGGGGAGAAAATACAACACAATCCCGGGGCACGGGATTCTGTCCTCCGGTGGCGCGGGTGCCAGGTGTCCCGTGTTTCGGGGGTCCGAACTCGGGCTGCGTGACGCACGACCATCCCGCGGCCCTGGGTGCCGTTCTTGGGCGACGCATGTGCCAAGCGCACCGGGTTCCCGGTCCGACCTCGGGCGGCGCGGGGCTGGCTGATCCTATAATCTGGGCTTATAATAAATGTAATAAATGACCGAGTATGACCACTTGTAATAAATGACCACTTGTAATAAATGACCGAGTCCCAAATAGGCTTACAATTAATGTTTATGATTTATTGAAGGAATAGAGGTAAGCAAACAGCGCTGGGTGCGCCAGGAGTTTCTGCTCCACCAAGACGCACACAAGTTACATCAGGCGGCTGGTTTTTATGCTGCTAGGCTAATACATATTCATTACTACTTCTACAAAAGGCAGGGTTATTCTAATTAGTTCCCAGAATCCAAACCCTCCCACTGGTGCAGGCGTTATCAGTCTCCGGTGGTCCCTCTGGGGGCCGCTCGTACTGAAGGCTCGTAGTCTTCCTCCCAGGCTTTGTCCTTTGGTCGTTCTTCAGCTTCTCCCCTCCCCTTATTTAGTAGTTGCTGGGCCAGATGTCAGAAAGCTGTGTCTCGTGCAATAGTCCGCACAGGCACTGCATAGCAAACACACCAAGTAACATTGACTTCAGTTACTCGCAACAGTTACTCACCTGATAAAGAACTGCATGCAATAAAGGCACCAAGTACTACATTATTCTAACAGATCCTACTAGCTGTTACCTCAAAAAGATGTGCGTACCCCTCGCTACTTGGAAACGCATCAGTCCATAAACTCTCATCCACCTGAAGAAGCCTGCAACTGACCGAAGGAAAAACAAACACCCCAAAGAGCAGCCCAAGCAGAATGAGCTCTCTGAGGGGATGCCTGGGACTCACATACCATTTGGCCCCGACTAGCACCCAAACCCAATCACCTGGGAAGGGAAGGGGCAAAGCACAAGGAAGTAGGAAGAGAGCAGCAGCAGCAGCTGTGGTGTTCGTTTTTTTTTTTTTTTTTTTGTGTGTGTGTGATTTTTCTTTTTATTTTTTAATCAGTTTTAGCTCAAAAGCATGCATAGTGCAGACAAGAGAACTAGGGTGTTTCTAGAAGCAAAAATCCCCATGCTTTTGCTGCAGCTTTCAATATTAAAAGACATTATGACCAAGCAAGTAATTGGAACTCTTCCAACTGGAATTAGCTCAAACTTTTATTTACGTATAAAGAAAAAACTAGGAGTAGAACATCTGCTCCATCTTTTCCTCTTTCACCTTGCCATAGGCAGCTCTGGCTGTGACGTCCCAGATTGCATACTGCGTTTCAGCTTTAACAAATGAAAACCTTTACCCTAACCCTTACCCTTATCCTAACCATTAGCTTACCCTTATTCTTACCCCAAACCTAACCCTAATCCTTACCCTTACCCTAATCCTTACCCTAAACCTAACCCTTTCCCTAAACCTTATCCTCACTCTAAGCCTTACCCTTAGCCTTACCCTAACACTTACCTTTGCCCTAACCCTTACCCTAATCTGAACCCGAACCCTAACCCTAATACCCTCACCCTAACCCTTACCCTAAGCCTAACCACAGTCCCAACCCCTAACCCCTAACCCTTACCCTAACCCTCTAAACCTACCCCTAACCTATCCCTAACCATAACCCTCTAAGCCTAACCCTAAACCACTAACCCTAACAATAACCCCCAACCCCAACCCTCACCCGAAACCCTAACTCTACGCCAAACCTTGCCCCTAACCCTAGTTCCCGAGAACTACATCTCCCGGTATGCTCTGGGCATTCAACATGGCCTCCCGGAAGTCCCGAATCCGAAAACTACATTTCCCGGCATACCATGGGTACGCAACATGGCCTCCCGGAAGTCCGGAGTCCCGAGAACTACATCTCCCGGCATGCTCTGGGCACACAACATGGCCTCCCACTGCCGGAAAACTACACCTACCAGCATTCCCCGCACAGCCAGCATGGCCAATCACAGGCCGAGTGCTCGAGAACTGCATTTACCAGCACTCACTGGAACCCTCACCGCCCTTACAAAAAAAGCCTCAAGCCCTAACATCCAAAAAAACCTCGAAACCCCTACAGACCTAACCCAAACTATTTACCACACTAAACCCCTGAAGACCTATGCCTAAAACCCCCAACCCAAAATCTTAGGATGCTCAAAACCCAAACCCAACCCAAAACGTTAGGAATGCTCAAAGCCCTAGCCCAAAAACTTAGGGCGCTCCAAACCCTAACCCCAAAACATTAAGACGCAAAAAACCCTAACCCAAAAACTTAGGGTAATACACCATAAATGTTTGCTCATTGTCTTTTGTATTATAAAAACAAGGAGTTCTGTTTGAGGAGCGGGAGCTGCGAAAGCTCCCTGCTGAAGTAAGGAGCTGCATAATGCTTGCCTAGACACTATGAAAATTCTTATGCTTAATTTTCTTAAAACCGTTGGGTTTCGTTGGGTTTTCCGTGGTCATCATGGTGGAAAAGTGTAAATTGTGGGTTTTGGAGAACATCAGGTAGGTTTATGAGGCCTTTTGGGGCAGATTCAAGGTTTTTAGGGTTTTCTTCTGTTTTTTTCTAGTGATCCAGTTGTTTTTCGGCATGTTTTTGACGTGTTTTGGGTTCTCCGTTGGGTTTCATTGGGTTTTCCGTGGTCATCATGGTGGAAAAGTGTAAATTGTGGGTTTTGGAGAACATCAGGTAGGTTTAGGGGGACTTTTGGGGTGGATTCATGGTATTTGTTTTTTTTTTTTGTTTTTTTTTTGGGGGTGATCCCGTTCTTTTTTGGGGTGTTTTTGATGTGTTTTTGGGTCTCCATTAGGTTTTGTTGGGTTCTTGTTGGTCATCATGTTGGAAAAGTGTAAATTGTGGGTTTTGGAGAATATCAGGAGTTTTTAATTTTTTTTGGGTGGTGTATCTATGGTTTTGGGGGAATTCTTCTGTTTTTTTTAGCGTTTTCTTCTGTTTTTGGGGTGGTCCCGTTCTTTTTTGGGGAGTTTTGGACGTGTTTTGGGTTCTCCGTTGGGTTTCGTTGGGTTTTCCATAGTCATCGTGGTGGAAATGGGTAAATTTGTGGGTTTTGGAGAACATCAGGTAGGTTTAGGCTGGTTTTGGGATTGGATCTGTGCTTTTTGGGGATTTTCTTCCAGTTTATGGGTGATCCCGTTCTTTTTTGGGGTGTTTTTGACGTGTTTTGGTGTCTCCTTTTGGGTTTTCGTTTGGTTCATGTTGGTCATCATGGTGAAAATTGTAAATTTTTGGGGGGGGGATTTTCTTCCAGTTTTGGGGGTGATCCCGTTCTTTTTTGGGGTGTTTTTGACATGTTTTGGGGTCTCTGTTGGGTTTTGTTGGGTTCTTGTTTTTCATCATGTTGGAAAAGTTTAACTTGCGTGTTTTGGAGAAGATCAGGTAGGTTTAGTGTCGTTTTGGGGTGGATCTATTTTTTGGGGGTTTTCTTTCGTTTTGGGGGGTTATCCCATTCTTTTTTGGGGTGTTCTTGACTTGTTTTGGGGTCTCCGTTGGGTTTTAGTTGGATTCTCGTTGGTCGTTAAGGTAAATGGGAGTGGATTGTGGGTTTTGAAGAAGATCAGGTGAGTTTAGGGTGGTTTTGTGGGGAAATTCATAGTTTTTGGTGTTTTTTCTTCTGATTCAGTTATTTTTTGGGGTGTTTTTGATGTGTTTTGGGGTCTCCGTTGGTTTTTGTTGGGTTCTTGTTGTTCATCATGGTGAAAACGGGTAAATTGTGGGTATTGGAGAACATCAGGTAGGTTTAGGGGGACTTTTGGGGTGGATCAACGGCTTTTAGGGTTTTCTTCCAGTTTTGGGGGTGATCCCGCTTTTTTTTGTGGTGTTTTTGACGTGTTTTGGGGTTTCCGTTGTGTTTTGTTGATTTCCTAATGTGTTTTAAGTTTGTTGGGAGTGGACTTTGGGATTTGGAGAACATCAGGTAGGTTTAGTGTGGTTTTGGGGTGGATCTATGTTTTTTTGGGGTTTTCTTTCTTTTTTAGGGGTTATCCTGTTCTCGTTTGGGGTGTTTTTGACTTGTTTTGGGGTCTCCGTTGGGTTTTAGTTGGTCCTTAAGGGAAATGGGAGTGGATTGTGGGTTTTGAAGAAGATCAGGTGAGTTTAGGGTGGTTTTGCGGGGAAATTCATAGTTTTTGGTGTTTTTTCTTCTGATTCAGTTCTTTTTTGGGGTGTTTTTGACGTGTTTTGGGGTTTCCGTTGGGTTTCGTTGAGTTCCTAATGGGTTTTATGGTGGTTGGGAGTGGACATTTGGATTTGGAGAACATCAGGTACGTTTAGAGTGGTTTTGGGATTGGATCCGTGCTTTTTGGGGTTTTCTTTGGTTTTGGGGGTGATCCTGTTCTTGTTTGGGGTGTTTTTGACGTGTTTTGGGTTCTCCGTTGGGTTTCGTTGTGTTTTCCGTGGTCATCATGGTGGAAAAGTGTAAATTGTGGGTTTTGGAGAACATCAGGTAGGTTTATGAGGACTTTTGGGGCAGATTCATGGTATTTGGGGTTTTCTTCTGTTTTTTCTAGTGATCCAGTTGGTTTTCGGCGTGTTTTTGACGTGTTTTGTGGTCTCCGTTGGGTTTCGTTGGGTTTTCCGTGGTCATCATGGTGGAAAAGTGTAAATTGTGGGTTTTGGAGAACATCAGGTAGATTTAGGGTGTTTTGGGGGTGGATCTATGGTTTTGGGGGATTTTGTTCCAGTTTTGGGGTGATCGAATTCATTTTTGGGGTGTTTCTGACGTGTTTTGGGTTCTTCGTTGGGTTTCGTTGGGTTTTCCGTTGTCATCATGGTGGAAAAGTGTAAATTGTGGGTTTTGGAGAACATCAGGTAGGTTTAGGGGGACTTTTGGGGTGGATTCATGATATATGGGGTTTTCTTCTGTTTTTTTTTTTTTTTTTTTTTTTTGGGGGGGGGTGATCCAATTCATTTTGGGGGTGTTTTTGACGTGTTTTGGGGTCTCCATTGGGTTTCGTTGCGTTTTCCGTGGTCATCATGGTGGAAAAGGGTAAATTGTTGGTTTTGGAGAACATCAGGTAGGTTTAGGTTGGTTTTGGGATTGGATCTATGGTTTTGGGGGATTTTCTTTTGTTTTTGGGGGTGATCCCGTTCTTTTTTGGGGTGTTTTTGACGTGTTTTGGGGTCTCCGTTGGTATTCCTTGGGTTTTATGTGGTCATGGTGGTGGAAAATTGTAAATTGTGGGTTTTGGAGAACTTCAGGTAGGTTTAGGGGAATTTTGGGGTGGATTCATGGTATTTGGTCTTTTCTTCTGTTTTTTTTTGGGTGATCCTGTTCTTTTTTGGGGTGTTTATGACGTGTTTTGGGGTCTCCGTTGGGTTTTAGTTGGGTTCTTGTTGGTCATCATGGTGAAAAAGTGTAAATTGTGGCTTTTGGAGAACATCAGGTAGGTTTAGGGGGACTTTTGGGGCAGAGTCATGTTTTTTGGTGTTTTCTTCTGTTTCTTGGGGTGGTCCCGTTCTTTTTTGGGAAGTTTTTGAGGTGTTTGGGGGTCTCCGTTGTGTTTTGTTGATTTCCTAATGTGTTTTAAGTTTGTTGGGAGTGGACTTTGGGATTTGGAGAACATCAGGTAGGTTTAGTGTGGTTTTGGGGTGGATCTATGTTTTTTTGGGGTTTTCTTTCTTTTTTAGGGGTTATCCTGTTCTCGTTTGGGGTGTTTTTGACTTGTTTTGGGGTCTCCGTTGGGTTTTAGTTGGTCCTTAAGGGAAATGGGAGTGGATTGTGGGTTTTGAAGAAGATCAGGTGAGTTTAGGGTGGTTTTGCGGGGAAATTCATAGTTTTTGGTGTTTTTTCTTCTGATTCAGTTCTTTTTTGGGGTGTTTTTGACGTGTTTTGGGGTTTCCGTTGGGTTTCGTTGAGTTCCTAATGGGTTTTATGGTGGTTGGGAGTGGACATTTGGATTTGGAGAACATCAGGTACGTTTAGAGTGGTTTTGGGATTGGATCCGTGCTTTTTGGGGTTTTCTTTGGTTTTGGGGGTGATCCTGTTCTTGTTTGGGGTGTTTTTGACGTGTTTTGGGTTCTCCGTTGGGTTTCGTTGTGTTTTCCGTGGTCATCATGGTGGAAAAGTGTAAATTGTGGGTTTTGGAGAACATCAGGTAGGTTTATGAGGACTTTTGGGGCAGATTCATGGTTTTTAGGGTTTTCTTCTGTTTTTTTCTAGTGATCCAGTTGGTTTTCGGCGTGTTTTTGACGTGTTTTGTGGTCTCCGTTGGGTTTCGTTGGGTTTTCCGTGGTCATCATGTTGGAAAAGTGTAAATTGTGGGTTTTGGAGAATATCAGGAGTTTTTAATTTTTTTTGGGTGGTGTATCTATGGTTTTGGGGGAATTCTTCTGTTTTTTTTAGCGTTTTCTTCTGTTTTTGGGGTGGTCCCGTTCTTTTTTGGGGAGTTTTGGACGTGTTTTGGGTTCTCCGTTGGGTTTCGTTGGGTTTTCCATAGTCATCGTGGTGGAAATGGGTAAATTTGTGGGTTTTGGAGAACATCAGGTAGGTTTAGGCTGGTTTTGGGATTGGATCTGTGCTTTTTGGGGATTTTCTTCCAGTTTATGGGTGATCCCTTTCTTTTTTGGGGTGTTTTTGACGTGTTTTGGTGTCTCCTTTTGGGTTTTCGTTTGGTTCATGTTGGTCATCATGGTGAAAATTGTAAATTTTTGGGGGGGGGAATTTTCTTCCAGTTTTGGGGGTGATCCCGTTCTTTTTTGGGGTGTTTTTGACATGTTTTGGGGTCTCTGTTGGGTTTTGTTGGGTTCTTGTTTTTCATCATGTTGGAAAAGTTTAACTTGCGTGTTTTGGAGAAGATCAGGTAGGTTTAGTGTCGTTTTGGGGTGGATCTATTTTTTGGGGGTTTTCTTTCGTTTTGGGGGGTTATCCCATTCTTTTTTGGGGTGTTCTTGACTTGTTTTGGGGTCTCCGTTGGGTTTTAGTTGGATTCTCGTTGGTCGTTAAGGTAAATGGGAGTGGATTGTGGGTTTTGAAGAAGATCAGGTGAGTTTAGGGTGGTTTTGTGGGGAAATTCATAGTTTTTGGTGTTTTTTCTTCTGATTCAGTTATTTTTTGGGGTGTTTTTGATGTGTTTTGGGGTCTCCGTTGGTTTTTGTTGGGTTCTTGTTGTTCATCATGGTGAAAACGGGTAAATTGTGGGTATTGGAGAACATCAGGTAGGTTTAGGGGGACTTTTGGGGTGGATCAACGGCTTTTAGGGTTTTCTTCCAGTTTTGGGGGTGATCCCGCTTTTTTTTGTGGTGTTTTTGACGTGTTTTGGGGTTTCCGTTGTGTTTTGTTGATTTCCTAATGTGTTTTAAGTTTGTTGGGAGTGGACTTTGGGATTTGGAGAACATCAGGTAGGTTTAGTGTGGTTTTGGGGTGGATCTATGTTTTTTTGGGGTTTTCTTTCTTTTTTAGGGGTTATCCTGTTCTCGTTTGGGGTGTTTTTGACTTGTTTTGGGGTCTCCGTTGGGTTTTAGTTGGTCCTTAAGGGAAATGGGAGTGGATTGTGGGTTTTGAAGAAGATCAGGTGAGTTTAGGGTGGTTTTGCGGGGAAATTCATAGTTTTTGGTGTTTTTTCTTCTGATTCAGTTCTTTTTTGGGGTGTTTTTGACGTGTTTTGGGGTTTCCGTTGGGTTTCGTTGAGTTCCTAATGGGTTTTATGGTGGTTGGGAGTGGACATTTGGATTTGGAGAACATCAGGTACGTTTAGAGTGGTTTTGGGATTGGATCCGTGCTTTTTGGGGTTTTCTTTGGTTTTGGGGGTGATCCTGTTCTTGTTTGGGGTGTTTTTGACGTGTTTTGGGTTCTCCGTTGGGTTTCGTTGTGTTTTCCGTGGTCATCATGGTGGAAAAGTGTAAATTGTGGGTTTTGGAGAACATCAGGTAGGTTTATGAGGACTTTTGGGGCAGATTCATGGTTTTTAGGGTTTTCTTCTGTTTTTTCTAGTGATCCAGTTGGTTTTCGGCGTGTTTTTGACGTGTTTTGTGGTCTCCGTTGGGTTTCGTTGGGTTTTCCGTGGTCATCATGGTGGAAAAGTGTAAATTGTGGGTTTTGGAGAACATCAGGTAGATTTAGGGTGTTTTGGGGGTGGATCTATGGTTTTGGGGGATTTTGTTCCAGTTTTGGGGTGATCGAATTCATTTTTGGGGTGTTTCTGACGTGTTTTGGGTTCTTCGTTGGGTTTCGTTGGGTTTTCCGTTGTCATCATGGTGGAAAAGTGTAAATTGTGGGTTTTGGAGAACATCAGGTAGGTTTAGGGGGACTTTTGGGGTGGATTCATGATATATGGGGTTTTCTTCTGTTTTTTTTTTTTTTTTTTTTTTTTGGGGGGGGGTGATCCAATTCATTTTGGGGGTGTTTTTGACGTGTTTTGGGGTCTCCATTGGGTTTCGTTGCGTTTTCCGTGGTCATCATGGTGGAAAAGGGTAAATTGTTGGTTTTGGAGAACATCAGGTAGGTTTAGGTTGGTTTTGGGATTGGATCTATGGTTTTGGGGGATTTTCTTTTGTTTTTGGGGGTGATCCCGTTCTTTTTTGGGGTGTTTTTGACGTGTTTTGGGGTCTCCGTTGGTATTCCTTGGGTTTTATGTGGTCATGGTGGTGGAAAATTGTAAATTGTGGGTTTTGGAGAACTTCAGGTAGGTTTAGGGGAATTTTGGGGTGGATTCATGGTATTTGGTCTTTTCTTCTGTTTTTTTTTGGGTGATCCTGTTCTTTTTTGGGGTGTTTATGACGTGTTTTGGGGTCTCCGTTGGGTTTTAGTTGGGTTCTTGTTGGTCATCATGGTGAAAAAGTGTAAATTGTGGCTTTTGGAGAACATCAGGTAGGTTTAGGGGGACTTTTGGGGCAGAGTCATGTTTTTTGGTGTTTTCTTCTGTTTCTTGGGGTGGTCCCGTTCTTTTTTGGGAAGTTTTTGAGGTGTTTGGGGGTCTCCGTTGGGTTTTGTTGTGTACTCGTTGGTCATCGTGGTGGAAAATGGTAAATTGTGGGTTTTGGAGAACATCAGGTAGGTTTAGGGTGGTTTTGGGATTGGATCCGTGCTTTTTGGGGATTTTCTTCCAGTTTATGGGTGATCCCTTTATTTTTGGGGTGTTTTTGACGTGTTTTGGTGTCTCGTTTTGGGTTTTCGTTTGGTTCATGTTGGTCATCCTGGTGAAAAAGTGTAAATTGTGGCTTTTGGAGAACATCAGGTAGGTTTAGGGGGACTTTTGGTGTGGATCTATGGCTTTTGGGGTTTTCTTTCGTTTTTAGGGTTTATCCCGTTCTTGTTTTGGGTGTTTTTGACTTCTTTTGGGGTCTCCGTTGGGTTTCGTTGGGTTTTCCATGGTCATCATGTTGGAAAATTGTAAATTGTGGGTTTTGGAGATCATCAGGTAGGTTTAGGGTGGTTTTGGGGTGGATCTATGATTTTGAAGGATTTTCTTCCAATTTTGGGGGTGATCCCTTTCTTTTTTTTTTTTTTTTTTTTTGACGTGTTTTGTGGTCTCCGTTGGGTTTCGTTGGGTTTTCCATGGTCATCAATGTGGAAAAGTGTAAATTGTGGGTTTTGGAGAACTTCAGGTTGGTTTAGGGGGATTTTTGGTGTGGATCTATGGCTTTTGGGATTTTCTTTCGTTGTTGGGGTTGAACCAGTTCTTTTTTGGGGTGTTTTTGATGTTTTTGGGGTCTCCGTTGGGTTTTGTTGGGTTCTCGTTGGTCGTTAAGCTAAATGGGAGTGGATTGTGGGTTTTGAAGAAGATCAGGTGAGTTTAGGGTGATTTGGGAGGGAAATGCATAGTTTTGTTTTTTTTTTCTTCTGATCCAGTTCTTTTTTGGGGTGTTTTTGATGTGTTTTGGGGTCTCCGTTGGGTTTTAGTTGGGTTCTTGTTGGTCATCATGGTGAAAAAGTGTAAATTGTGGCTTTTGGAGAACATCAGGTAGGTTTAGGGGGACTTTTGGGGCAGAGTCATGTTTTTTGGTGTTTTCTTCTGTTTCTTGGGGTGGTCCCGTTCTTTTTTGGGAAGTTTTTGAGGTGTTTGGGGGTCTCCGTTGTGTTTTGTTGATTTCCTAATGTGTTTTAAGTTTGTTGGGAGTGGACTTTGGGATTTGGAGAACATCAGGTAGGTTTAGTGTGGTTTTGGGGTGGATCTATGTTTTTTTGGGGTTTTCTTTCTTTTTTAGGGGTTATCCTGTTCTCGTTTGGGGTGTTTTTGACTTGTTTTGGGGTCTCCGTTGGGTTTTAGTTGGTCCTTAAGGGAAATGGGAGTGGATTGTGGGTTTTGAAGAAGATCAGGTGAGTTTAGGGTGGTTTTGCGGGGAAATTCATAGTTTTTGGTGTTTTTTCTTCTGATTCAGTTCTTTTTTGGGGTGTTTTTGACGTGTTTTGGGGTTTCCGTTGGGTTTCGTTGAGTTCCTAATGGGTTTTATGGTGGTTGGGAGTGGACATTTGGATTTGGAGAACATCAGGTACGTTTAGAGTGGTTTTGGGATTGGATCCGTGCTTTTTGGGGTTTTCTTTGGTTTTGGGGGTGATCCTGTTCTTGTTTGGGGTGTTTTTGACGTGTTTTGGGTTCTCCGTTGGGTTTCGTTGTGTTTTCCGTGGTCATCATGGTGGAAAAGTGTAAATTGTGGGTTTTGGAGAACATCAGGTAGGTTTATGAGGACTTTTGGGGCAGATTCATGGTTTTTAGGGTTTTCTTCTGTTTTTTCTAGTGATCCAGTTGGTTTTCGGCGTGTTTTTGACGTGTTTTGTGGTCTCCGTTGGGTTTCGTTGGGTTTTCCGTGGTCATCATGGTGGAAAAGTGTAAATTGTGGGTTTTGGAGAACATCAGGTAGATTTAGGGTGTTTTGGGGGTGGATCTATGGTTTTGGGGGATTTTGTTCCAGTTTTGGGGTGATCGAATTCATTTTTGGGGTGTTTCTGACGTGTTTTGGGTTCTTCGTTGGGTTTCGTTGGGTTTTCCGTTGTCATCATGGTGGAAAAGTGTAAATTGTGGGTTTTGGAGAACATCAGGTAGGTTTAGGGGGACTTTTGGGGTGGATTCATGATATATGGGGTTTTCTTCTGTTTTTTTTTTTTTTTTTTTTTTTTTTTTTTTGGGGGGGGGTGATCCAATTCATTTTGGGGGTGTTTTTGACGTGTTTTGGGGTCTCCATTGGGTTTCGTTGCGTTTTCCGTGGTCATCATGGTGGAAAAGGGTAAATTGTTGGTTTTGGAGAACATCAGGTAGGTTTAGGTTGGTTTTGGGATTGGATCTATGGTTTTGGGGGATTTTCTTTTGTTTTTGGGGGTGATCCCGTTCTTTTTTGGGGTGTTTTTGACGTGTTTTGGGGTCTCCGTTGGTATTCCTTGGGTTTTATGTGGTCATGGTGGTGGAAAATTGTAAATTGTGGGTTTTGGAGAACTTCAGGTAGGTTTAGGGGAATTTTGGGGTGGATTCATGGTATTTGGTCTTTTCTTCTGTTTTTTTTTGGGTGATCCTGTTCTTTTTTGGGGTGTTTATGACGTGTTTTGGGGTCTCCGTTGGGTTTTAGTTGGGTTCTTGTTGGTCATCATGGTGAAAAAGTGTAAATTGTGGCTTTTGGAGAACATCAGGTAGGTTTAGGGGGACTTTTGGGGCAGAGTCATGTTTTTTGGTGTTTTCTTCTGTTTCTTGGGGTGGTCCCGTTCTTTTTTGGGAAGTTTTTGAGGTGTTTGGGGGTCTCCGTTGGGTTTTGTTGTGTACTCGTTGGTCATCGTGGTGGAAAATGGTAAATTGTGGGTTTTGGAGAACATCAGGTAGGTTTAGGGTGGTTTTGGGATTGGATCCGTGCTTTTTGGGGATTTTCTTCCAGTTTATGGGTGATCCCTTTATTTTTGGGGTGTTTTTGACGTGTTTTGGTGTCTCGTTTTGGGTTTTCGTTTGGTTCATGTTGGTCATCCTGGTGAAAAAGTGTAAATTGTGGCTTTTGGAGAACATCAGGTAGGTTTAGGGGGACTTTTGGTGTGGATCTATGGCTTTTGGGGTTTTCTTTCGTTTTTAGGGTTTATCCCGTTCTTGTTTGGGGTGTTTTTGACTTCTTTTGGGGTCTCCGTTGGGTTTCGTTGGGTTTTCCATGGTCATCATGTTGGAAAATTGTAAATTGTGGGTTTTGGAGATCATCAGGTAGGTTTAGGGTGGTTTTGGGGTGGATCTATGATTTTGAAGGATTTTCTTCCAATTTTGGGGGTGATCCCTTTCTTTTTTTTTTTTTTTTTTTTTTTTTTTTTTTTTTGACGTGTTTTGTGGTCTCCGTTGGGTTTCGTTGGGTTTTCCATGGTCATCAATGTGGAAAAGTGTAAATTGTGGGTTTTGGAGAACTTCAGGTTGGTTTAGGGGGATTTTTGGTGTGGATCTATGGCTTTTGGGATTTTCTTTCGTTGTTGGGGTTGAACCAGTTCTTTTTTGGGGTGTTTTTGATGTTTTTGGGGTCTCCGTTGGGTTTTGTTGGGTTCTCGTTGGTCGTTAAGCTAAATGGGAGTGGATTGTGGGTTTTGAAGAAGATCAGGTGACTTTAAGGTGATTTGGGAGGGAAATGCATAGTTTTGTTTTTTTTTTTCTTCTGATCCAGTTCTTTTTTGGGGTGTTTTTGATGTGTTTTGGGGTCTCCGTTGGTTTTTGTTGGGTTCTTGTTGTTCATCATGGTGAAAACGGGTAAACTGTGGGTATTGGAGAACATCAGGTAGGTTTAGGGGGACTTTTGGGGTGGATCAACGGCTTTTAGGGTTTTCTTCCAGTTTTGGGGGTGATCCCGCTTTTTTTTGTGGTGTTTTTGATGTGTTTTGGGGTTTCCGTTGTGTTTTGTTGATTTCCTAATGTGTTTTAAGTTTGTTGGGAGTGGACTTTGGGATTTGGAGAACATCAGGTAGGTTTAGTGTGGTTTTGGGGTGGATCTATGTTTTTTTGGGGTTTTCTTTCTTTTTTAGGGGTTATCCTGTTCTCGTTTGGGGTGTTTTTGACTTGTTTTGGGGTCTCCGTTGGGTTTTAGTTGGTCCTTAAGGGAAATGGGAGTGGATTGTGGGTTTTGAAGAAGATCAGGTGAGTTTAGGGTGGTTTTGCGGGGAAATTCATAGTTTTTGGTGTTTTTTCTTCTGATTCAGTTCTTTTTTGGGGTGTTTTTGACGTGTTTTGGGGTTTCCGTTGGGTTTCGTTGAGTTCCTAATGGGTTTTATGGTGGTTGGGAGTGGACATTTGGATTTGGAGAACATCAGGTACGTTTAGAGTGGTTTTGGGATTGGATCCGTGCTTTTTGGGGTTTTCTTTGGTTTTGGGGGTGATCCTGTTCTTGTTTGGGGTGTTTTTGACGTGTTTTGGGTTCTCCGTTGGGTTTCGTTGTGTTTTCCGTGGTCATCATGGTGGAAAAGTGTAAATTGTGGGTTTTGGAGAACATCAGGTAGGTTTATGAGGACTTTTGGGGCAGATTCATGGTTTTTAGGGTTTTCTTCTGTTTTTTCTAGTGATCCAGTTGGTTTTCGGCGTGTTTTTGACGTGTTTTGTGGTCTCCGTTGGGTTTCGTTGGGTTTTCCGTGGTCATCATGGTGGAAAAGTGTAAATTGTGGGTTTTGGAGAACATCAGGTAGATTTAGGGTGTTTTGGGGGTGGATCTATGGTTTTGGGGGATTTTGTTCCAGTTTTGGGGTGATCGAATTCATTTTTGGGGTGTTTCTGACGTGTTTTGGGTTCTTCGTTGGGTTTCGTTGGGTTTTCCGTTGTCATCATGGTGGAAAAGTGTAAATTGTGGGTTTTGGAGAACATCAGGTAGGTTTAGGGGGACTTTTGGGGTGGATTCATGATATATGGGGTTTTCTTCTGTTTTTTTTTTTTTTTTTTTTTTTTTGGGGGGGTGATCCAATTCATTTTGGGGGTGTTTTTGACGTGTTTTGGGGTCTCCATTGGGTTTCGTTGCGTTTTCCGTGGTCATCATGGTGGAAAAGGGTAAATTGTTGGTTTTGGAGAACATCAGGTAGGTTTAGGTTGGTTTTGGGATTGGATCTATGGTTTTGGGGGATTTTCTTTTGTTTTTGGGGGTGATCCCGTTCTTTTTTGGGGTGTTTTTGACGTGTTTTGGGGTCTCCGTTGGTATTCCTTGGGTTTTATGTGGTCATGGTGGTGGAAAATTGTAAATTGTGGGTTTTGGAGAACATCAGGTAGGTTTAGGGGGACTTTTGGGGTGGATTCATGATATATGGGGTTTTCTTCTGTTTTTTTTTTTTTTTTTTTTTTTTTGGGGGGGTGATCCAATTCATTTTGGGGGTGTTTTTGACGTGTTTTGGGGTCTCCATTGGGTTTCGTTGCGTTTTCCGTGGTCATCATGGTGGAAAAGGGTAAATTGTTGGTTTTGGAGAACATCAGGTAGGTTTAGGTTGGTTTTGGGATTGGATCTATGGTTTTGGGGGATTTTCTTTTGTTTTTGGGGGTGATCCCGTTCTTTTTTGGGGTGTTTTTGACGTGTTTTGGGGTCTCCGTTGGTATTCCTTGGGTTTTATGTGGTCATGGTGGTGGAAAATTGTAAATTGTGGGTTTTGGAGAACTTCAGGTAGGTTTAGGGGAATTTTGGGGTGGATTCATGGTATTTGGTCTTTTCTTCTGTTTTTTTTTGGGTGATCCTGTTCTTTTTTGGGGTGTTTATGACGTGTTTTGGGGTCTCCGTTGGGTTTTAGTTGGGTTCTTGTTGGTCATCATGGTGAAAAAGTGTAAATTGTGGCTTTTGGAGAACATCAGGTAGGTTTAGGGGGACTTTTGGGGCAGAGTCATGTTTTTTGGTGTTTTCTTCTGTTTCTTGGGGTGGTCCCATTCTTTTTTGGGAAGTTTTTGAGGTGTTTGGGGGTCTCCGTTGGGTTTTGTTGTGTACTCGTTGGTCATCGTGGTGGAAAATGGTAAATTGTGGGTTTTGGAGAACATCAGGTAGGTTTAGGGTGGTTTTGGGATTGGATCCGTGCTTTTTGGGGATTTTCTTCCAGTTTATGGGTGATCCCTTTATTTTTGGGGTGTTTTTGACGTGTTTTGGTGTCTCGTTTTGGGTTTTCGTTTGGTTCATGTTGGTCATCCTGGTGAAAAAGTGTAAATTGTGGGTTTTGGAGAACATCAGGTAGGTTTAGGGGGACTTTTGGTGTGGATCTATGGCTTTTGGGGTTTTCTTTCGTTTTTAGGGTTTATCCCGTTCTTGTTTGGGGTGTTTTTGACTTCTTTTGGGGTCTCCGTTGGGTTTCGTTGGGTTTTCCATGGTCATCATGTTGGAAAATTGTAAATTGTGGGTTTTGGAGATCATCAGGTAGGTTTAGGGTGGTTTTGGGGTGGATCTATGATTTTGAAGGATTTTCTTCCAATTTTGGGGGTGATCCCTTTCTTTTTTTTTTTTTTTTTTTTTTTTTTTTTTTTTTTTGACGTGTTTTGTGGTCTCCGTTGCGTTTCGTTGGGTTTTCCATGGTCATCAATGTGGAAAAGTGTAAATTGTGGGTTTTGGAGAACTTCAGGTTGGTTTAGGGGGATTTTTGGTGTGGATCTATGGCTTTTGGGATTTTCTTTCGTTGTTGGGGTTGAACCAGTTCTTTTTTGGGGTGTTTTTGATGTTTTTGGGGTCTCCGTTGGGTTTTGTTGGGTTCTCGTTGGTCGTTAAGCTAAATGGGAGTGGATTGTGGGTTTTGAAGAAGATCAGGTGAGTTTAAGGTGATTTGGGAGGGAAATGCATAGTTTTGTTTTTTTTTTTCTTCTGATCCAGTTCTTTTTTGGGGTGTTTTTGATGTGTTTTGGGGTCTCCGTTGGTTTTTGTTGGGTTCTTGTTGTTCATCATGGTGAAAACGGGTAAACTGTGGGTATTGGAGAACATCAGGTAGGTTTAGGGGGACTTTTGGGGTGGATCAACGGCTTTTAGGGTTTTCTTCCAGTTTTGGGGGTGATCCCTCTTTTTTTTGTGGTGTTTTTGATGTGTTTTGGGGTTTCCGTTGTGTTTTGTTGATTTCCTAATGTGTTTTAAGTTTGTTGGGAGTGGACTTTGGGATTTGGAGAACATCAGGTAGGTTTAGTGTGGTTTTGGGGTGGATCTATGTTTTTTGGGGGTTTTCTTTCTTTTTTAGGGGTTATCCTGTTCTCGTTTGGGGTGTTTTTGACTTGTTTTGGGGTCTCCGTTGGGTTTTAGTTGGTCCTTAAGGGAAATGGGAGTGGATTGTGGGTTTTGAAGAAGATCAGGTGAGTTTAGGGTGGTTTTGCGGGGAAATTCATAGTTTTTGGTGTTTTTTCTTCTGATTCAGTTCTTTTTTGGGGTGTTTTTGACGTGTTTTGGGGTTTCCGTTGGGTTTCGTTGAGTTCCTAATGGGTTTTATGGTGGTTGGGAGTGGACATTTGGATTTGGAGAACATCAGGTACGTTTAGAGTGGT
Source organism: Aythya ferina (assembly GCF_964211825.1). NCBI lineage: Eukaryota > Metazoa > Chordata > Aves > Anseriformes > Anatidae > Aythya > Aythya ferina. Next base: position 782,253 of record NW_028181444.1, read on the forward strand.
TTTGGGATTGGATCCGTGCTTTTTGGGGTTTTCTTTGGTTTTGGGGGTGATCCTGTTCTTGTTTGGGGTGTTTTTGACGTGTTTTGGGTTCTCCGTTGGGTTTCGTTGTGTTTTCCGTGGTCATCATGGTGGAAAAGTGTAAATTGTGGGTTTTGGAGAACATCAGGTAGGTTTATGAGGACTTTTGGGGCAGATTCATGGTTTTTAGGGTTTTCTTCTGTTTTTTCTAGTGATCCAGTTGGTTTTCGGCGTGTTTTTGACGTGTTTTGTGGTCTCCGTTGGGTTTCGTTGGGTTTTCCGTGGTCATCATGGTGGAAAAGTGTAAATTGTGGGTTTTGGAGAACATCAGGTAGATTTAGGGTGTTTTGGGGGTGGATCTATGGTTTTGGGGGATTTTGTTCCAGTTTTGGGGTGATCGAATTCATTTTTGGGGTGTTTCTGACGTGTTTTGGGTTCTTCGTTGGGTTTCGTTGGGTTTTCCGTTGTCATCATGGTGGAAAAGTGTAAATTGTGGGTTTTGGAGAACATCAGGTAGGTTTAGGGGGACTTTTGGGGTGGATTCATGATATATGGGGTTTTCTTCTGTTTTTTTTTTTTTTTTTTTTTTTTTGGGGGGGGTGATCCAATTCATTTTGGGGGTGTTTTTGACGTGTTTTGGGGTCTCCATTGGGTTTCGTTGCGTTTTCCGTGGTCATCATGGTGGAAAAGGGTAAATTGTTGGTTTTGGAGAACATCAGGTAGGTTTAGGTTGGTTTTGGGATTGGATCTATGGTTTTGGGGGATTTTCTTTTGTTTTTGGGGGTGATCCCGTTCTTTTTTGGGGTGTTTTTGACGTGTTTTGGGGTCTCCGTTGGTATTCCTTGGGTTTTATGTGGTCATGGTGGTGGAAAATTGTAAATTGTGGGTTTTGGAGAACTTCAGGTAGGTTTAGGGGAATTTTGGGGTGGATTCATGGTATTTGGTCTTTTCTTCTGTTTTTTTTTGGGTGATCCTGTTCTTTTTTGGGGTGTTTATGACGTGTTTTGGGGTCTCCGTTGGGTTTTAGTTGGGTTCTTGTTGGTCATCATGGTGAAAAAGTGTAAATTGTGGCTTTTGGAGAACATCAGGTAGGTTTAGGGGGACTTTTGGGGCAGAGTCATGTTTTTTGGTGTTTTCTTCTGTTTCTTGGGGTGGTCCCGTTCTTTTTTGGGAAGTTTTTGAGGTGTTTGGGGGTCTCCGTTGGGTTTTGTTGTGTACTCGTTGGTCATCGTGGTGGAAAATGGTAAATTGTGGGTTTTGGAGAACATGAGGAAGGTTAGGGTGGTTTTGGGATTGGATCCGTGCTTTTTGGGGATTTTCTTCCAGTTTATGGGTGATCCCTTTATTTTTGGGGTGTTTTTGACGTGTTTTGGTGTCTCGTTTTGGGTTTTCGTTTGGTTCATGTTGGTCATCCTGGTGAAAAAGTGTAAATTGTGGGTTTTGGAGAACATCAGGTAGGTTTAGGGGGACTTTTGGTGTGGATCTATGGCTTTTGGGGTTTTCTTTCGTTTTTAGGGTTTATCCCGTTCTTGTTTTGGGTGTTTTTGACTTCTTTTGGGGTCTCCGTTGGGTTTCGTTGGGTTTTCCATGGTCATCATGTTGGAAAATTGTAAATTGTGGGTTTTGGAGATCATCAGGTAGGTTTATGGTGGTTTTGGGGTGGATCTATGATTTTGAAGGATTTTCTTCCAATTTTGGGGGTGATCCCTTTCTTTTTTTTTTTTTTTTTTTTTTTTTTTTTTTTTTTTTTTGACGTGTTTTGTGGTCTCCTTTGGGTTTCGTTGGGTTTTCCATGGTCATCAATGTGGAAAAGTGTAAATTGTGGGTTTTGGAGAACTTCAGGTTGGTTTAGGGGGATTTTTGGTGTGGATCTATGGCTTTTGGGATTTTCTTTCGTTGTTGGGGTTGAACCAGTTCTTTTTTGGGGTGTTTTTGATGTTTTTGGGGTCTCCGTTGGGTTTTGTTGGGTTCTCGTTGGTCGTTAAGCTAAATGGGAGTGGATTGTGGGTTTTGAAGAAGATCAGGTGAGTTTAGGGTGATTTGGGAGGGAAATGCATAGTTTTGTTTTTTTTTTTCTTCTGATCCAGTTCTTTTTTGTGGTGTTTTTGATGTGTTTTGGGGTCTCCGTTGGTTTTTGTTGGGTTCTTGTTGTTCATCATGGTGAAAACGGGTAAATTGTGGGTATTGGAGAACATCAGGTAGGTTTAGGGGGACTTTTGGGGTGGATCAACGGCTTTTAGGGTTTTCTTCCAGTTTTGGGGGTGATCCCGCTTTTTTTTTGTGGTGTTTTTGACGTGTTTTGGGGTTTCCGTTGTGTTTTGTTGATTTCCTAATGTGTTTTAAGTTTGTTGGGAGTGGACTTTGGGATTTGGAGAACATCAGGTAGGTTTAGTGTGGTTTTGGGGTGGATCTATGTTTTTTTGGGGTTTTCTTTCTTTTTTAGGGGTTATCCTGTTCTTGTTTGGGGTGTTTTTGACTTGTTTTGGGGTCTCCGTTGGGTTTTAGTTGGTCCTTAAGGGAAATGGGAGTGGATTGTGGGTTTTGAAGAAGATCAGGTGAGTTTAGGGTGGTTTTTCGGGGAAATTCATAGTTTTTGGTGTTTTTTCTTCTGATTCAGTTCTTTTTTGGGGTGTTTTTGACGTGTTTTGGGGTTTCCGTTGGGTTTCGTTGAGTTCCTAATGGGTTTTATGGTGGTTGGGAGTGGACATTTGGATTTGGAGAACATCAGGTACGTTTAGAGTGGTTTTGGGATTGGATCCGTGCTTTTTGGGGTTTTCTTTGGTTTTGGGGGTGATCCTGTTCTTGTTTGGGGTGTTTTTGACGTGTTTTGGGTTCTCCGTTGGGTTTCGTTGTGTTTTCCGTGGTCATCATGGTGGAAAAGTGTAAATTGTGGGTTTTGGAGAACATCAGGTAGGTTTATGAGGACTTTTGGGGCAGATTCATGGTTTTTAGGGTTTTCTTCTGTTTTTTCTAGTGATCCAGTTGGTTTTCGGCGTGTTTTTGACGTGTTTTGTGGTCTCCGTTGGGTTTCGTTGGGTTTTCCGTGGTCATCATGGTGGAAAAGTGTAAATTGTGGGTTTTGGAGAACATCAGGTAGATTTAGGGTGTTTTGGGGGTGGATCTATGGTTTTGGGGGATTTTGTTCCAGTTTTGGGGTGATCGAATTCATTTTTGGGGTGTTTCTGACGTGTTTTGGGTTCTTCGTTGGGTTTCGTTGGGTTTTCCGTTGTCATCATGGTGGAAAAGTGTAAATTGTGGGTTTTGGAGAACATCAGGTAGGTTTAGGGGGACTTTTGGGGTGGATTCATGATATATGGGGTTTTCTTCTGTTTTTTTTTTTTTTTTTTTTTTTTTTTTTGGGGGGGGTGATCCAATTCATTTTGGGGGTGTTTTTGACGTGTTTTGGGGTCTCCATTGGGTTTCGTTGCGTTTTCCGTGGTCATCATGGTGGAAAAGGGTAAATTGTTGGTTTTGGAGAACATCAGGTAGGTTTAGGTTGGTTTTGGGATTGGATCTATGGTTTTGGGGGATTTTCTTTTGTTTTTGGGGGTGATCCCGTTCTTTTTTGGGGTGTTTTTGACGTGTTTTGGGGTCTCTGTTGGTATTCCTTGGGTTTTATGTGGTCATGGTGGTGGAAAATTGTAAATTGTGGGTTTTGGAGAACTTCAGGTAGGTTTAGGGGAATTTTGGGGTGGATTCATGGTATTTGGTCTTTTCTTCTGTTTTTTTTTTGGGTGATCCTGTTCTTTTTTGGGGTGTTTATGACGTGTTTTGGGGTCTCCGTTGGGTTTTAGTTGGGTTCTTGTTGGTCATCATGGTGAAAAAGTGTAAATTGTGGCTTTTGGAGAACATCAGGTAGGTTTAGGGGGACTTTTGGGGCAGAGTCATGTTTTTTGGTGTTTTCTTCTGTTTCTTGGGGTGGTCCCGTTCTTTTTTGGGAAGTTTTTGAGGTGTTTGGGGGTCTCCGTTGGGTTTTGTTGTGTACTCGTTGGTCATCGTGGTGGAAAATGGTAAATTGTGGGTTTTGGAGAACATCAGGTAGGTTTAGGGTGGTTTTGGGATTGGATCCGTGCTTTTTGGGGATTTTCTTCCAGTTTATGGGTGATCCCTTTATTTTTGGGGTGTTTTTGACGTGTTTTGGGGTTTCCGTTGGGTTTCGTTGAGTTCCTAATGGGTTTTATGGTGGTTGGGAGTGGACATTTGGATTTGGAGAACATCAGGTACGTTTAGAGTGGTTTTGGGATTGGATCCGTGCTTTTTGGGGTTTTCTTTCGTTTTTGGGGGTGATCCTGTTCTTGTTTGGGGTGTTTTTGACGTGTTTTGGGTTCTCTGTTGGGTTTCGTTGTGTTTTCCGTGGTCATCATGGTGGAAAAGTGTAAATTGTGGGTTTTGGAGAACATCAGGTAGGTTTATGAGGACTTTTGGGGCAGATTCATGGTATTTGGGGTTTTCTTCTGTTTTTTCTAGTGATCCAGTTGGTTTTCGGCGTGTTTTTGACGTGTTTTGTGGTCTCCGTTGGGTTTCGTTGGGTTTTCCGTGGTCATCATGGTGGAAAAGTGTAAATTGTGGGTTTTGGAGAACATCAGGTAGATTTAGGGTGTTTTGGGGGTGGATCTATGGTTTTGGGGGATTTTGTTCCAGTTTTGGGGTGATCGAATTCATTTTTGGGGTGTTTCTGACGTGTTTTGGGTTCTTCATTGGGTTTCGTTGGGTTTTCCGTTGTCATCATGGTGGAAAAGTGTAAATTGTGGGTTTTGGAGAACATCAGGTAGGTTTAGGGGGACTTTTGGGGTGGATTCATGATATATGGGGTTTTCTTCTGTTTTTTTTTTTTTTTTTTTTTTTTTTTTTGGGGGGGGTGATCCAATTCATTTTGGGGGTGTTTTTGACGTGTTTTGGGGTCTCCATTGGGTTTCGTTGCGTTTTCCGTGGTCATCATGGTGGAAAGGGGTAAATTGTTGGTTTTGGAGAACATCAGGTAGGTTTAGGTTGGTTTTGGGATTGGATCTATGGTTTTGGGGGATTTTCTTTTGTTTTTGGGGGTGATCCCGTTCTTTTTTTGGGGTGTTTTTGACGTGTTTTGGGGTCTCCGTTGGTATTCCTTGGGTTTTATGTGGTCATGGTGGTGGAAAATTGTAAATTGTGGGTTTTGGAGAACTTCAGGTAGGTTTAGGGGAATTTTGGGGTGGATTCATGGTATTTGGTCTTTTCTTCTGTTTTTTTTTTGGGTGATCCTGTTCTTTTTTGGGGTGTTTATGACGTGTTTTGGGGTCTCCGTTGGGTTTTAGTTGGGTTCTTGTTGGTCATCATGGTGAAAAAGTGTAAATTGTGGCTTTTGGAGAACATCAGGTAGGTTTAGGGGGACTTTTGGGGCAGAGTCATGTTTTTTGGTGTTTTCTTCTGTTTCTTGGGGTGGTCCCGTTCTTTTTTGGGAAGTTTTTGAGGTGTTTGGGGGTCTCCGTTGGGTTTTGTTGTGTACTCGTTGGTCATCGTGGTGGAAAATGGTAAATTGTGGGTTTTGGAGAACATCAGGTAGGTTTAGGGTGGTTTTGGGATTGGATCCGTGCTTTTTGGGGATTTTCTTCCAGTTTATGGGTGATCCCTTTATTTTTGGGGTGTTTTTGACGTGTTTTGGTGTCTCGTTTTGGGTTTTCGTTTGGTTCATGTTGGTCATCCTGGTGAAAAAGTGTAAATTGTGGCTTTTGGAGAACATCAGGTAGGTTTAGGGGGACTTTTGGTGTGGATCTATGGCTTTTGGGGTTTTCTTTCGTTTTTAGGGTTTATCCCGTTCTTGTTTTGGGTGTTTTTGACTTCTTTTGGGGTCTCCGTTGGGTTTCGTTGGGTTTTCCATGGTCATGGTGGTGGAAAATTGTAAATTGTGGGTTTTGGAGATCATCAGGTAGGTTTAGGGTGGTTTTGGGGTGGATCTATGATTTTGAAGGATTTTCTTCCAATTTTGGGGGTGATCCCTTTCTTTTTTTTTTTTTTTTTTTTTTTTTTTTTTTTTTTTTTGACGTGTTTTGTGGTCTCCGTTGGGTTTCGTTGGGTTTTCCATGGTCATCAATGTGGAAAAGTGTAAATTGTGGGTTTTGGAGAACTTCAGGTTGGTTTAGGGGGATTTTTGGTGTGGATCTATGGCTTTTGGGATTTTCTTTCGTTGTTGGGGTTGAACCAGTTCTTTTTTGGGGTGTTTTTGACGTTTTTGGGGTCTCCGTTGGGTTTTGTTGGGTTCTCGTTGGTCGTTAAGCTAAATGGGAGTGGATTGTGGGTTTTGAAGAAGATCAGGTGAGTTTAGGGTGATTTGGGAGGGAAATGCATAGTTTTGTTTTTTTTTTCTTCTGATCCAGTTCTTTTTTGGGGTGTTTTTGATGTGTTTTGGGGTCTCCGTTGGTTTTTGTTGGGTTCTTGTTGTTCATCATGGTGAAAACGGGTAAACTGTGGGTATTGGAGAACATCAGGTAGGTTTAGGGGGACTTTTGGGGTGGATCAACGGCTTTTAGGGTTTTCTTCCAGTTTTGGGGGTGATCCCGCTTTTTTTTGTGGTGTTTTTGATGTGTTTTGGGGTTTCCGTTGTGTTTTGTTGATTTCCTAATGTGTTTTAAGTTTGTTGGGAGTGGACTTTGGGATTTGGAGAACATCAGGTAGGTTTAGTGTGGTTTTGGGGTGGATCTATGTTTTTTTGGGGTTTTCTTTCTTTTTTTGGGGTTATCCTGTTCTTGTTTGGGGTGTTTTTGACTTGTTTTGGGGTCTCCGTTGGGTTTTAGTTGGTCCTTAAGGGAAATGGGAGTGGATTGTGGGTTTTGAAGAAGATCAGGTGAGTTTAGGGTGGTTTTGCGGGGAAATTCATAGTTTTTGGTGTTTTTTCTTCTGATTCAGTTCTTTTTTGGGGTGTTTTTGACGTGTTTTGGGGTTTCCGTTGGGTTTCGTTGAGTTCCTAATGGGTTTTATGGTGGTTGGGAGTGGACATTTGGATTTGGAGAACATCAGGTACGTTTAGAGTGGTTTTGGGATTGGATCCGTGCTTTTTGGGGTTTTCTTTGGTTTTGGGGGTGATCCTGTTCTTGTTTGGGGTGTTTTTGACGTGTTTTGGGTTCTCCGTTGGGTTTCGTTGGGTTTTCCGTGGTCATCATGGTGGAAAAGTGTAAATTGTGGGTTTTGGAGAACATCAGGTAGATTTAGGGTGTTTTGGGGGTGGATCTATGGTTTTGGGGGATTTTGTTCCAGTTTTGGGGTGATCGAATTCATTTTTGGGGTGTTTCTGACGTGTTTTGGGTTCTTCGTTGGGTTTCGTTGGGTTTTCCGTTGTCATCATGGTGGAAAAGTGTAAATTGTGGGTTTTGGAGAACATCAGGTAGGTTTAGGGGGACTTTTGGGGTGGATTCATGATATATGGGGTTTTCTTCTGTTTTTTTTTTTTTTTTTTTTTTTTTTTGGGGGGGTGATCCAATTCATTTTGGGGGTGTTTTTGACGTGTTTTGGGGTCTCCATTGGGTTTCGTTGCGTTTTCCGTGGTCATCATGGTGGAAAAGGGTAAATTGTTGGTTTTGGAGAACATCAGGTAGGTTTAGGTTGGTTTTGGGATTGGATCTATGGTTTTGGGGGATTTTCTTTTGTTTTTGGGGGTGATCCCGTTCTTTTTTGGGGTGTTTTTGACGTGTTTTGGGGTCTCCGTTGGTATTCCTTGGGTTTTATGTGGTCATGGTGGTGGAAAATTGT